>NC_048230.1:29518510-29573669 GCF_002007445.2 Ailuropoda melanoleuca | reverse complement strand
AGGAGGGCACGTATTGCATGGTGCACTGGGCGTTATACGCAACTAATGAAGCATCGAACTTTACATCAAAATCCGGGGATGTACTGTATGGTGACTAACATAATATATTAAAAAAACATTTAAAAAATATATAAATTGATATAGGCATGGTTCCTGCCTATGAGAATATCACAGTTTATAAACAAAGAAGAGTGATATAAAGACACTTATATTTTTATACAATATGGGAAATATATAATAATATATGTGTGTATAAGATGAATTTTAAACTAAGAACAATGGTAAATAACGTGACTTCCATGAATCGGGGGCGGGGGAAGCTCTGGAAGATAAACTCTGAGGTTAGTTTTATAGACAAGAATTGGCCTGGCGAAATATGCTTAAGTGTTTTTGTTGTAAGAGTTGGGGTGTATGTAGAAAAGGACAGCTGGATATCAAATTAGATGCTATGGTATAAGCATTAGGTAATAAATAAGATCTGTACATTTATTGGTTGAAGAAAATTTTATGAAGTTATCTACTAAATTTCAGGCACCATATAAGGCACTAAAAAAATTAAAATGCGTTTAATAAATGTAACATAATCTCTGCTTTAGAACAACTCAGTCTCTGGGGTGGGAAAAGACAAAGTTACTATAGTAGAGGGGTTGGGCTGACATAGAACAGACAATAAAATCAGGAGACCCTCCTGCTAAAATTCATCCACTTACAGCCACTGCTTTGCAACATGCTGGGGACCATCCTATATAAAAACCTTCAACTATGTCTATATCCAATACTATGGTGCAGACATTTCAGTGTTGGAGGCCAATGTGGAGGCAGGAAATAATACAAGATAAAGCTAAAAGGAAAGCAAGGGTTAGATCTATGAAATAGTTAGTAGTCCTAATTGGTAGGAGCTGGTATCCAATGAGATGTGGCACTAAGAAGAAAGCTGGAGTGAAAAATGATGCCGATTTTTAAACCTGTTTTACTAAGAAACATGATGGTGCCACGAGCTGAGAGAGGGCATGTATAATTAGGAGACGGTTTTTGGTAAATATTTTTAAATATAGTGAATTAAGATATAAAGATCTGAGGTTTTGCTGAGGAAGAATGAATTTGGCAGGTAGAATCCAACAGGAATCTGAATCTGGCTTCACCAAACCATGTTTGGGGAGCAATTTGGGCTGCAGATAAACACCCAGAAGTTTTCAGCATGTAATAACAGTTGGAAATATGAGTGTGGATAATACTTTCCACTGAGAATTGTAAAAGTTAAGATGATCAATGGGCTTAGGACACAACTATTTGAGGGATACTGATAATAGGGCAATTAGTCATTTCCTTCCTCCCTCCTTTTTTCTTTCTTTCTTTCTTTTTCTTTCTTTCTTTTTTCCTTTTTTCTTTTCTTTCCCTTCCTTCCTTCCTTCCTTCCTTTCTCTCTCTTTGTTCTTTCTTCTCTTTTCTTTTCTTTTTTCTTCTCTTTCTTTTCTTTCTTTCTCTTCCCTAACCTATAACATTCATTTTGCTTCCTGTAAATTCATTACTGGGTCAGAAAGTAGTTATAATAGTTCTGTGTGTGATATTTATAATCCAAAAGAAAAGAGGTTAATGATATGGAGCTCACATTAAGGAAGAATTTGTACTCACATTAAGACTAGTTTCTTCTCTAAGCTTCTGTAAAAATGTTATTTTGATACCAGGTAAAACTAATTGTAGACACTCTCCTGTACAAGTACATAAACTCTCCTCTAAGATAGAGTAGAATTTGGAACACTAACCAGTAAGTGGCAGATTTTCTGTTACACCTTCAAGTTCCTTTTGTGTGAGCTTGATTCCCAGGCTTTCCAGGGCAGTGTCCAGGTTATTCACCTTGACCTTTCCTTCTTAGGAAACATATAGGAATGAAACATGAAAAAAAATGAGTTTAAAATATTAAAAATATATTTTTGCATGTGAATTATTACCTGAATATATATACTTTGCCATTACTATAATAAAGACAAAGGAGAAAATGTACTTATGTGATTATTACTTTTCTGTATGACCTCCCATTTAACATGTCTAAGAGCATTAAAAAAATCATTAGAAAAATCAGAATTTTAGTAATTCTTCCTTTAAACAGTGAGTGGAAGTTTGTACTATAAATAGGTTATGAAGGGATATAGGCTACAAGATTTGATTATAACCAATATTAGAATAGGAATGAGCTTTGATGCTAGGGACCTCATTAATTAATTAATATCATATAATAACAGAGTGAAGATCATAAGGTAATTTTAAAAACAATTAGAATCTTAGCACTTTTTTGGTGAAATTCACATAAAATTAATCACTTTAAACACTTCAGTGGCATTTAGTACATATTCATGATGTTGTACAAATATCACTTCTAGTTCCAAAATATTTTCATCATCCTCAAAGGAGAGCCCAAACATACTAAGTAGTCCCTCCCTACTTTCCTCTCTACCCAACCCCTGTTAACCACTAATCTACTTTTGTTTCTATGGATTTGACTACAATCTTCCTATATAATAAGCTCTCCTTAAACAACTCCCTGGAAATTTGGTAATCCTTTTCTTTACAATTTGCTGTGTATGATTAGATTTTTTTGGGTTAAGAGTATGGATTCCCTAGAAAGATGTATTGAGACATTACAGTATAAAATATGATGATGATGAGAGTAACCACGTAATCTATACATAGGAAGCTAGACAGGACTTGTAATCTAAATGATATACGTGAATCTTGAAGATTTCAGATGTTTCTGCCTTTCCTGCCAGGCTTTTAACTTACCTTTAATGGCTTTCACATCATCCAACATTCTGTTCTGAAATACGTTTTCAGCAGCTATAGGAAAAGGAACAGTTCATGTCAAAAAGGAACTGGTATGAACATTCCCTTAATTCATAACTTCAGTAAGACAACTATTTATAATTGAGTGAGGAATGTGTTCTCATTACTAAATTTAAAAAGAAGTTATGGAAAGGAAAACTGTCTCTGTGTGACAAATATATGTATTTTTTGGTAACTAGGAGATTGACAGCATAGGGAAACACTATTATGGTGAAACAATCACTCAACTTCTTTTTTCCTCTGACTTCCCCCTTTTATTTCTCTTAATAGTCCCCTGCAGTTTCCTTCCATTTTTTCTTGGAATTTGGACTAATTAATCACCTGACATTTTGATGGCAAAGCCAGGGCTGAAGGGTTTGGTAAACTGTAGACTAAATCTAAATGACAATGCCTTTTTCTAATCACTTTCAGTAATTTTCAGAAGGGCCTAAACAGGTAAAATTTTTATTTTTATTTTTTTAAAGATTTTATTTATTTATTTGAGAGAGAGAGAGAACATGAGAGGAGGGAGGGTCAGAGGGAGAAGCAGACTCCCTGCTCAGCAGGGAGCCCAATGTGGGACTAGTTCCTGGGACTCCAGGATCATAACCTGAGCTGAAGGCATTTGCCTAGCCAACTGAGCCACCCAGGTGCCTGAAACAGGTAAAATTTTTAAAATGTTCACACAGGTCATGAAACCAAATTCCCTAGAAAGTCTTTGTGGCCTCTATGTAGCTCACCATCAAACGGCAGAGTTTCCTGTAGTTTTTTAAGTTCCTCATCTGTGAGCTCGATCCCCATGCTTCCCAGAACTTTCTCTAGCTCACTGACATGAACCTTTTTTCCTTTGAAAACACAAGAACATTAATGTCTGAGAATAATCACTTCATGAAATGGTGAAAAATTCATTCTCGCTATAATGCATCTCCCCCTATTTGAGGAAATGTAAGGGGAAAATGAAACATGTCTAACTACACAGAATTATGGGGAAATCACAAAATAGAACATAATCCCTTAATATTTACAAAAGGAAGGTCTCTTATTTCTGGGAACAAATCTGCCCTGCAGAGAACAAATTTGTTTTACAACTGGCCAGCAAATTAAGAAAATGGAAAATTTATATATTCAGCTATCATTCACCATATTTATTATCTTGTGATTTGAATATGATTTTCTCTTCGTAATGATAATTATTTGACCATATCAAAGCTTTACAATGTAATTGTAAATAATTGTACTATGTACAATATAATGATTCGCCAGCTTTATACATTACTCAGTGCTCATCATGAAAAGCCTACTCTTAATCCCCTTCACCTCTTTTACCCATTGCCCCCTCCCTTCATTCTGGCAACCATCTTTTGGTTCTCTATAGGTAAGAGTCTGTTTTTCTGATTTGTGTCTTTTTTCTTTGTTCATTTGTTTTGTTACTTAAATTCCACGTATGAGTGAAATCAAACGGTATTTGTCTTTTTCTGACTGACTTATTTCACTTAGCACTCTACCCTTTAGATCTATTTAAAAGTACTCTCTTATAAAGAGATTGAGTGACATCAGCGAAAGTAGCTGAGCCGGTTGCTTCATGGAACTCTCCCTGCACTGAGACACTAAATGAAAAAAAAAAAACCTATCAGAATCAACTTTGCCAGAACTCCAGAAAATAGTCAAAGGTTTATATCAACCAAGCGAAATCTGAATCAAGAAAAAGGCGACTTACAGTAAGACAGCTTTGTGGCATTTTAACCCTCCTCCCAAAACTATTTTTGATCATCCATCCCTGTCAGTAAAACATTTTTTTTAAAGATTTATTTATTTGAGAGAGAGAGAGAGAGAGAGAAAGAGCATGAGCACAAGCAGGGGGAGAGAGGGAGAAGCAGGCTCCCCGCTGAGCAAGGAGCCCTATGTGGGGCTCAATCCCAGGACTCTGGTATCACGACTTGAGCTGAAGGCAGACACTTAATGGACTGAGCCACTCCCAGTAAAACATTTTCAAGCACAAAAATGGTAATCTCTAAGTTACCTGTAAAAGGTTTTATTCCATCCATGTGCTTTTTCATTTCAACCTTCCCATGAACTGTAAGAAAATGTAAATCAAATACATACATGACATTGACTTGGAAATGCAAACTGGAAACACAGTAGCATTCATTGGCTACTGAATTTTATCCTTCCCCAATGATCACAAGTACATGGAAAATAATCACTCTACTTATTATAAAAGTGTCTGTTTTAACAACTGCTTTGATCCATTGTCAAATAGCAAAACAAACTCTAAAGGTGTGAGATCAACAGTCACCGTTTTTTCATAGGACCTTATTTTTAGCTTTAGATATTGGAAAAGCAAATATGATTCCGATCAAGCTAAAGAAAACAAAATTTAAAATTGGAATCTATTATTCACTACTGTTTTAACTGGTTTTTTTAAAGTATCTTTTTTCTTTACTGAGATCCTAATTACTATTTTGCTTTCATGTTCACTGACCTAGGCAGACCAGTTTTAGTCTTGATCTACATGATTTATGATTTACTTGAGTAAAATATTCATTTTGAGGTTAACTTCTCAACTCTAATGATTTGCATAATTTGCTCAACTTAATTTTATAAAAATTAATATTTAAAGAGACTTAACATAGAAACATATTAAAGTACAGGATTATCTCACACATAAATGATTTTTGGGATATATATTTTGTGAAGAAAAAAAACAACCTAAAAAATTGTCACTATTGGTAAGTTGAAATATTCCTGATTTTTGTCAAATTTGAAATGATAAATTACAGTATGTAGTATGTAAAAACCCCTATACCATGAAAAATTTACAAATGAAGGTCCTAGATAACAAATACTTACTGAAGTAATAGAAGTATGTAGTGATTTACAGAGGTCATGTAACACTTACAGGTATACATATAACAAATATTAGAACAGAAAGCAGGAAAAATATACATAAGTTATTCATATGATTACTAAATCTAGACTAAATAGAATCTTTCTTCTTTTTCTTCTGGATCTGTTGAGGCAGGACATTCCAAAAGTTATTTCTATAGTAAAACCAGCTAGCTAGGTCAGGAAAGTGTGAAAATATGTGTCAGTTTTATGGGGCCACTGGAGATTCTCAGAAACAAAGATGATAACACATACTAGGTGTAAAACTCACTATTTGAGTATATGCTTCCTTGGGTCACATTTCAACTAAATCTTGCCCTCTCCAGGAAATTCACATCTCCATCCTGACAGACACATTCTGAGAAAAACTTTGCCCTAAATGGAAAGTTCAAGGTCTATTTGGCCCCAGTAATATAACTTGGGCTCTACACTTGAGGCTTAACCTTTCAGAAAACTTCATTTTAAGCTCAATCCTGACGGTAACTCCCCAGATGACCAGATCACCAATAAGCAGTAATTTTAAAATTCTAACTCTGATTTAAAGAAAAAAGGATGAATCATTCAACAAGTCCATTTTATTTCATGTATACTTTTTATCTAACAATGTTTTTCATTGTTTTGGTTGATTTTAAATTATTTTAAAATGAGGAGCAGAAATCAATGGCAAACTGAAAGTCCCAAATAATAGCTATATTTTCCCCGTAATTCTGCTTATTTTAGCAATATTTTTAAAATTCCATCACAACCTCAGATACAAATAATTTTCTGTTATGAAAACTGGGGTTCCGCATCAGTCTCACTTTTCTTAATGGATACACCATTGCAAACAAAGAAAATAAGACAATGAAGACCACTTACATATTCTTTCTGGTACACTAATAGTAGTAAAAATTAGAGAATAAATTAAATAAATTAACAAAAATGTACTTGAGGGAACAGTGTTTACCTTACATAATAATGGAATTAAATGGACGTTAATAGGATGAGCAAGTATTGATTCATCTAAGGTTATAAGATGGCCAAGAAATGTTCTAGACAGATACTTCTTAGCCCAACTGTTATGTTCTCAAACTAATATTTAACTTTTGCTTATTTGGTTTGAGAATTATTTTAGCCCCCATTGAGAATATTAGAACTTGGGACAGTCCTCGGACCATGGAGTCTGACTCAGGAATGTGGGAACGTAATGCTGGGCATTCAGGCATTCCACACATTCAGGCCTGAGTGCTTAATGATCCTTTTCCCTTCCAGGGTAACTAGAAGACTCAGTCCTGTTCATTTGGTGTAGTGTAGGTCCCCTACACTTCACATTCCTCCTTTATTCTGCCTTTTTAAATGTCCTTGAAGATGGTGGGATAGGGACAGAAATGCTATTTTAATAATTTTCCACTTAGGGGTGGCTGGCTGACTCAGTTGGTAGACAGAGCATGTGACTCTTGATTTCAGGGTGGTGAGTTCAAGGCCCACACTGCGCCTAAAGCTTGCTTAAAATTTTTTAAACATTATTTCCCACTTTGGGCTATGCTCTATAATTTTTAAAAAATTTTCCTGTGTTAAAGTTTCTTCTATTTTATGCATTCCCATTCCTTCCCCCACAGCATTGTCTTTCTCTAATTCTGTCCCAGTCTAATAGTGCCCTTAGCCATACTCCAAGCAGAAATAAAATTGCTGAAAATGTCAAGGAGCTAAACATGTTTACTCACAGTCTGAGTCATCTTTAATGTGTCCATCTTCTTAATGCCAACTAAGAGTTTTCAGAGATTCTTTTAGAGAAGTCCATACTAACCAAGTCAAATATATCTTAAATGCTCACCATCAACTGGTAGATCATGTGTCAGATCATTAATTTCCTCTTCTGAAAAGTTCATCCCCATATTTTGCAAAGGATCATCCACTTTATTGACATCAATAATCTCTCCTGCAGAAAAGAAAAGAATATGGGGAAAATCTTACTGACTCCTAAATGTGACCATTGATAATATGGTTCATTATGATTATCAGCCTCATGAGAAAGACCAAGACTCAATAAAGTCCATTCATATATTTCAAAGGAGTAAATAAGGATGTTAGAATTAGAATAGAAATCTTTCAGGTGATTGGACAATTTTTGAATCATTTACACCAAAGGATAAAATCAAAATATGGTTGACAATGAGGGTTTGTTTTTTTTTTCCTGAACTCCCAGATTAGATGCCTCAACTCCTGACAAATATCTGTAATCAAATTCTGTTTCCATTTATGTGGATGCCTCTGTTATTCAGACCAAGCTGCCTGCTGGAAACTGAAATCTTGGATAAAATGTAAAAAGCATTTCCTCAAAAGTACTGAAAAGCTGATAAGAGAGTAAGGAATTACTACTGCAAAATCTAATGAAAAGCAGAAACCTAGGGAAGTGAGCAGAACACTGTTATTGCTTCTGCTCAAATGGTATTTGTTCCATTTGGATTTGAATTGTAATGATGGCCTCATGGAGTGTGGGTGATTCTGTCCAAATGCCCAGCAGAAGAAAGTACTCCCTAGGAATGTGCTTCCATCCTTAGCCTCAAAGGGTTATTTCAATAATTGTCCAGGAAAATAGCTCATAATCAAACACAGAATGAAACAAATTACCTGACAGAGAATAAGCAAAAATAATAGGCCTCAGAAACATGGTCACAAAAACTTCAGATTTAGAAATTATCAGGCACAAATTATAAAACTATTATGCTTACTATGTTTAAAGGAATAGAAAACAAGCTAGAAAGTATCTGCAGGAAACAGGACACAATACAAAATGACCCAGTATAGCTGAAAAAGAAAAAACAATTTAGAAATGAAAAGAAGGGGGAAGGCGATGGAATGAGGGAGGAAGGAAACAAGCACCTATATGGAAACATGGAGGGGACCCTGAACCACATGGAACTCATCTTCCACCTACTAGTGAATCTAGGGCTGCAGGCAAGTCCTTGAGGCAACCATTGGCTTAGAGGTGCTGTCTCACTTTCCTGAGCTTCTTAGTGGGCAGCTCAGGATGTCCATGGGGCATTCTTACTGGTGCACACCTAGTGAGGCACATATGGCACCATCTACACCCATGGAGGCCCAAGCTAGAGCCAAGTGGGCACATCACCACATGGTCTAATCTTGACTCAGAACAATGCAGATCTAGAATGAATGCGGAAGATTTTGATGTTAAATTAAAATTTGAAAGGATAGTCAATATTTCTGCACCAAAGAAAATAAGAAAAAATAGTGTGCTATATGCCTTCATTATATAGGGATTTTTAACTTGGCACGATAATAAACATGCACATGTGATAAGTCGTCTGATAAACTAAATGGTTTCAAAACCCTAAGAAATCAATCTTCTCACTAGGAAATATGTTACACAGTAAATGGAAGATGGGGAAAAAAAGAAAAACCAATATCTTACTATTAAAAATCACACAAAAAAGGTGTTTCCATAAAGAATAGCCAGAACCAGGGTAGGAGGGTGAAGGTGAGGAGCTGTGTGTGTGTGTATGAGGGCTGGGGAGTGAGGCGTTAGACCAATATTAAAAGATTATAAAGCTGTTATACTCAAAGCAATTCAGGACATGAATAAGGAGACCAATAGAACAGAATTTAAATTCCCCAAATAGACAAGTGTCTATAGAAATCAAGTATGTAGTAAGGATGGCATCTCAAACTCAAGGGAGTGGTGACAGAATTTCAGTAAATAATTCTGGACAACTGTATAGCCATTTTCAAAAAGGTAAACTAGATCTGTATTTCCTGATGGAATGCAATGTGAAGTACACAGTATTCTTATGAAGTATTCTTTGAAAATGTTGAAACTAAAAAAAAAATTTAAAAATGTTGAAACTGAAAATAATTAAGCTATTTGAGCTGACTCCTAGTTTATAAGATGATAGAGGAACAAGATAGATGAGAAAACATCAAATTTAGTATGTAGGAAATTCTGTAAGACATTTGGCAACAGTTTCTTCAAAAAAATCAGTGCCTAGAGAAAAAGAGAGAGGGTAGAGGAACAGCTGTAGATTACATGAGATTCATGTGTCATAACAGATGCAGTGTGTAAAGCTTGTATGGTTTTTTATTTGAACAAACTCACTATAAAGAGTATTTTAGAGATATGAAGGGAAATTTAAAATTAAACTATATAATGGTATTGCAGTTATGTAAAAAATGGTCCATATTTTTAAGAGATGCATACTAAAGTATGTAGGGACAAAGGAAAGGGGCTTTGCTTTGAACTATTTCAGCCAGAAAAATTAAAAAAAAAGAAGCAAGTGTAACAAATCTTTGTAATTGTTGGATCTAGGTGATAGATACATGTGAGTTCATTATATTACTCTTTGTACTTTTGTGTATGTTTGGACATGTTCATTATGGCCAAAAGGTGGAAAGAACCAAATGCCCATTAACTCATAGTGTGTAAACAAAATATATACACATACAACAGAATATATTATTTGGCAACAAAAGGAAATGAAGTTGTACACCCATGTTTATAGCATCATTATTCACAATAACTAAAATGTGGAAGCAACTCAAGTATCCACTGATGGATGAATGAATGTATATACATACAGTAGAATATTATTCAGCCTTAAAAAAGAAGGAAATTTTGACATATGTTACAACATGGTTGAAACTTGAGGACATTATGCTAAGTAAAATAAACTCGTCACAAAAAAATAGATACTACATGATTCCACTTATGTAAGGTACTTAGAGTAGTCAAAATCATCCAGACAGAAAGTAGAATGGTTGCCAGGGGCTGGAGGCAGGGGAGAATGGAGAGTTTTTGTTTAATGGATATAAACAAAATATAAAGTTATATATGTTAAATATATATAAATATATATTATATTACATATATTTACATATAAATATTAAAAATAAAATATAAATATAAAATATTTATATATAATATAAAGTTTATATATATAAAATATAAAGTTGTAATTTTACAAAAAGAAAAGAATTCTGGAGATGGATGGTGGTAATGGTTGCCCAGTTGCACAAAAATGTGAATGTACCTAATACCAGTGAACTATACACTTAGCAATGGTTAAGATAATAAATTTTACGTTATGTATGTTGTACCACAATAAATTGAAAATAAAAAAAGAATGGAATACTGGTACATGCTACAATATGGATAAACCTGAAAACATTATACTAATTGAAAGAAGCTAGTCACAAAGACAACATACTATCCCATTATATGAAATGTCCAGAATAGGCAAGTCTATAGAGACAGAAAATAGATTAGTAGTTGCCTAGGACTTGTGGGGTGGTGGGGTAGAATAAAAGGGTGAGAGG
The DNA here is from genome assembly GCF_002007445.2 of Ailuropoda melanoleuca. Taxonomy (NCBI): domain Eukaryota; kingdom Metazoa; phylum Chordata; class Mammalia; order Carnivora; family Ursidae; genus Ailuropoda; species Ailuropoda melanoleuca. Next base: position 29,562,656 of record NC_048230.1, on the reverse strand, counting down.
TATAGGGTATGGGGTTTCTTTCTGGGGTGATCTGAGTACTCACAAAGTCCTCTGATAACTCTACTAACTATAATGATATTATAATTAGTCCTAATAAAGTAAATTATAACCCAAAAAGGAACATCCAGTGACTCAGACTGGAAGGACTTGGGGGTAAAATGGGGACAAAGAAGAAATTGGAAGGAAGTAAGAAAACAAGTTTCCGTCTCCATCTCTATATTGTATATGAAACTGTCTTCCTACCGTATCACCGAGAATTGAATAGACTGCAGTGGATTACAAGCTTACCTGAGAACATGAATTCCTAAATGCAAACAGGATAACAGTACTTCCTGTAACGTCAGAAGACAATGGACTGTGTGTGGGATAACTGCGAGAGCGTCTGGTACTAACAACTGGTATAAGATTATTATAAAGTGTTTAAGTACAAAAGTCAGCAAACATTTGAGGCATCTGTCAATAGTGTACTATCACTACCCAGTATTGCCGGTCTACCTCTCATTTGGGGTAAAAACTCCTTTTATTTATTCCATTCAGTAATCAAATATTTATTACATATCTAATATGTAAAAGATACTTTGTTGGGAGAGGGATAAATATGCACACTGAAGGATCAGCCATAGTGTCTGCCAAAAGAAGCTAGCATTTTATAGAAGGGAAGAGTGGTACTCATTTGTAATACAATGAGTTAAGTCAGAGTGAGGTGAGTAAAGGTTGCCTCTGAGGATTTTAGCTTATATTACTAGGGTAATAATGATGGTACCAAAATTGTCAAAGAGTATGAAAACAGGAACCAGTGTTTCTCAACTACCATGCCATTGGCATCTTCCTTAGGAACAATCTTCATCATGTAGAAAAGTCCTTTGAATTGCATGGCACTTAGTATCCCTGATACTTAAAGAATTTAATGCTAATAGTGCCTACTCTTAACAATCTCTTGGTGACAACCATTTGTGACGATCAAATATGCCCCCAACATATTTCTAAAGGCCCCATGTGGCTGCTTTGGTCAAATACCACAATGAAAACTATGAACTCAATTTCTGACAAAATCTATGATGTCTGGGGGATGGTCACAGACATGTCCTATAGAAATTCAAATACACAATTCAATATTTGAATGAGAAAACTGATCTGAAGATATAAGTCTGAACATTTTCAGAATATAGGGATGGTGGGGGGAAAAAGTTTTTCTAGAGAGTGTTAAATGAAACAATGAATGAAGACAGAACTTCATTCTGCTCCCTGGGATTTATAAAAAATGAAGAAATAGGACTTACTTTTACATTAGGAATTAAACCTTCCTGAAGATCTACAAAATATCTTCTGAGTGCCAACGTCACTAGTTTTAGAAATTCTCATATGCGTGTTCACAAGCACAAATTCCCTTCAAACGCACAGTCATTTCTCAAATACTCACCATTAAGTAGAAGGTTTTCTGTCAGTTTTTCCCATTCCTTTTCTGGGAGCTTAATCCTCATTTCCCCCAGAATGCTGTCCAAATTACTCACATTAAGCTTCCCTCCTTAGGAAAGCAATAGGGATGGAAAATGAGAAAAATGAAATGTTTCCAAAATATTAAAAATACGTTCACCTGTGTATTTTAAATCTAATTAGCCTGTGTTAACGATTAAAAAAAGAGAAAATATAACTCATGTCTTTGTATTATCATTTAACATTTTAAAAAGGACTATTAAGACTCATTTGACTTTTCTAATTATTCAGAAAAATTTAATAGGATGGATAAAACTGGAACCTATTTCCTTTTACCTTATCTAAGGACAACCTGCACAAAATGTGCCTAAGGTATAGTTTAGCACCTAGAGCTGTGGGACCACAGATCGCATCGTTCTAAACAAGAACAAGTAGTCATTCTCATTTGCCTGAACTCCCAGGTCATTTTTGCTGAGCAATTGCTAATCCTTCACTTCAGTGTTTGCTGTGTAGACCTATATTTGATTTCTCAATTTAAGATTTTTTCATTTTATTTCCACTCTCCCTGTCCCCAGCTTTTTTCTTTTCCCTGAATCTCTGGCCTTTTGTAGCCTTTAGAAACCTCAGCATTGCTTATGATTCATAGTGAAAGAAGTTGCTGATATAATAAATTTAACATAAAGTTTTAGGATAGCATTTACTTCTATTTAGAGATGTGTTCTTCTGTGAGTTTTTAAAATGTCTTCTTAGTGCCAAATTAGTAGCTTTAGAGATTATTTCCATGACTTCACAAACCCAAGACTTTCTGAATGGCTCAAAGCAATATTAAATGTTCAGTATTAATTTGCATGTTGGGTCTCAGATTTTTAAATTTCTTTTCTGTAATTTCAACCTGTTTTCCAGAAGAGTGTGCGATTTGTTGATATTAATCATCCCCACCTCTTAGGAAATTGAGAAGAAGACCAAAATTTAGTGACTCTTAAATGTGACCCAAACTATTAATTCCTATATAATATAGTTATAAGTTTGAGCACAAAAACAATAGCTAAATAAATTCTTTGATATTTAAAAGATGTTCAATAATAGAGTTAGAATAAAATCTCTTCCCTTGATCAGTCCATATAGGATTAAAGAAAATTGATGAACTACTCAGTGAAATACAGTTGTGGGGATAACAAATTTCATACTTCCATCTAATAAGTGTGATTTTTTTTGTTGTTGATGATACCCAGAGAAATTTTTCTTTTTCTGAGTAAATTTCCTCAACCATTACTAATTTTTTTGCTTTTCATTTTTTTAAAAGATTTTATTTATTTATTTGAGAGAGACAGAGACAGTGAGAGTATGAGCAGGGGGAGGGGCAGAGGCAGAGGGAAAAGCAGACTCTCCACTGAGCAGGAAGCCCAACGTGGGGGTCAATCCCAGGACCCCAAGATCATGACCTGAGCCAAAGGCAGATGCTTAACTGACTGAGCCACCCAGGTGCCCTAATTTTTTGTTTATTAATCACTCTTCAGACTAGACTTATTTTCTTTTTTGCCACAAACTGTAAACCTTCTATAAATTATGGAACTTCATCCCCCAAGATATAATGTAGATTGTCCGCAAAAGTACAAATGGATTAAAAGAAGCATAAATGTGCTATCAAAGTATTTGAAAGGTGGCAAGTATCAAAATTTAATATGTCTTTTATTTTTAAAGATCTTCATTGAAAAGCAAAGGAAACCATCAACAAAATGTGAAGACAGCCTAATGAATGGGAGAAGACATTTGTAAATGAACTAGTAAGGGGTTAAAATCCAAAATACATAAAGAACTCATACAACCGAATACCAAAAAAACAAATAATCTAATTAAAAAATGGGAAGAGGACCTGAATAGATACTTTTCCAAAAAGAACATCCAGATGGCCAACAGACACATGAAAAGATGCTCGGCATCACTCATCGTCAGGGAAATGCAAATCAAAACCAAAATGAGATATCACTTCACACCACTCAGAATGGCTAGTATCAAAAAGATAAGAAATAATAAGTTTTGGTGAAGATGAGGAGTAAAGGGAGCCCCTGTGCACTATTGGTAGGAATGTATATTGATGCAACCACTCTGGAAAATAGTAGGGTGGTTCCTCAAAACACTAAAAATAGAAGTACTATATGATCTAGTAATTCCACTTCTGGGTATTTATGAGAAAAAAAATGAAAACACTAATTTGAAAAGATATATGTGCCACTATGTTTACTGCAGCATTTTGTACAATAGCCAAGATACGGAAGCAGACTAAGTGTCCATTGGTAGATGACAATGGAATACTACTCAGCCATAAAAAAAGAATGAAATCTTGTCATTAATGACAATATGGATAGACCTGGAGGGTATTACACTAAGTGAAATGAGTGAGACAGAAAAATACAAATACCATATGATTTGCTTACACGTGGGATCTAAAAAACAAAACAAATAACAACAGACTTATAAATATAGAGAACGGATGGTTGCCAGAGTAGAGGTGGGGATAGGTGAAACAGGTGAAGAAGATTAAGAGGTACAAGCTCCAGTTATAAAGAAAATAAGTCACAGGGATGAAGAGCATAGCATAGGGAATATAATCAATAATTTTGTAATAACTTTGTGTGATGACAGATGATATCTATACTTGTCACAGTATTTCCTAATGTGTGTAGTTGTTGAATCACTATGTTATACACCTGAAGCTAATATTATATGTCAACTATACTTCAATTAAAAATAAATTAACTAAAAAAAAGGCCTTCATGCCATCCATTAGCTATTCTGATAAATCAATCAGCTTTAAGAAAGTTACAAATCAAAATCTCACCAAAATGATATGAAGATGCATTAAGGTAATAGAAAAGCCATCACTTCACAGAGTCAGACTTTATATCTCCCTAAAGTACAAATCTACTCCCAATAATTTTAAAAAGTATGTGAAATGAAACAAATAAGTCCACTCTTCATTTATGGGCACCTTAAGACAGTTATTGCTGGGCCTCTAGCATGCAGAACACTCCCCATTCATTTATTCTTTGTGATTTCTCATTTATTTCCATTTAATACCTTTCAAAGCCTCCGTTTTTCTGTTAATTCTCATTTAAAACTTTAGGACTCACAATGGATTCAAGAATAATAGCCAGCATTTTTCATCCATGGTCATAGGATTTCTGACTAGAGCCAACTGATTCCCAAACTAAAAATGAGATGACACAGTTGGTATTTCTTCTTAAGATAAAACAGTAATGCCTTCTAAAAGAATTTTTTGGACAATCTTTCATTTTCACTTAATTAGGAAATAGAATTGTTATAGAAATTCTCACCATCGATTGGCAGATTGTTCAACAACACCCTATGTTTCTTATCTTTGAGTTCTCTCCCCATGTTTCCTGGAACTTTTTTCAAGTCATTGACATCAACCTCTCCTTCAAAGTAAAAGAAACGAAGACTTCTGGAATTATTGTGAATGATATGATTCCATATAATTAAAACAAAAATTGTCTTTGCAGCATTACAGCCAACTGCTGGATGAAAAGAGACCCAACCTAACAAATGGGCCTTTGGGCCTTCAGAAGGATAAACTTTCTCATTAAATCTAGTATAATCTCCAAATGATAGGCAAGGCAACAGAGCATGCAATTATGAGTATAAACTTTGCAGGAAATTAGAATGATACAGAGATTGCTGATCTAAACAGTTTTATCAGCACTTTTATTACTTTATTTTGAGATTACCTCTAACTTTACCAAAATTTTCCTTCACTGTTTACTGTGTTGAACTGGAATTTAGCTTTCCCACCATAAAAGAAGATAAGCTAATTATTGGCAAAGAGTCTAGATAATGACTTTGGAAACAACAAAGAGCATTGAAGTTTTATTGCTAAAAGTTCTGATAATCTAATATCTAACTGTAGGCATTTATACATAAACATTTTTTTAAAGAAGTATAGAGACAGGTTTTTAAAGTCCATACAATCACAGTGTGGAAAGAGTATTATATTATAACTTAATGAAAATAATTTGATCCTCAGATCTCTAGTAGCATCTTTCTCTTAGGTGTTATTCTAAGATGTTACCTGTAATAGCTTTTACTCCATCCATTCCATCTGTTAAGATATTGACACCAAACTTCCCATTAGCTGTAAAAGGAAAAAAAAAGGCTTAATTGGGATCCAGAAAAAGACAGAGCTTTAGAATAAAAATATAAAGTACCTAAGCTGTGAAAAAACTCCAGGGAGAGTCCAGTATTTCCACTATTTGAGTACATTTTCAATTCTTAATTTCAGGCTTTCTAGGATTCAGTCTGTATTAGCAAAATGGACTCTTTAAGAGTCTAGGAAAAACATTTTGTGATGCCACACTAGTTCATAAATTCTTAGGACAATTCATGCTATCCATGTTTTCTCTGGAAACTTTCAGTTCTGGCAGGAACACAAAACTCCTACAGGTGCCAAGAGTAAAAGAAGTAAAAACCAGAATTCTCATCTCATCTCTTTTACTAATGTACTCTCTGTTCTTTTTAATCAGCGTCCGTTTCAGAATGGCTGGTGACTAATTATTACTCTACCCCTGCAGCAATAGCTATTAGTTCTTTATTACTCTAAATGCTTATTTTTTTCTTATTCTTTTCTGCTTATTTCAGTTCATCTCTTGATTCATCTTTCCACACTCATTAATTCTCTATTCATTCATTAATTCATACATAAAGGGAGGCATATTAGCCTCACTCCAAGGAACCACCAAACAGACCAAATAATGGCAATTCTTAGGGAACAAGGCTTTGAAAGAGCTCCACTCCCCGCCTGTTCCCTCCAGTGGCTTCCGGGCTACTAGTTTTCACTGCAAATATAGAATGTTATTTTTCAAAACTATTATGGAGCTGTAAGACAGAGGATGGGAATAGGGCAAGTTAAAACATCACAAAGCGCACTATTCTTATGGAGATTCGGTCTTTTTTTCTTAAAAAAATGTTCCCCAGACTGCAGCAAATCTTTGGATAATGTCCAGTCCTGAAAATGTTAATTTTGATAATTTTTGCCAGTTTTCTCAATGCATCTATGGAGGAGAGAGTTTTTTGGTGGCTCTTACTCTGCCTTTTATCTGACAACCCAGATAGTTTCTAAACTAACTAAACTAGGTGAGAAGCTAAAAATTACCTTATCTGACCATTATTGATAGCACCACCTAATTATTTTTTCCTGATAGCCTGGTGAAACTTAAAAGCATAAAGAAAATAAGCAAATACTAAATACATCTTTTTCATTGGAACACAATAGTACTGGAAAATAAGGAATGATTTAATAACAATATCTTTTGGGAAAAAAACCTCACTCTATTAGAAGGGTATGAAAGCATTTGAATCATATGAAAAAAACATATTTACATGTAAGAGGCAGTATTCAGTAAAATGTTTGTAGGTGATATTTCTTGATCTCATGGGATTGTGCCCAGCTAAACATACTCTATTTTAGTTTGTTTAAAGTGGGGATTACTCTGTGATTCACCACACCTCAATCCTAATTAATATTTTTGTTAATACCTATAATTCTGACCCTGAATCATGAAATATGGTCCAAGGATATGGTTATCCATGCCTATATATAACTAGAAAAAATGTCATACATATGGGCTGAAACCCTGTAGCCTTTTTCCTGTGAAAGCAACATTCTCAGCTTCAACTAGAATACTAAGAATTGTGATATACTAGACATTAAGCTCCTTAGGTCAAGGACTATGTTTATTATATTTATTGTATCTCTAACACTTAGGATAACACCTGATATATAGTGCTCAGTAAATATTTGCTGAATAAATGAATAGTGAAAAAGTACCAACTTTAGATTAATATGTTAAGAGAAAAAAATCATTCTTATAATTCAGCTAAATAAGTCGTATAAGTTGTATAAAAAAATATCAGACTCTGGGAAACAGACTGAGGGCTTCAGAGGGGAGAGGGGTGGAGGAATGGGATAGACCGGTGATGGGTAGTAAGGAGGGCACGTATTGCATGGTGCACTGGATGTTATATGCAAGTAATGAATCATCGAACTTTACATCGGAAACCAGGGATGTACTGTATGGTGACTAATATAACAAAATAAAAATTATATTAAAAAATTTCATCCTCAAAAACCAAATTTTCACGAAGGTACAATGATATCTAAATCACTCACCCTCAACTGGTGGAGTTGGAGTAAGATCATTAAGTTCCTCAGTTTTAAGTTTGATTGCCATGTGTTCAAGAATAGAGTCAAGGTCATGTTCATCGACTTGCAATCCCATAAAAAAGAAAGACATGAGTAAATTAAAATAAAAGTCAAAATACAATATTAATTCCTATATATAGTGGTTATTAATTTCATCAGAAAAAGAGGTTGAGGACACCTAAGTGTTTAAGGAGAGTCATTAATGGACTAAAGTTAATCTGTTCATTTATATCCAATACACCCAATATTGAAGATAAGCTTGCATAACTATACATTGAATAGGGCTGAGAAACCACTCAGGTTAATTTTTTTTAAGATTTTTTAAATTTATTTATTCAACAGAGATAGAGACAGCCAGCGAGAGAGGGAACACAAGCAGGGGGAGTGGGAGAGGAAGAAGCAGGCTCATAGCGGAGGAGCCTGATGTGGGGCTCGATCCCATTACACCAGGATCATGCCCTGAGCCGAAGGCAGACGCTTAACTGCTGTGCCACCCAGGCGCCCCACCATTCAGGTTAATTTTGACAGCAAAACAGCAAATCTAACAGTTTTTAATATAAATATCTATACAAACCGAGTTCAGTTTGGTCACTGTATTTCAAGATATACTATCTTAAATTTTTATAGCTAGGTCTAAATTTTATTATTTCTACATCCAAAATTGAGGTAAACCTAAATATTTAGAACATCTTTTAAATAAAAAAAATATATAAAACAGAATGTGATTTAATTAATAGGAACATATATATTAAAACTAATTGTGGAAATATATATGAGAATGGCAGGAAGCAATATTTAATAAGAAAAAAAGCAAACCACAAGAATTTCAATCTGACTTTTCAATTTGCATCTCACTCACCTTTTATATCTTCTGGACAAGTCAGCAACCTATTCTTATATATATTTCTACTAGCTGTAGATGGAAGAAACACATAATTTAGGTCACAGAGAAAATATCTAGACAAGCTAAAGCAATACCAAATATCCAAGTTCAGAAATAAAGAGCATAAAATAATTTGCTCCTAAAATTTACCTTCTAGAAATAATAAAACAAAAAATGTAAACAAATTCTTAATATGTATGGTAAATCTATCAATTCTTTAGCACCTGAGACAATTATTAATACCTACCATGCCAAAGCAAAACACTCCCATATGTTGTATTTTTTCTGAGTCCACCTTTTTTTCCCTCTACTAATATAGCTCTACATCCCTCCTCCTCCTCCTGTTTCCTAGCGGTCTTAACCAAAGGCATCTCAATGGAATGAAAATAACCATTAATTTTCTTTATTCCGAATGGCAAGAATTATGATAGATGAGCCTCTTGATTTACATGTTTTAAATGGCAATTTATGTATTCCTATATATTAAAAATAATCATCTTTAAAATTATGGATATTTTTAAACTCTAACTTATAAATGATCTAAAATAAGCAGAGTATTGGATAATAAAATAATTTAGGGACGTAATTCTAATTCCCTGAAGATTCTACCCAATACTTGCAATTCTGAAAGACTCCCTTGATGACTATATTAACTTTCTTGAAGACAATATGAACTCTTGAAGACTATTCTGATATTTGAAATGCCCACCATTAACTGGAAGTGACTTCTCCAGCCCCAAGTGTTCTTTAGGTGAGGGCTCTATCCCCATTTTTTGCAGGATATTATCCAGCTCACTGAGGTCAACTTCTCCTCCTTCAAAACAAAAGAAGTAGAAAAAGATAACATTTTTTAAAATATCATAATTTCAAATTATTAAAGAGAAATAAGATATAATGATACCTGCTAAACAATAAGTAGTCAACTGCAGACACAGAGAATGAATAGTATTTCTTTAACACTGGTAAAAGAGATAACCATAATACGATAGTTAACTATAGATAACCATAATGATGGTTATAAAGTAATATTTCACAATCGAATAAGGTTCATATAATTTAAAAATTATTAGAATAATAAAGATGATTGGTACAAATAACTGTTTAATATAGGGTATGAAATTAAGCTAGAAATCAATAGCAAGAGATACTAGAAAAATCCTATAAGTTTGGAAATTAAAGAATCCCTCTCTAAATAAATCATTTGTCAAAAAAATAAACCACACTGGAAGTTAGAATGTATTTTGAATTGAGTAACAATAATAATATTACATATTAAAACTTGCAAAGGTGTGCTCAGAGAGAAATTAACATCTTAAACGCATATAGTAGAAAAGATGAAAAGATCAATAACCCAAGGTTCTATCTCAAGAAGTTAGAAAAGAACAGCAAGTTAAAACCCCCAAAAGGAGAAGAAAAATAATAAAGACAAAAGCAGAAATTACTGAAATGAAAAACAAACTTTAAATAAAATGAATTCAGCCAATGTTGGATTTTGGAAAGACTAACAAAAGTGCTAAATGCCTGCACTAAGACTGACAAAGGAAGAAAAGAGAGAAAGCACAAATAACAGATATTTCTAATGACAAAAAGGACATCACCAAGAATAGCCAAGACAAGCCTAAGGAAGTAAAACAAATTTGGAGGATTTACGCTTCAGATACCAAGACATATTAGAGCTATGTTAAGACAGTGGTGTACTGGCACGGCAACCAACAAATAGACCAAAGAAAAAGAACAAAAAGAATAAAAAACCCAGGTATAGAAACACATTTATGGTCTTTCATTTATGAAAAAGTTAGCCTTAAAGTAAAGAAAGGATCATCTTGCCAATAAATGGTGCTAAATATCCATTTAGAAACAAACTGAGGGTTACAGAAGGGAGGGGGTGGGGGAATGGGATAGACTGGTGATGAGTAGTAAGAAGGGCACGTATTGCATGATGCACTGGGTGTTATACACAACTAATGAACCATCGAACTTCACATCAGAAACCAGGGATGTACTGTATGGTGACTAACATAATATAATAAAAAAATATTTTAAAAAAATAATAATAAAAACACACTAGAGTGAATAAATAGACTAGAGGAAGGAGAAGAACAGATCAGCTAGCTGAAAGACAGTAATGGAAAGCAACTAACCTGAACAGGAGAAAGAAAAAAGAATAATAAAAAATGAGAATAGGTTAAGAGAACTCAGTGACACCATCAAGCATAATAACATTAGCATTACAGGGATCCCAGAAGAAGAGAGAGAGAAGTGTGTAGAAAATTTATTAGAAGATATAATAGCTGAAAAATTCCCTAATCTGGGGAAGGAAACAAATCCAGATTCAGAAGACACAGAGTCCCCAAACAAAATCAACCCAAGACATACAATAATGAAAATGGCAAAAAAAAAAAAAAAACACAGTGTTAAAGAGAGAACTTTAAAAGCAGCAAGAGAAAACAATTATATACTAGGAAAGCTCCATAAAGCTATCAGCTGATTTTTCAGCAGAAACTTTGCAGGCCAGAACGGAGTGATTCAAATGCTGAAAGGAAAAAAACCTGCAACCAAGAATACTCTATCCATCAAGGCCATCATTCAGAATAGAAGGAAAGATAGAGTTTCCCGGACAAACAAAAGTTAAAGGAGTTCCTCACCACTAAACTAGCCTTGCAAGAAATGTTAAAAGTAATTCTTTGGAAAGGAAAGGCCATAATCAAGGGTAAGAAAATTAGGAAAGGAAAACATTTCACAGGTGCATACAAACATAACAAAAGTAGTAGATTAATCACTTATAAAACTAGTATGGAAGTTAAATCACAAAAGCCGTAAAATCAATTATAGCTATAAAAATCAGTCAAGGGATTCACAAAATAAAAGGATGTAAAGTATGATAAGATATATTTTAAACATGGGACAGGGTAAAAATTTAGTGCTTTTAGAATGTGTTCAAACTTAAGCAACCTAGTATAGACTGCTATATGCACAAGATATTATATATAAACCTAATGGTAACCACAAATCAAAAACCTTCAATAGAAATGCAAAAAATAAAGAGAAAGATGTTCAAGCATATCACTGAAGAAGGCCATCAAACCACAAAGGAAGAGAGCAAGAGAAGAAAGGAACAAAGAAGAACTACAAAATCAATCATAAAACAAGTAACTAATGGCCATAAGTGCATACCTATTGATAATTACTTTGAATGTAATTGGACTAAACAAACAAAAAACATGGGGTAATGAAATGGATAAAAAAGCAAGACCTATCTATATGCTGTGTACAAGAGACTCATTTCAGACCTAAAGACATATGCAGATTGAAAGTGAAGGGATGGAAAAACATTAATCATGCAAATGGAAGTGAAAAAAAAAAGCTGGGGTAGAAGTACTTATATCAGACAAAATAGACTTTAAAACAAAGGCTGTAACAAGAGACAGCGAGGACATTACATAATGATAACGGGAACAATCCAATAAGAAGGTAAAATAATTGTAAATATTTAGGCACCTAACATGGACGCACCCAAATACATAAAGCAACTATAAATAGATATGAAGGAAGAAGTCAATAGTAATACAATAATAGTAGGGGACTTTAACACCACACTTACATTAATGGATAGATTATCCAGACAAAAAATCAAGAAGGAAACGATGGCTTTGAATGACACATTAGACCAGATGGATCTAAAAGATATATTTAGAACATTCCATCAAAAAACCAGTGGAACACACATTCTTTTCAAGTGCATATGGAACATACCCTGTCCCATATTTAAAATATATTTAATGAACATTCTCTAGAATAGATCACGTTAGGCCACAAAACAAGTCTCAACAAACTCAATGAGATTGAAATTGGCAACCTACAGATTGGGAGAAGATATTTGCAAATGACATATCAAATAAAGAGTTAGTATCCAAAATATATAAAGAACTTATACAACTCAACAATAAAAAAAAGCCCAAATAAGCTAATTAAAGAATGGGCAGAAGACATGAACAGACATTTCCCCAAAGAAGATATACAGATGGCCAACACATGAAAAGATGCTCAATATCACTCATCATCAGGGAAATGCAAATCAAAACTATAATGAGATATCACCTCATACCTGTCAGAATGCCTAAAATAAAAAACACAAGAGACAACAGTTGTTAGCAAGAGTGTGGAGAAAAAGGAAACTTCACGCATTGTTGGTGGGAATGCAAACTGGTGCAGCAACTGTGGAAAAACATTATGGAGGTTCCTCAAAAAATTAAAAATGGAAGTACCCTATGATCCAGTAACCACACTACTGGGTATTTACCCAAAGAATACAAAAGCACTAATTCAAAAGGATATATGCACCTCTATGTTTACTGCAGCATTATTTACAATAACCAAATTATGGAAACAGCCCATGTGTCCATCAATTGATGAATGGATAAAGAAGATGTGGTGTGTGTATATATATATATATGTACACACACACACACACACACACACACACACACATAATGGAATATTATTCAGCCGTAAAAAGAATGAAATCTTGCCATTGCAACAACATGGATGGAGTTAGAGACTATAATCCTAAGTGAAATAAGTCAGAGAAAGATGAATATCATATGATTTCACTCATATGTGGCATTTAAGAAACAAAACAAATGAACAAAGAGAAAAAAGAGAGAGAAGTAAACCAAGAAACAGACTCTTAACTATAGAGAACAAACTGATGGGCACCAGAGTGAAGGTGGGTGGGGGGATGGGTGAAATAGGTGATGGGGATTAAAGAGTACCCTAGCATGATGAACAGTGAGTAATGTACAGAGTTGCTGAATCACTATAATGTACACCTGAAACTAATATAACACCTTATGCTAATTATACTTGAATTTAAAAATAAGTATTTTTAAAAATTCAATATGTAAAACACAGACATCCAAACAGACAAACAAGAGACATGAAAGGAACTTTACAAAAGAGGTATCCAAATAACCAATAAACATGAAAATACATCATTAATCACTAGGGATATGCAAACTGTAACAGTGGGATCCAACTGCATGCCCACCAGAATGGCCAAAATGGAGAAGAGAGATAGATATCAAGTATTAGCAAGGATGTAAAACAATTGAAACTCTGATATACTTGGTAAAACGTAGCTCTATTTTCTTTTTAAAAAAAAAAAGAAAGAAACTCTAAGACACTGTTAGTTTAGTATAAAATGGTACAACTACTTTAGAACATGGATTGACAATATCTAATAAAGTATACACAATTCTATCCTATAACAAAGCAATTTCGTTTCTAGGCATATGGCCTAGAATTGTGCACATATGTTCACCAAAAGGCATATACAGAATATTCATAGCAATATGTTCTTCACAACTGCTCCAAACTGGAAATGTCCTGTGATGCTAGATTGGAGAGGTATATTGTGGTATACTTATACAATGGAATACCTCATAGCAATGTATTCAGGTACAATGAGTTAGTTAGAAATCATTTCCGCCACTACAGCAGGTTCTCTAAAGATCTCCTTGACTATAATTTAATAGACTTTATAATATGCAGCAATGAAAATTAACAAACTGCTGCTATATGCAACAATATGGATGAATCTCAGAGAATAACATGTACTATAATGTTAAAGGAAAGAAGTCAGACATCATGCAACACAAATCATATGGTTCCATTTAGACAAATTTCAAAAACAGGTGAAACTAATCTGTGCTCCCAGAATAAAGGATGCAGTTACCTCCAGAGAGCATGGAGGAAGTGACTGTTAAGTGGTATGGGGATCTTCTGGAGTACTGATAATGTTTATTTCTTAACCAGGCAATAAATAGATACATATGTTCACTTTACAATAATTCTTAAGCTGGACACATATGATTATATGACATAGGAATAATGTATTTCATACTTCAGTAAAATATTTATCAGAGAAAAAATGCAGTTTAGTGTAAAAAACTGGGATCTTAAATTTACAGTAACTTCTCACTGACCTGTATTATCTTGTACTGTATCCATCAGTGTTTTCAGATCAGTCTTCCTTTTAGCTGTAAAATAAGGCATAACTGAGATACAAAGCAGATTCATTTAAAAATTATAAAACAACCAGAAACAAGCTAAATTCCATTATTCCATATCATTATTTGGGCTCACTTTATGCATAATTCTTAGTGTTTCTGAGATTGATCTAAAATATGGCAGTGGTAGCAGGGGCAGAAAGACATTGATGGATTTATATGTGGGATTTTTTTCAAAGTTTTATTATGAAAATCTGTAAACACACAGCAAAGTTGAAAGAACTGTGCAATAAACACCCATATGTCCACCATCTAGATTGTACTATTAACTATTTTACTATACTTGGTTTGTCACATATCCATCCATCTACTCATCTGTGTGTGGTTATTCTTAAATTTAGGTGGTTTATATAAAGGTAAAACTTAAAAAATTGGGTGATAATCCAGACAGTGGGTGATAGGAAATGAGGGAATCAAAACTCAATCCCATATATCTAGCTTAAGTAACTAGATGGACAGTGACAGCACAAATGAGATTGAGAATACAGGACTAGGAGACTAGGCGGGAAAATAGTGAATTGAGTTGTAAATATGCTGAGGAAAAGAAGCCTCCCGTGGAATATCCAAGTGGAAGTGTCTAGCAGGCATTTGGCTATACCGATCTGAAACCTACACAGAAATACATATTTACAGTCACAAGCATGTAGATGATAGACTGAACCACAGAGAGTGATGAGATTACCCAGAGAGAGTACATAAAATGAAAATCAAAGATGAGCAGATCCAGGTCAGAGGGAACAACACAGAAGCCAAACAAGCATAATTTCAAGAAGGTCAGAATTATCACCCATATAAAAGACAGTAGAAAGCTCCAATAAAAAGTGAATAATGTCTAATGCAATTGGCAAATGGCAAGTTATTGGTGCCCTGAAAGAAATTTCAGTAGTATTATGGGGCTGTGTCAGAATACAGGAATGAATGGGAAATGTGGGAAGGATATACAGTGCTCTTTCATTCATTTCCTTTTCCATCTTTTAATTGTGCTTTCTGAACATTCTCAGATGTGAAAGATGGTCTTGGAATCAATCTAGTGAAGTGCTTTTACATTCTATATGGATTCAGAAAATGGAAGACAGGATTAGTTCTTACTCTAGAACTAGGTTTTTCCTGAGATTTTGCATGGTTTTTATCATCACAAAATTAATCTGGTTTCAGAAAAACTCTTATATAAACCCTCAAGACCAAGCTTTCCTGAAGGGCTTTTTGTATCTAAAATGAGTCACCATCAACTGGAAGTTTTCTTCTCAGTTCTCCAGCTTCTTCTTTGGTGAGTTCAATGCCCATGTACCCTAGTACCTTGTCTGGGTCTCTGATACCTAACGTCTCTCCTTATAAAAGAGAAAAAAAATTCGATAATTCCTACCAATGCTGAAATGTTCCATATATTTTACCTATGCGTTATGGATCTTTTTTTTTGGAAGGAATATATAAGACCTGTGGAACATGTGTCAGTTTATGTGGAGATTACACATGGTTAGAATGAAGTTCACTTCCCTTAAACCTTTTTGGAGAAATAAACATACACACCATTAATTTCTAAAGGGAACAGAATTATTTCCAGTGTATAATTCTTATGATAGAAATAGGCAGTTGTCAGGGCGCCTGGGTAGCGCAGTCGTTAAGCGACTGCCTTCGGCTCAGGGCGTGATCCAGCGTTCTGGGATCGAGTCCCACATAGGGCAACCCCGCTGGGAGCCTGCTTCCTCCACTCCCACTTCCCTGCTGTGTTCCCTCTCTCGCTTGCTGTCTCTGTCACATAAATAAATAAAATCTTTAAAAAAAAAAAGAAATAGGCAGTTGTGAAATGAGAAAATTGCCATGGTTAAAGTAAGAACACATGGGTTTGAATATTGTTCTCTACAATTTATTACCTACTGAAATTTAGGTAAACAACCTAACTTTTTGGAGTCCTAGTTTTCTGTTGTATGAAATGAAGATGAGACTATTTGTCTCAGAGCCTCTGTGAAGATAAAGTAACTCTTAAGAAAAGATGTAGAATTCAGTGTGGAGGTCCCTCAAAAAGTTAAAAATAGAGCTACCCTATGATCCAGCAATTGCACTACTGGGTATTTACCCCAAAGATACAGACGTAGTGAAGAGAAGGGCCATATGCACCCCAATGTTCATAGCAGCATTGTCCACAATAGCTAAATTGTGGAAGGAGCCGAGATGCCCTTCAACAGACAAATGGATTAAGAAGATGTGGTCCATATATACAATGGACTATTACTCAGCCATCAGAAAGAATGATTACCCAACATTTGCAGCAACATGGACGGGACTGGAGGAGATAATGCTAAGTGAAATAAGTCAAGCAGAGAAAGACAATTATCATATGGTTCCACTCATTTATGGAACATAAGAAATAGGGAGATCAGTAGGAGAAGGAAGGGAAGAATGAAGGGGGGGGTAAACAGAAGAGGGAATGAACCACGAGAGACTACAGACTCTAGGAAACAAACTGAGGGCTTCAGAGGGGAGGGGGTGGGGGAATGGGATAGGCCGGTGTTGGGTATTAAGGAGGGCACATACTGCATGGAGCACTGGGTACTACCCGCAAACAATGAATCATGGAACACTACATCAAAAACTAAGGATATACTGTATGGTGACTAACATAACATAATAAAAAATTTTTTTTAATTCCATAGGAATTTTTTAATTTAAATTCATTTAGTCAACATACGTATCATCTTTTGTCAAATATCCACTCAAATCTTTTGCCCACTTTCATTGGTTTGTCTTATGATTGAATTGTTCTTGATATTCTGGGTATCAGTCTTTAGTCACATACGTTTTGCAAATATATTCTCCCAGTCTGTGTCTTGCCTTTTATTTTCTTAACTGTGTCTTTCAGAAAAAGAAGTTGTTTCTCTTGATGAGATCCAATTTAATCATTTTTAAAATTTCATGCTTAGAACTCTTGGTCACCTGTCTAAGAAATCTTTTTCTACCCTAAGGTCACAAAATTATTTTCCTATATTTTCTTCAAGAAGTTCTCCTGGGTGCCAGATAAATAATTTTTGACTAATAAATGCAAATTGGCTTTCCTCATTGAATTTTGGGTTTAGTTTTTTGACTACATTCACTGGAAACAATCTAAAAGTGGCAAAATATACAAAAAGAATCTGTCACAGATACTACTGTAAGTTTAAAAAGTTTACTATACTTATTCAAACCTATAGCACTTAACATAGCATTGCCTATTCAGTAAGTATCTGTTAAATAAATGAATTAGTTAATTAACAAATTTTCCACTCACCAGCAGATGATCTTCTATCTTTTATCCCATTCTTCTTGTTCACTTTCTTATCAGCTGTAAAATAAGAAACTAGGTCACAAGGGTAAATACAGTGAATTTTACAAAATTATTAATGTAAACGTAGCAATTTAAGGAAGTTGTATGTATTGGCTTAAATATGATCTAACTTAATTCCAAATAAATATAAGGAAAAGAAAAAAGAAAGGTATCAAGAATCAATGAAGATTCCTGTTTCTGAAAGATTATGAATCAGTTACAAAATAAGGCACTTTGAAATATATAATAAAAAAAATCAGAATTTAAGTTTTGTAATATCTTTCAGAACTTAGAATGAGCTCTCTTTTAGATGGTGATGAAAAGAAGACACACTTGGGGTGCCTGGCTGGCTGGGTTGGTGGAGCATGCGACTCTGTATCTTGGGGTTGTGGGTTCAAGCCCCACGTAGGGTACAGAGATTGCTTAAAAATAAAATCTTAAAAAAAAAAAGACACATTCATTCTGTTGGTATAAGGAGATAGGGGTATGGCATCTTTTTTTTCCTTGTTACCCAAAAAACTTTTAAGCCATTCACTTTAGTGAGCTGCTTCTTCCAATTGTGCAAACCAACCGAGAAAAACGGGGCCTGTGTTTGAGAGTTTACTGGGAGCCCTGGAAGGCAGCTGCACATACAGACCTTGCTGAGAAACTACAGCAAGTGGAAAGTAGAGAAGAAATGAGAGCACTGACATCTCGGCATCAGAGTCTGGGACAGCCACCAAATTTTCCACAGCCCCAGCATAGCATCAAATAGCAAAACATTTCCTATGACCCCGTGAAAACAGCGCCTGACAGTTGAACTGACGTACACAGCAAGAAGTGCCAGTACAGATGGCAAGATAAAATGCCAAGAGCAAAGGGAGGTCAGTCAGCGAATGCCAGCGTGAAGATTTAAAAATAAATGAGGATCAGAGCAGACATATTATCATGATGACGTCACCTCTGTTTTGACTCCTTAACTACAATAACCTACCTGGCTGAAGCTGCTCTTTCATATTCTTTTCTGTGTCCCACCACACTGTGTGCGTACCCCCACACACTAGCATTTCCATTCGGATTGCTTTTACCACCTGTCCTGGTCTATCAAGTCTGTGTTAGGACTACTTAACCTCTAGTCCCACTCCTAGCTGTGGTTCCCATCTCTCCCTCACCACCCCCCTCGGTTAACCTTGTGCCTGTCTCACGTAGGATCACATCACCAAAAGAGGGGGCAAGATAAGGACTTTTTTCACATTTTATAATCATATAAAAACAGTAGGCACATTGCTTCATGGCTGAGTTGTTCCACTATTTTCAACATTTTCTTTAGATTTTGATTAGATTTGCAAGTCAAAGGATTTGTCATTGTTTCTTTAAATAACAATAATGCATCATATCCCTATGCATGAAGTGCTTCTTCTATTTATAAGGTTGAAAATTCAGCTTTTTAACATTGTAAAAAGAACTCGTATTTCATAAATTTTTGTCCTACTTTGAGCTATATAAAGGCAGTGAAATATAGCTGCATTTGTTCTAGAAATGCTTTTCTTCAGAGAGGCTGATTTTTGTTTATGTCTTGATTCTGTCTTCAAGGTGCAGACTAGTACTTTAAAAGGGGAAGGGAGGAAAAATTGAAAAAAAAATTTAAGTTATACGATGTTGTGTGCCAGGCCTTTCCTGACCTATTTATTAGACTGGGTCTATATGGTGACAGCTTAGGACCCTGCCCTGCAGGAGGAGTTCTCTGGGTCCTTGAACTTGCTCTAAACCTTGGGAAGTCTCTGTTCTGTCTTCTGGACACCTGGAAGGGATATGGAAGGGCCAAATTTGCTTTCCTACTGGATTATAGTCTTCTGAAGGGCCAAAATCATGTCTCATTAAATTCTGTATTCTAGTGTTTAGCACAATACATAGAATATTATGGGATCTTAATAATGCCTTTTGAATCAGTGATACAGAGGAAAGATTGCTAAAGTATTTCTATAAATATAAGTTTAGATCTAAAGTACTAACATAGTTAAGTGAAATAAGTCAAGCAGAGAAAGACAATTATCATATGGTTTCACTCATTTATGGAACATAAGAAGTAGGAAGATCGGTAGGAGAAGAAAGGGAAGAAGAAAGGGGGGTAAACAGAAGGAGGAATGAACCATGAGACACTATGGATTCATGGACTATGGAACTTTACATCAAAAACTAGGGATATACTGTATGGTGACTAACATAATAAAAAAATATTATAAATAAAAAATAAATAAATAAAGTACTAACATAGCAAATACACATCCTTCTTTCTTCCATATTCCCCAAATGAAAATTTGGAAACCATGAAACTTACTCTCAAGGAGGGAAGCCTAAAGTATAACATTTAAGGTAATTTTTTAATTACTTTGGTCATTTTCTATGGTTCTAAATATGAATTTTATGTGTAAGAAGTTGCCATTAATAAAAAGACTTCTCATAACACAGAACCAAGTAAACCATGTGTATGTATATGTCACCTGCAATTGACAGGTCCCTCAGAATCTTATAAAATTCTTTACCTGACATCTGCATCCTCATGTTTCCTGGAAAACTGTCTAGGTTGTTGTCATCAACCCTACTTCCTAGGAGAAAAATAGAAATGATAAAAGCTATGAGAATGGGAAATGCTAATGATTTTCAATTTAAGAAAAAATATTTCCTATTATCTTCATATTGTTATATACCATTTCAGTGTGAAAAGAAGTTTTTGACATGTACACTTTAAGTTATTCTATCAGAACTAGAAACATGTTCTTTTGATCATTTTACAGAGAATATGGCTATAAAGCACAGGAACATTTAATCTAGGATAGCCCATATGATATTGGACATGAAGTGTTACTCGCTGATATTAAGCGAAGTTTGGGGTCAATATTTAACATATGGTAAATAAAGTGTGATGCAGCCATAGAACGGGGAATCAATTTTCAGCTTGTACTCAGAGGAAAAGTGATTTTTCTTACAAAATGATATATTTGGTATTCTCTGCCAATCAATTCATCAGGAAGATATAGCAATCACAAATGCAGATGAACCAAATATGTCTAAAAATACATAACAAAACTGACAAAATTTAAGGGAGAAATAGAAAATACAATAGTCGTAACGGGAAATCTTAGCACCTCTCTTTCAACAATCGATGGACTAGCTACCAGAAAAGCCAGTACAGATAATCTGAGGAAACTATCAACCACCTTTACTTAATTTATATTTATAAAATACTATACTCTTTAACTGCAGAATACACATTTCCAAGTGCACATAGTACATTTACCAAAATAGACAATATGCTGGGCCATAAAATAAGTACCAATAAATTGAAAAGAACTGAAATCATAAAGGATATGTTCTCTGATGGTAATGGAATTAAATTACAAGTAACAATAAAATAACTAAGAAAACCCCAAATATTTGGAAATTAAACGACACACTTCTTTTTTTTTTTAAAGATTTTATTTATTTATTGGACAGAGAGAAAGACAGCACAAGCAGGGGGAGCAGCAGAGGGAGAAGCAGGCTCTTTGTTGAGCAGGGAGCCTGATGCAGGACTCAATCCCAGTATCCTGGGATCATGACCTGAGCTGAAGGCAGCCACTTAACGACTGAGCCACCCAGGGGCCCCTAAATGACACACTTCTAAATGGTCCATGGATAAGAGAAGAAATCACAAAGAAAACAGAACATATCTCAAACTGAATTATAATG
Organism: Ailuropoda melanoleuca; assembly: GCF_002007445.2. Classification (NCBI taxonomy): domain Eukaryota; kingdom Metazoa; phylum Chordata; class Mammalia; order Carnivora; family Ursidae; genus Ailuropoda; species Ailuropoda melanoleuca. Next base: position 29,541,048 of record NC_048230.1, on the reverse strand, counting down.
AAAACAAAGCATTTTAACATTTATTGAATGCAGACAAGGCAGTGTTTCGTAAGAAGGGTATGGGTCTTCATGCTTATACTAGAAAATGAGAGAGAGTTAAAATCAGTCACCATAGGTTTCACCTTAAGAAGCTAGGAAAAAAGTAAAGTAGATCCAAAGTCAGTAAAAGGAAAGAAATAATAAACATAAAAGAAGAAATCAGCAAAATATAAAACAGACAAAATACAGAGAAAATTATCAAAGCCAAAAATTGGTTCTTTGAGAAGATCAACGAAGTTGATGAAGCCCAACAAGGATTGGTCAAGAAAGAAAAGGGAGAACATAAACTGCCAAACATTCCAATAGGAATATAAGAGGGAATGTGGGGCTCAATTCCGAGACTCCAGGATCATGACCTGAACTGAAGGCAAACATCCAACCGACAGAGCCACCCAGGTGCCCTATTTTGTTTCTTAAATTCCACATATAAGTGAAATCATATAGTATCTGTCTTTCTCTGACTGACTTATTTTGCTTAGCATAATACACTCTAGTTCCATCCATGTCATTACAAATGGCAAGATTCCATTCTTTTTTATGGCTGAGTAATATTCCATTATAGGTATATACATCTTCTTCCTTTTTTTTTTTTAAGATTTTATTTATTTATTTGACAGAGATAGAGACAGCCAGCGAGAGAGGGAACACAAGCAGGGGGAGTGGGAGAGGAAGAAGCAGGCTCATAGCGGAGGAGCCTGATGTGGGGCTCGATCCCATAACGCCGGGATCACGCCCTGAGCCGAAGGCAGACACTTAACCGCTGTGCCACCCAAGCGCCCCTATACCACATCTTCTTTATCTGTTCATCAGTCAATGGACATTTAGGCTCTTTCCATAGTTTGACTATTGCTGATAATGCTGCTACAAACACTGGGGTGCATGTGTCCTTTAGAATCAGTACTTTTGTAGCCTTTGGGTAAATACCTATTAGTGTAATTGCTGGATCATAGGGTATCATTTCTAAAATTATCAAAATAAAATAACAAGAGTTCTGTGACCTGGCAGACCCAGGGTCTGCTATATATCAACTCTATCAAACTCTTAAACATATAAAGTCTCCAATTGTCTAGTGGCAGAGAAATTTGTTTAAGTTTGTTTTCTACTCCAGTGTTGTCTAAGTATAGTCACAGAACTCTTTTTTATGGCATATTCATTAATATACCACGGGCCAGCATTCACGGATAGCCATTTTTGATACACTGCTTCATAATGTATACCCAATGACTTCCCAAAATAGTCTGAGGAATTATTCAATGAATATCAATATATTTAAAATAGAGTATGTTAAAATATTTAAAATAGAAATAAACAGAAATAGAAATAGAAGATAGAAATAAAAATAAAAATTCAAAAGAGAATTACCACCTGAGAAAAAGGTGGTAAATAACAAATGAAGCCAACATAGTTATAACGATTAAATATTAAGTTTAGATCTGAACTTTCTGGAAGCTAAGGCGTAAAGGGGAACTCAGGTTATTATCTACACAAAGAAGCACACTGGTATTTGGGAGAGAGAAAGTTTTCTTCTGATATTAAATTTCAAGACATTTTTCATATTCATCACTAAATAACATAATGGGCAATGTCTTCAGGAGATGCAGTGACATTCTTGGTATGTCTGTTTTTCTCAAAAATATTTGAGATATATTATTAGGAAGTTGCCTCCAAAAAGGCATTTCTATGAAACATCTCTTCATAAATATTTTTGGCTTGTCAAAGCTACACATGTGTGCCTATCCAAAAGTAGGTGGAGATGGTCAAAGAAGTAAACCTTGAGCTTCTGCAACCATAGAGGGAGCTTAAAAATGGACAATATGAAGTGATTTGAACGTGTGTGTTATTCTGGCTTGGTGTCAGAAATATTCTTCTCACTTAAATGTGCAAAATATAAATCATTCCTTCCTTCTCAGCACCAGAGGGGCAAGAAAGGGCAGTCTATCAGGGACTCAGAGGCCTAAGATTATGGAAATATTATGCAAACCAAAAGAAGAAAATGGTCCTTAACATTATAATTGGCAAACCTTGTGCTAAAATTGAACTTTGAATTAGCGTATAAAGAGAAACTGGCGGAAAAAAAAAAAGGTGGGTGGGGGAGACAATACAAAGAAATAACCAAAGAAAACAACGTTCAAATAACAAAAGAAGAAAAGTAACAAGCCTGAACAAAAATTTTCCTAATACTAACAGAGGTTTTCACCAGTTTCTTGATGAAGAATTATTATAAATGAGTATCAGGAATCCACTAGAATGTCTCATATAATTACACTCTAAAGTACAGTAACTTGCAAACAGCCTAATTCCAAGTGCTGTTTTAGTCATTTTAACTAATACTATTTTTTTCTTCATAAGGCCCTTAGTGAAAAGATAATTTCAGTCAAGACTCTGGTCTCAGACTAGGCAGAAGAGGTAACTAGTACTCTCTAAAGGCCATGCTCTCTTTTAGTTGTGCTATACATTTGACATGTGTGGAACAAAGACATCAGAAAATTAAGCCAGTGTTTAATCATTTTAAGACCATCTCAAAACCCTAGCTGGGGTTTTCCCACGAGATCCACAAACTGCATCTTATCTATCTGTATTCAATTGAAAATTCTTACTTTCAGGTAGAGGTGAAAATCCTGAATTGATTAAATTGCCCATAAACTCTTCTAAATTCACTTTCCCATCCTCTGAAAGAAAAAAATGCATGTCAGGGAACAGGGAATATGATCAGAGACTGGCAACTATAGCATAATTGCTATACTGAAAAACAGTTTCTAGATTTGGCCTTGAAATATAGACATATATTCAATCAGAAAGACAGGCTGATGCATATCATTCAGACACAGACAAGTGTCCCCTGCAGATACTCCTTTGTATGATGCTACTGAAAATAAGTAGAACCCAACAAGGTAGTAGGTAGGAAAGAGCCTTGGATAACCCATGAAGCAGATAAACCCCTTAAGGATTCTTGAAAAGTTCAAACAGATGAATGTCAGCTAAGATAAAAGGCATCTAGAAACATGACTCACCTGTCTGCAGTGATCTTTGAAGCACATCTTCAGGTAATGGAACTCCTATATTTTTCATAATGAAGCCTAGGTCATCAGGAGTGACCACATTTTTCCTAATGGCAGCCAGAGCTTTCAGGGGGGCTTCTTTTTCTATATTCAAAAAAATATAATACAATGAATGAAGTTTTTTAAAAAACCATTCAAATATCAGTAGTAGGTCATCATTATTATTACTATTATTATTACTTCTCGTAGTAGTACTATTGCTACTTCTATCACTTATTAAGTATTCTGTCTGAGCTTCCTGGGCACCATGCTAAGTGCTCTATATACACCATTTCATTTAATACCACAAAAATTCCTTATTTAACAGATAAGGAAACTTGGCCTTAGAGAGGCTAGTCTGCCTAAGCATACAGTTACTAAATGTGAAGCCAAGTGTGAAGTCTGATTTCATAGGCAGAATGTTTAGCCACTAGGCCAAACAAATCATTGCAAATATTTGATCTGAGACTGAAGAATGATTACATAAAAAGAAATCTCAGGATGTCTGCTTATACTCATCTCTGGCATATCTGAGGCTGGGAATTCCATGAAAGCTATAACTAATCATACAAGGAATTATCTTGCCAAAAATTAGATAACCATCCACAGTTTGATATGACTATTCTTAATTTTTTTCATTCGGTGGATACTTGGATGTATCTAACACATACACACAAAAATGTCCCCCAAATAATGGAAAGACCGTCACTGCTATATCAATACCAAAGAAAGATAACGTTCTATTTTTGAAAGTACCATGTATGAATTTCTCAAGTAAAAAAGAAATTTTAAATATTATATTATCATAAACCCTATCCCATCATAAACATTAACCCTGTGAGAGATTGCTTATAAGCCACATACCTGGGAAAGTTTTAGGCCCCATTTAGAAAACCAAAGATTAAGGACAAAATATTTTCTCAATTGAAGAAACACCATTTTGGTTACATCCTAAATATTTTGGCTCTGGTGATTAGTTTCATCCCTTGTAGCTACCTAAATTAAGACTTTGAATTAGTTCAGTTTCAATTTTGAGAATTAAAATTTAGAGGAAACTAAGCCATTTCAATTAATCTCAAGAATATAGGCTGCTCCAAGGAGACCCAGGGGATCCAAAACAGTTGTGAACTTACTAACCAAGGCTCATTTAGCCTAAACTTCAAGGAGACCCAGAAGTCCCCCAGACATCACAGATATCTCGCTGTTGGAGAAGTCAGTTAACTGAACACATAAAACCAGATTATATTTGATGTCTCATGGCTAAGGCAGTGGAGTAATGGGAAGAATACCTATTACATATGGAGGTTATATGTACACATGGAGGAGACCTGTATGTTTCAACATGTTCCTATATGTTTCAATAGTTAATCTTCTCATGATAAAATTCCATTTAAATAAAATGATAATGGGATAAAAAAAGAAAAGGAGACACTGATTTTCTAAAAAAAATTTTAGTATAGCTGACACACAATGTTAACATTAGTTCTAGTGTACAACTTAATGATTTGACAAATTTATACATTATGCTATGCTTACCACAAATGTAACTACCACCTATCCCATTACATCACTATTACAATATCATTGACTGCATTCCTTATGCTGTGCCTTTTATTCCTGTGACTTACTCGTTCCATAACTGGAGGCCTCTATCTCCCTCTCTTTCATCCATTTTGCCCAACCCTCAAGACTCTGAGCAATCATCAATTCATTCTCTGTATTTATAGATTTGATTCTGCTTTTTGTTTATTTATTTGTTGTTTGTTTGGCTTTACTTGTTCATTTATATTATTTTCAAGTAATCTCTACACCCAGTGTGGTCTCCAACTTACAACCCCAAGATCAAGAGTCATATGCTCTACAGACTGAATCAGCCAGGTGCCCCTGTTTGGCTTTTTTTATATTCTACTTATGAGTGGAATCACGTGGTATTGGTCTTTCTCTGTCTGACTTATCATAATACCGTCTAGGTCTATCTATGTTGTCTCAAATGGCATGATCTCATCCTTTTTTATGGCTGTATAATATTCCATTGTATAAATATACCATAATTTCCTTATTCATTCATCTATTAACACTTAGTTTGATTCCATGTCTTGGCTATTATAAATTATGCTTCAATAAACATAGGGGTGCATGTATCTTTTCGAATTAGAAGAGAACACCAATCTTATTCCCACAGGATTTCAAAATGTCCAAGACACTGGCAACTGATAGCCGCTATCTTGGATCACAATCTTGGATACTAGGAGGAATCACCTAGATAGATTCTGTGTATTTACCCCTTTTTGGTGATGGAAAAAATACTATAATTTCGAGAAATGGTGAGGACTAGGATGTCTTATTGATTTGTCATCCAAAGTACATTTGTTTACACATGATGTGCTTTAGCATTAGAAAACTGAACTAATGCATATAATCAAAACTAAAGAATTCTACTCAAAATTTTTATTGTTAAAAAATTCTCAAAATTATTTAAAAAAATTCTCACTTACTTGAAACTTTTGTAAAATATGGCATTTTCTTTAACTGGGTCAGACAATCTTTTAAGTCCACTTTCCCCTCGTCTGAAAATGAAACAAAGAAATGAATGGTCTTTGATCCAAAGAAACAAAAAGAATGAGGTCACAAGATATGCATGCTTACTAAACCTTTAGAACTAAATTAGTCCTGTTTTCTAACTCTGATCCTGCTAAACACATCTCAGACTAACTACGAAAAGGAATATGATTATGATGACTCCTGTGGTCTTTTTTGTTGTAGAGCCAATGAGCATTTTATGGATTTTACACATATTTCCAATTGGGACCATTTTTTTGAATGTTTCCCTTCTGATATGACATTCTCTTAATTTTTCAGCATTACAAGTCCTACTATAACCATTTATGTTTTTCTGGTTTTAAAAAAATTATTTATTTGAGAGAGGGACAGAGACAGAGAGAGAGAAAGGGAGAGAGAATGAGAGGGGAGAGGGAAGAGGGAGAAGCAGGCTTCCCACTCAGCAGGGAGCCCAACACAGGGCTCGATCCCAGGACCCCGGGATCATGACCTGAACCAAAAGCAGATGCCCAACCAACTGAGCCACCTAGGCGCCCCACCATTTACGTTTTGAGGGAAGACGAGAAGATATTCACTAGAAGTACCATAAACCAAACTCGACCATAATACCTAAAGAAGACTATATATACTTATAAGCAAAGATATATTAATAAAGGAAGTGTGCAGTCTTTTGCTTCTTATTAGTCATATACTTGGAACTTAAGAACAAAGAATACCATAAGGCTTTGCATGTAAGCTAAACATCCCACTGGCAGGATTTCAAAAATACCAGTGTAGTCCTTTGAGGACTGTGCAGAAACCAAACTGGTAGTGTATATCACCACACTAAGGCTTGGCCCTGTGCTTCATGGGTTTGAGAGAGCTTCACAGCCCCTGTCCAATAAGAACGTATGATTCAAACCTCAGGAGGCAAAGAAAGGGAAAGGAGAGGAAGATTATACTTCCCTAGGATAATTCGATACGAGAATAATCCAAAACAAACTCTCATCCAAGCCTAGTAGGGAAAATCTAATGTTACTGAACTCATTACACCTGATTCCTAATCAATCAGCTCCATGGATTTATGAATGAAAGTAAACACAAGTTTGATATATAATAAATGACTCAAAAAAGGAATACTTACTATCAAGAGGAATGGATGTAAGCACCTCCTGTAATTCTTCCTTTGGGAAATAAATCCCCAGGCCTTTCAGTATAGATTTTACTTCATCAACATCAACTTTTTCATTGGTGACTTTGTTTAAGGCATTTGCAAGTTCATTAACCTCTATTAGGAGAAAATATTTTCAGTTTAGATACAAATTCTAAATAATTAGCTTGAAACATAATTCAAAAATTAGTATAGATACCTAGCATTTTTTAAAAGATATAGTACTCACCTTAAATACTCTCTTGAGGTACATATGCATCGAACTCTCATTTCATATAACAGATCAGTTATATAAAACAAACTCATAGTAGAAATTAAACCTTGATATCTGTCTCCTTGTCCATCTATCTCTGCTTCTCATGTTTCCTACATCCTTTCTGTATGTGTCCAGTGATCTCTCTGCTGCTCCCCAGTCACTGTCACCTCAAACTGCATTTTTCCCAATCCTTATTAAATTTAATCTGTCTCATACTGACTCTCTTTTATTTAGAGCTCAGAACCTTGGTATACATGGCAACAGCTAATAAATCTGCTAATAGGATGATTATTTTTTTAAATAATTGGAAATGAACATTAATGTGAGAAGGACTTTGGTCCTCCGCCCATGTCAGTCTCCTCTTTATTTAATAACAAACACTTTACTAGTAAATATAGATAATAACATATGTGTTATTTCCTACACTAGAACCATTCATACCACCTTCTCTGTCTGGAAGACTCTTCTCCCAACTCTTCCAGTAGCTGATTCCTGCTCATCCTGTAGGGTTCATCCTGTCAGATCTCAGAACATGCTTCCCTGGCCATCCTATCAATTAAGTCACTGCACCTTAACGCTCTACCTCCTCCTTGTACATTTTCTCCTTAACATTTAGTACAATTTGTAGTTATTTATTTGTTCATCTGTCTTTCTTCAATGAGTTCTCTGGGGTCAGAGACCAGTATTTACCTATCTTGCTTACCAGCACAGTGCCACTTGTCTGTTGAACGAATGGGTTGAATAAATGGTCTTCCTGCTTCTAGTGGCACCTTAATCGAATACACTGTTAAATCAATCTTTAGAGACAGCTTAGCACCTGACTTCTTACCCAAAGAATATCCTGAGACCTATTCTGAACTAACGTTTAATACTCCCTTCAATGTAGACCTATCAACTATCCCTCATTCCTCATCTTTCAAATCCTACTTATGTCTTCATTCTTTTCTTCCCTTCTAATCTCTAAGGCTCAGTGTTTTCTTGTTTTCCCTCTACTTACCAAGATGTTACCCCTCCTTCAAAGCCTTCCTCCATTTTTTTCATAGGAATCTAATCTTCATCTGAACTCTTAAAATAATAAATATGCATCACTAATTTGATCTTACAGCATATTAGTTATGTTTTTATGTAAATAGCCTATCTTTTCATCTAGATTTTAAGATTCTAATGGCCTACTTCATGCATCTTTTGTGTTCAATATGTGTGCTGATCATGATGCTATTAACCTGTAAGTTATAGCATAAAATTAATTTTTAAACTAAACTATTAAGCTACAATACAGAAAAATATATATCTGCACGTAGAGTCCAACACTTGCTTGTTGTGGGGTTCTAGAGAAGGTACAATTTTTTTTATCTTCACTTTTATCATTCTTTATTATAAGACTCCTACTTAATAGTAGAGTCATAAAGAATAGTGGATAAGAAATAAATTACGTGATGGGTATTAAGGAGGGCACATATTGCATGGAGCACTGGGTGTTATCTGTAAACAATGAATCATGGAACATTACATCAAAAACTAAGGATGTATTGTATGGTGACTAAAATAATAAAAAATTTTTTAAAAAAGAAATAAATTATGTGAAAGTGCTTGTTAAAACATCAACACTACACAAATGTATTATTATTGCCAACCATTATGATATTATTTGAAACCAAACAAAATAAAATATGTCTTTAGAGAATATGAAATAAAACTACACACACTTCAGTCCCTAAGATACTTTTTATACTGAAAGTAAGAGTTGGAAAAGAGTTTTGGTAAGTTCATAAAACATTAGGCTATTAACTCATTTTTAAAGTGAGTTAGAGCTTTTCAAAATTCTACTCAAAAGTCAGATATTTCACACAGGACATATCACATGATTCCACAAAATGTTTCTTGATGCCACAATCGAAAAGATAAAGACTCAAGTTGGATGGATCACTGATCCCAGTAAGTTAAACATATATATTCCCATCAAGATGAAAATTCATATATTCTCTATGCAACTACAAAAAGGAATGAGAAAGCTCTTTATATTCGGATATGAACAAATACCCAAAATACATTGTTATATTAAAAAAATCAAGGATACAGAACAACATACACATTATGCTTCCACTTGTGTAAAAACACACATATTTTCTTGAATGCTCTAGATACTACCTATGTAAGAAACTAGTTACTTATTAGTTAATGGGGAAAAGCAATAGGAACTGAATAGAGAGACCAGGTAGGAGGGAGATTTATTGATAGACTGATAGACTTTTTTATTTATGATCTCTGTGAATGTATCACCTAATTTAAAAACTTAAATTTATTAATTAAAACATTTTAGGGTCATGTATTTTTGGCATTCTTGTTAGAAGACATATTATTTGCTTCAACTACAAACTTACAATGTTAAAAACTAGACTTTCATGAACATAGGAAGCTCACCTTCATCTGAACTCCTAAAATACTAAATGTACAGAATTCATTTATTCTTGTAGCATATTAGTTATATTTTTATGTAAGTGGTCCATCACTTTTTGACAACTAGCTAAAAATTTCCTATATTCTCAATGTGTATAAAACTTCCTAATTATTCTCACCTCTAAAGTCTTGCAAACGCTTATTGCTCTTCAGTGCTAAAAGGGCAGTCTTTAGGGAAACATCTCCCTTTTCTGTAAAGAAAAAAACAGTACAAAGAAAAATAAATAAATTCAAAAAACATAAAGCACTTCCACTGTGAGCTTGGTTGGTTCACTTACTGCCTCCTTAAAGCACCTTAGATTTTTCTAGCTATGTAAACTTTTGTCCAGAATGCAATCTACACTCAACTTCTATAAATCCTATTCATGTCAAAACCAGCTTCTAAGTCTAGTTTTCTAAAAAGCCTTCCCCGCCTGTGATACCCTGCTAAGTGCTACTCTTTCCTTTTCCTTTCCTTCACAACCTCTTTTCTGGAAAGAAATGTTTTTATTCATCACATCCTCATTCATGCCTCAAATTGCTCTAATCTGGCTTCCATCTCCCAGAGACTACTTTTACCAAGTTCACCTGTTAACTATTTATCGCCAAACTAATGAACACTTTTTAATTCCTTTGTCTTATTTAATACTTTCCTCCTTCAAACTCTTTTTTCTCTTTGTTTTGTTGCTATAGCTTTCTTTCGGTTTCCTTCCCACCTTTCTAGCTACTTCTTAATGTCCTTTATAAACCATTCTTTCTCCACCATTACTTAAATGTTAGCATGTCCCAATGCTTTGTCCTTGGCCCTCTTCTCGTTACACTCTATAAACCATTCATAATTCTCCTGTAACCACAAACTGTATGTTGGTGATTCTCAAGTTTCTATTTCTAGGCTAGACCATCGTTTATTGCATATCTTCAACTCTATGCCCACAAACCCCTCAAACACAATATATCCTTTTGGGGTGAGGGATTTAAAACACAAATGAGTTAATGATTTTATTTCTATGCAAATAACAAATCCTTGGGACAGATCAAATGCATTTTTACTTCCATATTGCCAAAATTTGATTTCATTGGTTCTGTATTTATTCCCATGTGGCAGCTGGAGCACTCACTTTAGAGGGAACCTTTCCTAATTCCAGTCTATCAAGGAAAATCTGCAAGTTAAAAACTTACATTTCTCAGCAAGCATTCAGAGAATGGCAGGTGGCAAATAAAACTCTTAGTGGATTATTCTAATTGCATTTTTTTTACCTTCATATCTTAAAAAGTTGTAAGAAAAGAGAGAGGACAACTTTCTATGGTTTTGACAGCTGTGTTTACATCATTCTCTAATGAATACTGTTCCAACTTTTCACGGACTCTGAGTATGAACCTAGTTTGAAGTGTCTAGTGTCAGCTTGCACAATGGATGTATAGAAATAAGAACTACGAATAATTGGATGCATTAGGTATATAAAAGTATTGACTAATTATTATGACTTTTTTTCTTTTATTTTCACAATTTTCTTAAATGATTTATTGCTTTATATTGGAAGACAGAAGAGTCAAACACAAAATAATAAAACAAAATTTAAATAAAAGAATGAAAAATTGAGATGAGGCTAAATTAAAACACTCAATAATTGGATTAACTTATATCTTCTTTTTAAAACAAAATCAATTTATTAAAAATCAAACCCCCCTAAATCTCAGTTTAAACTATTATTCTGGGTTTTATACAATATATCTTAAAGGAATTATCACATATTAATTGATTAAAAGAATATCTGAGTATTTCTGAGAAATCAGTTTTAATGTAAAATAATGAATATTTATCTAACAATACCTTACTTTTTAGACAATTGGAAAAAAAGGAAACTTAAAGTTGCATCTAGGTGGCAAACTTTATAAATGACCACCTATGCAGTGAATGTATTTCCTACTAAGTTTTTTAAAGCAAAGATGCATATATTGTGTATTCAGAAATATACAAACACCTATATATTTCCCATTAGCTGGAAGAACCTGAAAAATAATTAAGATAATATGATTTAGGTCAAAGAAGTGGAAACCCAACAAGAACACAGGCTTCTTGTTTGATATTTCCACCTACCTCACATTGTATTGCGACTTTATATATTTAACCTGTTCTCCCAACAGAACACTTCAGATTTGCTTACAGTTTAAGCATTCATTTTTCATCAGTAACTAAATGCCTATATAGCAGATGTTCAAAATGTATCCTCATAACTCTCATGGAAATTTCTCCAAAATAATCACTTTTCTCAAACAGTTATAAGGCAAAATTGTCTCAATGATGGTAAAGATGGCATGTTATTGAAATGTAAGAAAAAAGCTTCCATATCTAGCTGAATGAGTTAAGGAAATCTTCAAGGAGGACACATTTTTACTGACTTGGCAGTGTATCTGAAGGTTAACAGAAAGATTCATGAGGAAAATGTATAGAAATACAAGGGAGTATGATGTGTTCGGGGAACTATAAGTAGTTTCTTAATTTTGGATTTAGTTTAAACTACTCAATTTGTTTATTAAGTGTCTTGAAACCTTACAAAAATGTGTAGGAAAGTTTGTGGGAAAGGGTTAATCTAAACAGGTCAGATAACAGGAACTAGATTAAAAAAACAAACAAACAAACAAACAAAAAACCCTGTGTAATCTGTGAAGGAATTTAGATTTATCTCTTCTCATTTCAATCTCTTCCCTCCATCATGCCCTTCATCAAACACACTATATCCTAAGCTGAACTCATCCTTGCACTAAAGCCTGACTCTCGTCCTGTATCCCCCAGCTTAAAAGGCATCACCAGGAAATGTCTCCCAAGCCAAGAATCTGTCAGTCATCTTCCATTCCTCTCTCTCTCTCCCTTCCCTAACTTAACCAAACGATGAAGTTCTGCTTCCTAGAACTCATATCTGTTCCCTTCTTCCCATCCCTAGAGCTAATGCCTTACTTCAACACATTATTTTTAACCTGAATTACTGCATGCCTTCTAAAATGTCTCTTTGCTTCCAATCTTGCCCTCCTCTGCCCTTTCTTAACACTGCTATTAGAATGCCCATTATAAAGTGCAAAATTAGTCATGTCATTTTTCAACTTTGAATTCATCAATGACCCTCTAGAGCCTTCAGGATAAAATTCAAACTTTGCTGCTCAGAGAAAACAAATAAAAACAAAACCCTTCTGGATCTGCTCTTGACTATATGGCCACTTCAATTCTTTCTTCCCCACTCCTTCTGTCAATATGCACCACCAAATCAATGATCAAACTTTGATTCATGTCAACAAGAATTGTAAAGCTCGTTAAACACACACATGCACACACACACACACACACGTACCTTGGCCATGATGCAGATATTCTGAAGCAAAAGATGTAAGCATCTGTATTTTTAACAAATTCCCTAGGTAGTTCAGATGTGAATCAGTCTTAAGATCCACTGGTGTACGTCCTACCAGTCTATTTAAGAGCTCCTTGACTTCTCCACGAGCTTTCTTCTTCTATACTTTGTACATATTGAACATTCCTTCCTAACTCCTTCCAGTCGCCTTCCCTGTACTCCTAATTCTTGGCTAGTTCCTACTCATATTTTATTTTATTTTTTTTTAATTTTTATTTATTTATTTGACAGAGATAGAGACAGCCAGCGAGAGAGGGAACACAAGCAGGGGGAGTGGGAGAGGAAGAAGCAGGCTCATAGAGGAGGAGCCTGATGTGGGGCTCGATCCCATGAGGCTGGGATCATGCCCTGAGCCGAAGGCAGACGCTTAACCGCTGTGCCACCCAGGCGCCCCTCTACTCATATTTTAAAACTCAACTCCAGGTGTACCTGGATGGCTCAGTCAGTTAAGTGTCTGCCTTCAGTTCAGATCATGATTCCAGGGTCCTGGGACTGAGCCCCACATCAGACCCCCTGCTCAGTGGGGAGTCTGCTTCTCCCTCTCCTCTGCCTCTCCCTCTGATGGTGCTGTTGCTGGCACGTTTGCTCTCCCTTTCTCATGTAAATAAATAAAATCTTTAAAAAATTGAAAAAAAAACCTCAACTCCAACAGCACCTCCTCCAAAAAGCCTGTTCTGACTACCCTATCCAACCCTGTGTGGGTTACGTACCTATTCTATACATTCCCGTAACACTCTATGTTCACCACTGTCATAGTATATAACAATTCGCATTCTCATTGCTTGTCATCTCAATAGACTGTAAGCTCTTTTATATTTATATATTTAGTGCCTAACAAGCAATGGATGCTTAATAAACTTTCGTTGAATGAATGAAATTGCTCTCCTCTGAACTCTTATATAACTCAGTATCATCACTTGTATAGGAAAAAACTCAGTCCTCCTCCTGTGTTTCTCCTTCACTCTCATACTACTACCATACTCACAACACTTTGACACCAGATGTGGGGGATGTTTTCCCCCACCAAGCAATTATCTGCAACACCAACTGAGCGTCCTGTAATTTAACTCAATTCTGATACAATTTACCTGGAGATGGCATCAGGTCCCACAAGTTAAGGGCTCAGTCCCATAAGACTGTCCTTTCTCCCACTTCAGATGCCAATCACAAGTAGTAGGTCCCCAGGTTATCCACAACTTATGTCTAACTTGGCTACAAACTGGAGGTTCCCATGACTTTCTCCCCCATTGGATTCAATTATTTGCTAGAATAGTTCACAGAACTCAGGGAAACATTTAATGTTTACCAATTTATTAAAGGATATGATAAAGTATACATATGAACAGCCAGATGAAGAGATACATAGGGTCTGGGAGATCTGGGAGGGTCCCAAGCATAGCAGCTCTGTCCCTGAGAGTTGAGGGAGTTGAGTTGAGTTACTTTCCTGGTATGTGAATGTGTTCACCAACCTGGAAGCTCTCTGAACTATTGGGTTTTTAGGGAGGCTTCCTCGCATAGGCATAATCAATGATTCACTCCATTTCTAGCTCCTCTCCCCTCTCTGGAGAATGGGGGGGTAGAGCTAAAAATTCCAAGGTTCTAATCATGGCTTATCTTTTTGGTGACCAGTCCCCACCTAGGAACCAGATGCCCACCCAGAATTTTCTATTAGAACAAAAGAAGCCCCTAGCGCTCTCATCACTTAGGAATTTACAAGTGTTTTAGGAGCTCTATGCCAGGAATGGGGTCGAAGACAAATATATATTTCTTATTACAAATCACAATATCACATCACTGTTTCCCTGGCTATTATTCAAGTGCTGCTATTTAACACTGCAGATGCACTGAACTTTTATGTCCTATATTATTATATATACCCTTTTGTTTATAGCTTGCCTCACCAACTAGACCGAAAATTTCCTAAATATGAATACTTTATATTTATTCGATTACATTACATTTTACATGACACCTTACATATAACAGGCACTCGGGATCAGGTCTGTTGCATAGCCATGCAGGCCATGCACTGCCTAACGCCGAAGGTTGCTGTTGAAATGGATGACAACATGCCCCAGAAGTTGTGCTGTGCAGTGACCCCGGTCAATATGATTGATGAAACAATGCTAAAACCCATTTAATAATGTAAAAAAGAAAATACTTTTAGGAATTGATTTTAAATTAATTTTTAAAAAACACCTAATGGGCAAAATTTGAAAATTATATATTGTTTTCTCTGACAGCTCTTAGGATTCACAATCAATCCCCTGCCGTAAATATCTCAAGATGAGGGGAGAAAGTCTTCCCTTAGTCCATTCCTGGCTAAAAGCAGTTTTACTTCAGCACAACCTTCACAGAGAATTACTTCATCTTCCCTGATTTACATAGTAGATGCTAAAATACACACACAAATTACACTCTTGATAGAATCAACACAGGATACTTGACGGGGCTTTAAAAATCTTCTTAATCTTATTCAAAGATTTTTCTATCAAGATAAATTTATGATCTCAATAGACCTTCTCTGTTAGAGTGTTTTTCCGTTAGCATAATAAAGAAAAAATTGTGGGGGAGTGATGAATGGAGGATAGGGAAGGGGAACGGAAAATTTACTGTCACTTTATTTGGAAAGCCAACTTATAGTTATTATTATTATATACCATCAACATCAAGCGTTTTCTCTAACATCTGGTGTTCTTCAGGCTTTAGAGAAACATTGAGGTCATTGAAAGCATCTTGCAAGTTGTTAATTTGAATTTTGTTGCAGTCCATCAAGTTGACAGTCTGGAGGGCAGTAGATAAATCTGAAAACACATGTGGATTCTGAAGTCATATATCTCAATTAATATTATCTTTATGATTCCAAAATTAATAAGCCAAATATTCCTTTATTCCAAGCACATTTCCCTGAGATGTTCAGTTATTTTTGTCTTAAAGAAAATTAGGATGACTGAGGGTTTTTTTAACTGAATAAAACTATCAGTTTTTTTTTAAGTTAAAATAGGCCATTATTGCATCTCCTAAGGAAATGTTTAATTTTGTATCAGTGGGATGGAATTTGGGACTTATCTCTGTGTATATGAAACAGCCCAAATTTCAGAGTATAAAAATATTAGTCCTGAATTTTCTTCTACTTACATATTTTGCTGCTCCTTCCATTTTTTGCTTATTCCTCATAACTTTTACTCTATTATTAGAAGTCCCCCCAGAAATATGAGAGTATTAAGGTTTTCAGGAATATATTGTGCCTGAAAGTGGAAACGGCCTTTACTTTTTAACCTAAAAGGACAAGAATCTAATGTGTAAAATCTGTAGATGAAATACAAATTGACGAGTTTCAAGATTGTAGGTATTGGTGTAAGGGTTTTTCTATGAAGAAAATAAAAAGTTTGGAGGTTCTTTCAGGCTGAAGCACTCTGCATTCTTCCCAGGTCTTATCTAAACCTCTAGGAGTTTTCCCCTCTAAATGGGGTCCTTAGGATTAAAGCCATGCCTCTATTTATCAATGAGTGACACAAATCATCATACACTCAAGGTCACTGTTTGGACTATAATCTCTAGTTTATCTAGGAGAATATTTAAAAGGAGGCAAGTACAGGCACACAAAGGAATTGCAGAGAAGAGTTGTACTATTTAATAAGACGTTAAATAGAAAAGAAATTATCCAACAGATCTTAATTCATGAGGGCCCTTAATTTCTCCAATAAATTCCAGCAGACTTTTTAGTAGAAATTTAAACTGATTCTAAAATCCACATGGCAATGGAAAAGACCTAGAATAGCCAAAACAATTTTTTTAAAGTAGAATAAAGTTGGAGGACCAACGCTACCTGAGTGCTTTCAATGTTTATTATAAAGCTACAGTAATCAGACAATGTGGTATCAGTGTAAAGACTGACAAAGATCAATGGAACAGAATAGAGAATACAGGAAATAAATAAATAATAAATAAATAAATAAATAAATAAATAAATAAATAAATGATTTTCTACAAAAGTACAAAGGAAATTCAGTATAGAAAATATAGAGAAAGCATAATCCTTTCAACAATCGTGCTGGAACAAATGAATGTCCATATGCAAAACAAAACAAAAAGGAATTTTGATCCAAACTTTGTTCCATATATAAAAATTAACTCAAAACAGATCATACGCCTAAAATGCAAAACCAAAACCCATAAAACTTTTAGAAGAAAACATACGATAAAACCTTTGTTTCCCTGGATAGACTTCATCAAAATTAAAATTAATGCTCTTTTAAAGACACTTAAGAAAATGAAGAGACTCAAAGAAAAATTTGCTCAATATAAGACTCAGAGAAAATATTTTGCTAAGTATATATCTGATAAAGGACATGTGATAAAGAAGATATACAGATGGCAAATAAGCACACAACAAGATGTTCAACATCATTAGTCATTAACGGAATGCAAATTAAAACCACAAGATACCACTCCACACTTACTAGAACGATTCAGATTAAAAAGACTGACTATACCAAGTACTGGTAAGGATACAGAGGAATTGGAACTCTCATTCACTGCTGGTGGAAATGCAAAATAGTGTGGCCACTCTGGAAATATTACTCAGCCATCAGAAAGAATGATTACATAACATTTGCAGCAACATGGACGGGACTGGAGGAGATTATGTTAAGTGAAATAAGCCAAGCAGAGAAAGACAATTATCATATGGTTTCACTCATTTATGGAACTTAAGAAATAGGAAGATCAGTAGGAGAAGGAAGGGAAGAATGAAGGGGGGTAAACAGAAGGGGGAATGAACCATGAGAGACTGTGGACTCTGGGAAACAAACTGAGGGCTTCAGAGGAGAGGGGTTGGGGGATTGGGATAGGCTGGTGATGGGTATTAAGGAGGGTACATATTGCATGGTGCACTGGGTGTTATACACAAATAATGAATCATGGAACTTTACATCAAAAACTAAGGATATACTGTATGGGGACTAACATAACATAATAAAAGATTATTATTAAAAAAAAGAAAATCTGTATTTACACAAAAACTTGTAAATAAATATTAATAGTGTTTTATATGTAACCACCTCAAACTGGAAAAAAAAAAGTTAAACATACACCTACCATATGAACCAGACAATCTTTGGTAACTACTCAAGAGAAATGAAAGCACATGTTCATACAATGACTTGTAAACAATTGTTCATAGCAGCTTTATTTGTAATAGCTCCAAACTGGATATAGCCTAATGTGTATCACCAGGTAAGTAGATAAACAGTGGTATATCAATAAAATGGAGTGCTATCCAATAATAAGTAAGAACGACTTACTGATACATGCAACATGGATGAACTTTAAAATAATTATGCTGGATGAAAGCATACAGCAAAAAAAAAAAGAATATATCTATTTTATAAAATTCTCATAAATGTAAATGAATCTATACTGACAAAAAGCAGACCAGGGGTTGCCTGAGGATGAGGAAGAGGATAGGAAATGGCAGGAGAGGTTACAAAGGGGCATGAGGAAGTTTTGGGGGTGAGGGATGTGTTCATTACCTTGATCATGATGGTAGTTTTACGGTGTGTGCATATATCAAAACTTACCAAACTGTGCACTTTAATTATAAAAATATACAGCTCCTATCTGTCATTTATACCTCACAACACTGTTCAAAAATAATAATAACAAAAGGCAATGGAAACTATGACAAATATCCAAAATGAAATATTGATTGACCCACCTTCAAATTCAGGAGCTGGCTTATTTGTATTCAAAGACTCCAAAATTTGTTTGAGACTAACTTCACTATTTTCTAAAAAGTAAAGTATAAGGATTATCAAATGGCAAAGTGTCAACGTTTATAACCATTAAAATAACCATGATAGGAAACTGGGGATGAGCAAATTTTGTTAATTTCTGAAAATCAGCTGGATAAAAACATCAGTTTAAAATAGTTTTACCAAGAATCTGTTCCCATAAGAAAAAAATTCTAATTATACTACTTGTCTCAATTAAATTTTGATGTATACATTTTACAAATATGATGCCAGATAAACAGAGGGAGCCTCTTCAAAATATTTCCAAGAGAAGGGGCACCTGGGTGGTTCAGTCGGTTAAGCATCCAACGCTTGATCTCAGCTCAGGTCTTGATCTCAGGGTCATGAGTTCAAGCCCTGTGTTGGGCTCCACACTGGGCATGGAGCCTACTTATAAATGAATGAATGAATGAATAAAATTTCCAGGAGAAAAATATTAATTTTAATTAGTTCTCAGTATGCCTATGTTCTCATTATGTTTCTAAGACCTAGTTTATCTAAAATATGCATATATAAAACAGATATCCCAAGCTCACAGTAGAACTAGGACTTCATTAAGCTCAACATAGGCTGTTCTTTCAAAAAGGGCTCACCATCAATAGATGCTTGACCCAGAATCTCCCAGAAAGTCTTGTTGCTTAATGGAATTCCAGCACTCAAGAGTTGGAAGCTCAGTTCATTTGCAGGCATCTTATCATTTTTTATCTTATCAAGAGTTGTAATCTCTTTAAATAAATCTGTAAATACACAAAGAATAGAGAACAAATGAGGACACTGGGGCAAAGCCCTTTCTTAGACTTAACACCTTGACCTGCAGCCAGTAGGTGTATTACAAAAGGAATTCTTAAAGGGCTTTCAAAACATATCAATGGGCTTTGTTTTCAGAAGTCACTTAAACAATAAGCAAAATTTAACATACCCCTAGCCAGCTAAAGTTGAACTTCTGCAAAATTTCTGTAAAAATTTGTTTTTATTTATTATTTCCCCTTAAAGGTAAAAACTACCATGTGCTCCAGTCTTTCACAGACCGAAAGCATTTGAAGCACAGCGAATTAATAGCTCTTAGAATGAGGTCAGCTTGCAGAAATAGAACACAGGTAGTTGGAGAAAGAAAAATGAAAATATAAATCTGCTATGGTCTGAAAAACATGTAGTCACACCCTATCCTAGGATTAGAGAGCCTCTCTTTCTTACTATGTACCTACTAGTTTGAGATGCGCTAGATCTTTTTTTTTTTTTTTTTTGGTACTTTCTTTTACAATGTTTCACTATAGGTGAGATAAAGAAGCATGTGGAAATTATTAGAGGCAAGAGAAAATTGTATTAGATTCATGGGATACCTTACACTGAAGCATACACTCAGACAAACTATTTGCTTTAAGGAAGCATATTCTAGGAATGTAATTCCAAATAATTCATTACAGTCAAAGTATAGACTATTGAATATGATAAGGAATAAGAAAGCAGATTATAACATCTCAATAAAGCAAAGAAAACTTAAGGAATTAAAAGCACAGGGCAAAACAAACTATACTTTAGAAAAAGTAGAACACCATACAATGATCTTCGAAATTTATTTTTAATTTTCATTCTTTTACTATACTTACTGTTGAATGGTGTTGATGGTTTAGGTGAATTAGTGAAAACATCAATTATATCTAAGATCTTTTTATCTTCTGCAAAATTAAGAAATAAAAAATAGGGTTTAAACAGATTTGAACCTCATTAAGGCAGGGATCTGGTATTGCTTTAATATAATGTCATTCCATTTTCAAACTGCTATGACGATAATGCATGGTAAGAAATATATTTAGATTGTGAGCATGCGTGCTCACACACACACACACACAGAAATAAACGTTTTATAAAACAATACTTACCCTTATCATATGTCATGCATGCTGATATCTTCTAACAAATTCCATATTATTCATTTCATTTTAAAATGCTATTCAGGACTTAGTAAATTTATTTCACAACCCAGTATTGTGACCCATGGTTTAAAAAAATTACACACAGGTTATATAGTACAAAAATGTATATACACCTATAAAGAGTATAAGAGAAGGTACAGGGCCACTCCCTGCAGAGGTGATTTATACAACAAATACAGCAAAGGAAGAGAAAGAATTTTTTAAAAAAAATCCTTTGGAAGAAAGTTCTGTTTGGTGAGAAAAGAGAAATTCAACTTGTTTCTACTGTTACCACTCCCTATTTAACCCTGAAGCAAACAAGCAAAAACTATGCATAAAAGAAAATATATAAAATTATTAATCCTTCCAAGTAAGTAAAAACCCTGGGTGGCACAGCGGTTAAGCGTCTGCCTTCGGCTCAGGGCGTGATCCCGGCGTTGTGGGATCGAGCCCCACATCAGGCTCCTCGCCGTGAGCCTGCTTCTTCCTCTCCCACTCCCTCTGCTTGTGTTCCCTCTCTCGCTGGCTGTCTCTATCTCTGTTGAATAAATAAATAAAATCTTAAAAAAAAAAACCCTTACAAAACCTAATAGCTGAATTTCAATTTCTTCTGAATTATCCATAACATCACACGTTTCTTATTTTTTGGAGGACAGAGTTCAGGACATACTACCCCCAAAACATAGCACCCTAGCATACTGAATTTTTTAAGCTGAAGAAATTTGAGAAATGGAAGGTGCAGTTAGGATTCAGACCTCCCCACCCTCCCTGAAGCAGGTCATAAGACTCTCACGTGAGAGATGCTCTTGCTATACCCAGAGGAAAGGAGCATCCTTGTCTCTGAAGACTGAGGGTTGGAGGGACACCCAGAGGAAACTGAATGAACAGGCCTTGTTAAATTTCTCCCAGTTTACCACCCTTAGCTCGTATCATTTTGACCTATCACATTTACCACCACTTTCTATCCTTTATCCAAGGTAACATTAAAACATTCAGGTTTAGCCACTTCTTTGGGTCTTCTTTCCTTACGTAGTCTCCCCTTTCATGTAAAGTTTATATTAAATTTGTATGTTTTTCTCTTGTTAATCTGTCTTTTGTTACAGAGCTCCAGCTCAGAACCTAGAAGGGTAGAAGGAAAAGATCTTTTCCCCACTTGTACAGAAGCCTGCTTCAGGGATCACAGGCTCACAGACTGAATGCAGCTGAGATTCAGTCACGTTCATTGTCCTAGGAAGTGTTGGGGTTTTCTTTTCACTTGAATTTAACTATCTTAATATAGGATATGTGTTCTCAAGTTACGCTACACTCCAATCCCTTCCTTTTGTCTTATACCCAATTCATTTTATTAATTTGCATTATATGCCTGGCTACTGCAGACATTTGAGTTAGCTGACTCCGGTCTGCTTCAAAAGTTACCCTTCTCTGGAAGCCTACTGTAATTTGTTTAAAGAGCAAATATTGGAGCTATTGCACTGTACCTCCTGAAGACCGGTAGATAATCTGACCCATCTTTTCCTGTTCTTTTTTAAAAATTTTATTTATTTATTTGTCAGAGAGAGAGAGAACACAGACAGAGAGAGCAACATGCAGAGAAGGCAGAGGGAGAAACAGTCTCCCGCTAAGCAAGGAGCCTGATGCTGGACTCAATCCCAGGACCCTGGGATCATGACGTGAGCCGAAGGCAGATGCTTAACCAGCTGAAACTCAGGCGTCTCCCATCTTTCCTCTTTTAAGCAGTTAGTTTGGCCTTAAGTATTTCCTCACTCCTGAGATTTTTTGTAGATTAAAAGTTTTTGTAGAGACTGCTTGTTCAGAAACCTAGAGTCATTGAAGAAAATATACCAAATGCCTAAATAGAAAGGAAGAATTTCTCCTGAGGCAAAGAGACAGAGAGAAAGAAAGAGAGGGCAGGATTGCCGGGGGGGGGGGGGGGGGGGGGGGGGGGGGG
>NC_048230.1:29504396-29518463 GCF_002007445.2 Ailuropoda melanoleuca | reverse complement strand
GGGGGGGGGGGGGGGGGGTAGGGCTGCGGGAGAGAGATACTGGAAGTCTGATGGGAAAGAATGAGAACTGCCCTATGGGAGAACCCCATTCCCATATCCCTTCCCCATAGATGCGGGATCACTATAGGCTCCATCCACTAGGTGTCAGTAGAAACACAATGCAAGGAAGTTTTAAAAGCTCTTCCTCTATCTCCCACATTATGGTGAGACCTTGGAATTGGAGAGGGTGCCAATAATGAACCAGCCTAGATATCTGGATCAACCCTCCTACTAAAAACGACTAAAAATTCTAAGCAAAATTATTGCTTTAAAATGACCTTAAATCCATCAATTTGCTGCCAAGAAAGTAAGAAATTTCCAGACCAAACAACTGATGGAAGGCTGTAATCCAGAAACATGGCAACCGTTTTTCACCCAGAGTATTTGCCAAAGACAAAACAAAAACAAAACAACATTGGACGAACTTTAGCTTGTATTTTCGAAGGTCAGACAAAGCCTAGGTTTCTCCTAAATTGGGGGGTTTATCCTCAACTTACAAAAATGTTTCTCTAGATTTCGATACCCAGAGGAAATATCAAGAATAAGAAAAAGTTCCTCCTTTATAGATAATTTGACTTTTCTCTCTAGCTACCTTTAAGATTTTCTTTCCTTCTAGAAGGCTGCAGTTTCATCATGATAAACCTATGTATGTATGTATGTATGTATTTATTTTCATACTGTGTGGGATTCACTGGACTTCTTGAATTGGTAGGTTTAGATCTTTCTCATTCTGGAAAATTCTCAGCAATAGTTCTCCAAATATTTTCTCTGCAACCATTCTGTCTCTTCTCCCCTGAATGGATATACATCACGGCTTTTCATTTTTTTCTTTTTCTAGCTTTACTGAGATATAATTGACATATAACATTATATTAATTATAATGTAAATGTAAAGTATATAATATAATGTGATATACATACATATTTCAAACCAATTACTGCAATAAGAAACCTTTTCATTCTGCCTTCCTCTTAGCCTCTTTCTTGTATTCTTTCTATGCTGTATTTTGTATAATCTCTTCAAACTACTTTGCAGTTCATATTTCTTCACCAATGTTTAATTTGCTGACATTATTGTCCACTAACTAATTTTAATTATTACTTTTTTAATTTCTAGAAGTCCTGTTTCTTTTTTTCAAATTTCAGTTTCCTCGCATGGTCCCAAATTTATCTTTTTTTCTTTGGAAGAATAAGAATACAGGAAGAGTGAAGTTAAAAGAATGGAAAGTACATATATATCTAAACAATATAGTTAATAATACTCTATTGCATATTTGAAGGTTGCTAAGAGAGCAAATCTTAAAATTTCTCAACACAAGAAAAAAATTTTTTGTAACTATGTATGGTGACAGATATTAACTAGACTTATTATTGTGGTCATTTCATAATACATACATGAAATATATATAAAAATGTCACAAAATAAGCTTAAACAAATTGTAGAGAAGTAAATGATAAAAACAAAAATTGAGGAAACAGTCAAAAACACAAAATAGAGAGGATTGGAAAGCTGAGAATTAATTAAGAGTTATTAAAATTGACAAACCATTAGCATAGATGATCTAAAAAGAAAAAAGAACCAATATGAGGAATAAGATGAGAGCATTACCATAGATGCTACAAATATTATAAAACTACTAAACACTTATTGTTAAAAACTTAATAGCACTATAGCAATTTTTCATAAGAAAAGGATAGCCTTAGGGGCANAAAAAGAACCAATATGAGGAATAAGATGAGAGCATTACCATAGATGCTACAAATATTATAAAACTACTAAACGCTTATTGTTAAAAACTTAATAGCACTATAGCAATTTTTCATAAGAAAAGGATAGCCTTAGGGGCGCCTGGGTGGCACAGCGGTTGAGCGTCCGCCTTCGGCTCAGGGCGTGATCCCGGCGTTATGGGATCGAGCCCCACATCAGGCTCTTCTGCTATGAGCCTGCTTCTTCCTCTCCCACTCCCCCTGCTTGTTCCCTCTCTCGCTGGCTATCTCTATCTCTGTTGAATAAATAAATAAAATCTTTAAAAAAAAAAAAAAAAGGATAGCCTCTTTGAAAAAACAAGCTTAGCAAAATTTGACTCAAGAATAAACAGAAAACCTAACTAATCCCATGACATGAAAGAAGATGAATGAGTAATCAAAAACCTACTCAAAAAGAAATATCAAGGCTCAAACGACTATGTTGTTGAATACCACAAGACATGAAAGGAATATGCAATTCCAGTGTTACCCAAACTATTCCAAAATTTAGAAAAAAGAGAAAATATTTTTCAAATTATGAGGATAATTTGACATTGAAGCCTGAGAATGGTAGTATGAGAAAATACCAGGTTAGTCTTACTCATAGAGATGTAGAAATTGTAAACAAAATATTAGAAAAATGAACCCAGCAATATGTAAAAAGGATAATATGTCATGACAAAATGGGTTTTTCCAAAATTTTAGGTTTTATTTAATATTAAAAAAATCAATATAATTTACCCCACTCACAGATTACAAGAAAAACTCCTATGACCTGTCTAAACAGATGCATAAAAATCATTTGGGAAATTCAAGATAAACCAAATAAATAAATATAAATTCAATCCTTTAGCAAGCAAGGAATAGAAGGCAATTTTCTCAGTCTGGTGAACAGCATTTAATGAAAATGCCACAGTAAATATCACATTTTTTGCTGGATCTCTGGTTTGTTTGTTTTTTAAGATTTTATTTATTTATTTGAGAGAGAGAGAGAAAACACTAGAGGGGGGAGGGTCAGAGGGAGAAGCAGACTCCCCACTGAGCAGGGAGCCCGACACAGGACTGGATCCTGGGACTCCAGGATCATGACCTGAGCTGAAGGCAGTCACTTAACCAACTGAGCCACCCAGGTGCCCTGGATCTCTGTTTGTAAGAATTACCTTATTTCTGGAATCCAGGGCTGGGGAAAGGGAAGAGCAAGGCACTATCATATTTATTACTGTGGCCATCATAATCTAATAAAGGAGTATCTGGTTTTGAAACATGGATAACAAGACTACTTGCTTCTATTCGTCTTCTCCAAATAAAGAATATCCATACACTTTCCAAAACAGTTCTAACAGTTCACCAATATATAAACATCAGTTCTATAACAACCTTGCTAAACATACAGTATTATTATTCTTAAAAAAAAAAATTAGCCTGTGTGAACGGGTATACTCTAAACAGGAAACCTGTGAGGTAACTCAGGTACTCACTATCTATTGCACAGTTCAGTAATGCCTCAGGTTTTTCTTTATTTAAAAGTTTGTCCAAGCTCTCCAAGGCAGATAAAAGGTCTTTAACTTCAACTTTCCCATCAATGACACTATTAACAATGTTAGATGCATCTTCTATTTCTATATAGAGAAGTGACAAAACGTAAAGATATTTAGTTGGTCAGTATCCAGATAAGCACATCACAACCTGATTTGGGTGAAATGTATTCATTTTCTTGAAAACACAGTCTTGAGGGTTTTGCCTCTCTGAAATATTCTCCAAACTGAGAGCTCCAAAAATTTATAGGTTTAAATGCTTATATTAGAAAACAAGAAACACTGCCCCTCATCGGCTCCCTGCTCAGCTGGGAGCCTGCTTCTCCCTCTCCCTCTGCTACTCCCCCTGCTGTGCGCCCTTGTGCGTGCTCTCTCGCTCTCTCTCAAATAAATACATGTATATGGAAGAGAAGGGCCATATGCACCCCAATGTTCATAGCAGCATTGTCCACAATAGCTAAATCGTGGAAGGAGCCGAGATGCCCTTCAACAGATGGCTGGATTAAGAAGTTGTGGTCCATATACAATGGAATATTACTCAGCTATCAGAAAGAACGAGTTCTCAACATTTGCTGCAACATGGACGGCACTGGAGGAGATAATGCTAAGTGAAGTAAGTCAAGCAGAGAAAGACAATTATCATATGATTTCTCTCATCTATGGAACATAAGAACTAGGATGATCGGTAGGGGAAGAAAGGGATAAAGAAAGGGGGTGTAATCAGAAGGGGGAAAGAAACATGAGAGACTATGGACTCTGAGAAACAAACTGAGGGCTTCAGAGGGGAGGGGGGTGGGAGAAGGGGATAGACTGGTGATGGGTAGTAAGGAGGGCATGTATTGCATGGTGCACTGGGTGTTATACACAACTAATGAATCATCAAACTTTACAACAGAAATCAGGGATGTACTGTATGGTGACTAACATAATATAAAAAAACAAAATAAAATAAATAAAATAAATACATGTATATGTCTCTACAAGAAACTTCTCTGGGCTATTTATCTAAAAACAGAATTATTGGGCCATAAGAAATACGCATACTTATTTGACAAGTACTGCTAGATTGCAATCTGGAATGCTGTACCATTTTAGCTACCCACCAGCAATTTGTGAGTATTTCCAACTCTCTTCATATACATATTTAGCTATTTGGGTTTCACCTCCTGTACTGACTTCTTAGATCCTTACTTATTTTTCCAAATGATTTTTTTCTTTTTACTGCTGATTTGCGGAATTTCCTTATATTTGAGATATTAATCTTTTAATTACCTTGTAATTACCTTCTTCCAGTCTGTTACATATTTTAGAGCCCTTCATTTACCAGAAATCCTTAATTTTGATGTGATTACATCCTTTTGCACCCTATGGTTGTGCTTTGGGGGAGTAGTATTTTTAAGAAGGCATCCAGGACCATAAAGCACAATATTTTTTCTTACATTTTCTTCCATCAGCTGTATAGTTTTACCTTTGAGACCCATTTTCATATCCATTTGATTCTTGAAGGTTATTTCTGTGTATGATATGAAGTAGAGATTCTACTCTGTTTTCTCCCACATAGTAAGCCAATTTTCTCAAATCATATACTAAGTATCTTTTCCCCCACTGACTGATGATGTCATCTCAATCACATTCCAAGTTCCCATTAATAGGAGTCTCTGCTGGTCTATATTATGATGCATTGGTCTATTTGTAAGACTATATTAAGATAGCATTATAATATGTACTAATATTTGATAAAGCAAGTTCCTCATCATTATTATTTTTTCAAAAGGGTCTTAGCTACTCATAGACCTATAATCTTCCAAAAAAATATAGAATTATTTTGTCAAGATTCCCACCAAAATGATCCTGAGATAGTGAGTGGAAATGCATTCAAAGTGCAAATTAATTTAGAGAGAATCCACAGATTTTAATACTCATTTTAAAACCCAGTCTGAGGACTACAATTCTCAATCCCAATGTCTGTGGTCCAAGGCTGTTTAGTGTCTCTATGATAGAACTGTGTTGAAATTTCAAAACAGACTGAAAAAAGTTAAGCATTTAGCTAAGGTTTTTGACAAATAACTAGGGAGTAAATGTAAAAAAAATAATAATAATAAAATGAAATAAATAAGAAAGAAGAGGGCAAAAGTCACTAGAGGTGATTAAAAAAACAAAACCTGATTACTTTGAAAATAAAGTAAATAAACCTGTCAGCACTGATAAAGAAAAAAGAGAGAACAGAGCAATAAAACACACGAAAAGGAAGAAATAGAGATAACAGAGATTTTTAAAGTAATTCAAGGGGCACATAGGTGGCTCAGTTGGTTAAGGTCCAACTCTTGGTTTTGGCTCAGGTCATGATCTCAGGGTCTTGGGATGGAGCCCTGAGTGGGGCTCCACGCTCAGTGGGGAGTCTGATTCAAAGATTCACTTCCTCTGCCCCCCCTCAAATAAATAAATAAATCCTTAAAAAAAAGTAATTCAAGAATATTATACTATGAAAATTATGTGTTCTTATGTTTGAAAACCTAGAGTTTAAAAAATATACACATCAACTATGTTTAAATGAGAAAATGAAAAAAAAAGGAGGCTTGGTAGAATATGCATAAAAATATATATAATTTATACACGCACATACCTATACATACACCAACCCAAAAAAATGAAGTTTCTCTTCGTATTCATTTCAAATTCCATACTTACTTTGGCACTCGATAAATTCATCACTGTTGTTCAATGCTCTGATAAAATCCTTAAAATTCACCACTTCATCTTTTTTTAAAAAAAGAAAAAGAGAAAGAATTTAGATATCCTTGTAAAGAAGACCATTTGATGTTATAAACACAAAAATGATGGGGAGGACTGGCAATCCTACTGTGATGTACATGAGATGCAGATTAGACCTAAAATAAAACTGTCAGAGATTTACTCTCAAAATCAATTCCTACAATACAAACCCATCAATTGAAAGAAAAGAAAATACATTTTTAATTTTTCTTTTAAAAGATATAAAGGGGATATATCTTCTTGGGCATATAGGGTGAAAATTCTGAAATACTAAAGCTTTGTTATTTTAAACTGAAATAATTACTCACCATTAGGATTAGTATTATCTAAAACCTCCTTTATTTTATCATCTGTTAGATAGATTCCAATGACATTTAAATTTTGCTGAAGGTCAGGAACGGCTGTAAGTTCATTTTTGTGAATGTTGATGTTGTAAAATTGATTATGTCCTGGGAAGAGATAATCACCTCCAATTAAAGGGGAATCTTCTGTTTTTCCTTTATGTTTTAAAGGTAAGTGGGAAAAAATTATTCCAATACGTAAAACTATACTTAAGAGAAAAGTTAGTATTTGTATTTATCTATGTGCTGCTCTGTTTCTAAAATACTTTAAAATAGGTGAGAATACTCATATGTGGAATTTAAGAAACAAAACAGAGGAGCATAAGGGAAGGGAGGGAAAATTAAAACAATATAAAATCAGAGAGGTAGACAAACCATAAGAGACTCTTAATCATAGGAAACAGACTGAGGGTTGCTGGAGGGGAGGTGGGTAGGGGGATGAGTAACTGGGTGATGGACAGTAAGGAAGGCACATGATGTAATGAGCACTGGGTATTCTATAAGACTGATGAATCACCGACCTCTACCTCTGAAACTAATAATACATTATATATTAATTAATTGAATTTAAATTTTTAAAAAAGAACCCCCCAAAAGACAGATAAAACAAACAAACAGTAAACAAAAGAGAGCGGTGTAGCTATACAAATATGACAAAGTAGACCTTATGTGAAGAGGAGTTTTTAGAGATAAAGAGAGACATCTCATAGTGATATTTCAAGCCACTAGATGGACATAACAATTCTAAATTTGTATGTACTTAATGATAGAGTCCGAAAAACATGTAATGCAAAAACTGAAAGAACAGAGTGATGGATAATTATAGTGTGAAATTTTTAAGTGCACCAAGAATAATTATTTTCATATATTGCCTATGGATAATTTGATAAACTTTCTGTAAAATAATTTAGCAATATCAATTAAAAGCTTTATTTTAAATAAAATAAGGTAGGTGACAATAAGTACATATAAATGTATAAATGTAAGTAAGGAAATTGGGAGGAGCAACAAAAATAAGACAGAAGAGAACAAGAGACAAAGTACATGACATAAGGTCATATACATAAATTTTGCAATACCAGACATGTACATCTAACAAGAGCCTTCTTGTAAGCAAAAACTTACAGAATTAAAAGGAGGAATCGATGAACCCACAATCAGAGCTGCAGATTTGAACACCTTGCACTTAGTAATTAATAGAACAAGTAGAATAAACATCAGTAAGAATTAGAATATTCAACCAAGCTAGCAAACAATCCAACCCAGTGGATATTTATAGAACACTACCTGACAACTACAGAATATACATTCTTTCAAGGAATATTTACCTAGGTCGACCACATCTTTAAAACAAATCTTAATTTAAAAGCATTTAAATTGTGCAAAATAAATTCCCTGACCAAGGTTATTAAATTAGAAATCAGTAACAAGAAGATACCTAGAAAATGTCCAAATATTTGGAAATTAAATAGTGCATTTCTAAACAATTCATATTTCAAAAAGCTATGACAAGGTAAATTAGAAAATATTTTAAATAAGTGATTATCAAAGCATAACAAAATTTTGTGAGATGCAGTGAAAGTGCTCAGAGGGAAATGTATAGCTTTAAAAGTTGGAAAGGTATAAATCAGTGGTATAAAAAATATGGGTATGAAATTCTTTTTTAAAAAAAATTTTTACAGTTGTACAATATAGAAGCTATAGTTTAACTAATCTCCAATGTTTACACTTTAAGTATTTTCCATTATTTTGCAATTTCAAATAATTCTATAATGAATAACTTTATGCATCTGTATTTTCACATTGGTGCAGGGTATCTTTGGGGAAAATTCCTAGAAGTGGGATTACTGAACCTTCAATTTTTGTCAGTTTAATGGTGAGAAATTGTATCTCCATTTTAGTTTGTGTATTTCTTATTATGAGTGAAATCAAACATCTCTTTTTTTTTTAAAGATTTTATTTATTTATTTGACAGAGAGAGAGACAGCCAGTGAGAGAGGGAACACAAGCAGGGGGAGTGGGAGAGGAAGAAGCAGGCTTATAGCAGAGGAGCCTGATGTGGGGCTCGATCCCATAACGCCGGGATCACGCCCTGAGCCGAAGGCAGACGCTTAACCGCTGTGCCACCCAGGCGCCCCCGAACATCTCTTAATATGTTCATGGGCCATTTTATATCTTTTTTATGATTTGTGCATCCATGACTTTTGCCCATTTTTCTATATTTCTTCTGTGATATACACTGCAAATAGTTTCTCCCATTTTGTTATTTGTTCTTTGACTTAACCTATGGTATTGTACTACTAGACAAAATTTGGGGTTTTTACAGTTTTTCAAAGACCGATGTCAAAGAACTTACTGCTTATGTTTTCTTCAAGGAGTTTTGTGGTCTCAGGTCTTAACAGGCAAGTCTTTAATCCATTTTGAGCTAATTTTTGTGCGTAGTCTAAGATAGCAGTCCAGTTTCATTCTTTTGCATACAGCTGTCCAGTTTTCCCAGCAACATTTATCAAAGAGTCTGTCCTTTCCCACTGTATATTCTTGGCTGCTTTGTCATGAATGAATTGACCATATATGCAAGGGCTTATTTCTTTTTTTTTTAATTTTATTTATTTATTTGACAGAGAGAGAGCCAGCGAGAGAGGGAACACAAGCAGGGGGAGTGGGAGAGGAAGAAGCAGGCTCCCAGTGGAGGAGCCTGACGTGGGGCTCGATCCCAGGACTCTGGGATCACGCCCTGAGCTGAAGGCAGACACTTAACGACTGAGCCATCCAGGCACCCCTGCAAGGGCTTATTTCTGCACTCTCTGTTCTGTTCCACTGATCTATGTGTCTGTTCTTATGCCAATACCACACAGTTTTTATTACTATAGCTTTGTAATAAAGTTTGAAATCAGAAAGTAGGATGGCTCTAGCTTTGTTCTTTCTCAAGATTGCTTTCACTATTCAGGGTCTTCTGTGGTTCCGTACAAATTTTAGGATTGTTTGCTCTAGGTCTGTAAAAAATGCTGTTGGAATTTTGATAGGGGTTACACTGAGTGTGTAGACTGCTTTGGGTAGTATGGACATTTTAACAATATTTGTCTTTCCAATCCCTGAGCATGGAATATCTTTCCATTTGTTTGTGTTCTCTTCAATTTCTTTAGTCAGTATCTTATAGTTTTCAGTGTATAGGCCTTTCACCTCCTCGGTTAAATTTTTTATTCTTTTTGATACAATTATAATGGAATAGCTTTCTTAATTTCTTTTTCTGATAATTTATTAGTGAATAGAAATGAAACTGGTTTTTCTATATTGATTTTACATTCTACAACTTTACTGAATTTATTAGTTCTAACAGTTTTTTTGGCAGGGCCTTTAGGGTTTTCTAGATATGTTATCTGCAAACAGTAACAGTTTTACTTCTTTCTTTACAATTTGGATGCCTTTCATTTCTCATTCTTGCCTAATTGTCCACAGCAGGACTTCTAATACTATGAATAAAAGCTGAATAAAAGTATTGAGAAAAATTACAGCATAGGGAATATAGTCAATAATAATGTAAAACCATTTTGTGGTGACAGATGGTAACTACACTTATCATGGGGAGAACTAAGTAATTCACAGAATTGTTGAATCACTATGATGTACATGTGAAACTAATACAACACTGCATGTCAACTGTACTTCAATAAATAAAACAAAACAAAAAAGTGACAAGAATGGGCATCCTTATCTTGTTCCTGATCATAGAGAAGAAAAGCTTTCAGTTTTTCACCATTGAGTATGATGCTAGTTGTGGCCTTGTCGTATACGGCCTTCATTATGTTGCTGTTTGTTCTTTCTACACCCACCTTGTTGATAGTTTTTATCATAAATGGATGTTATCTATCATAAATTCATATTTGGCAGTTCCTTTTCTTTTTTTAAGATTTTATTTATTTATTTGAGAGAGAGAGAGAGCAAGAGAGGGAACACAAGCCAGGGGAGTGGGAGAGGGAGAAGCAGGCTTCCCGCCAAGCAGGGAACCTGATACGGGGCTCGATTCCAGAACGCTGGGATTGTGACCTGAGCCGAAGGCAGACGCTTAACGACTGAACGACCCAGGTGCCCCTATTTGGCAGTTTCTGTCAAATTAAATATACACTTACCATATAGCCCAGCAATCCTACTTCTTGATATTCAACTAAGAGAAATGAATATATGCACACACAAAAACCTGTACATAAATTTTTACGGAAGCTCATTCATAACCACCAAAACCCAGAAACAACTCAATAGTCTATCAACTGGTAAATGGATAAATTGTACATTCCTATAATGGAATAATACTCATCAATAAAATGAAACAAACTACTTGCAAAAGGTTGCTGAACGCAAAGTATAATATGTTATGTGAAAGAAGCCAGACTCAAATGAGCTTCATATGTTATGATTTCATTTATGTGACATTCTAGAAAAGGCAAAACTTTAGAGTTAAAGAATAGGGTTCAGGGAGGGGAAGGACTATAAAAGGACACAAAGGAGTGTCTGAGGTGATATATTCTATGTGCTGTTTAGTAATGGTTACATAACATTATTTTCAAGAATTCAAAGAACTGTACACCTAAAAAAAAGATGATTTTACTATACCTTAGTTACACTGTAATAAACATAAATTTGCCCTAAAACAATGCAGTCAAGAGAGTAGCTGAGGACACATTAAAAACAAAAAAGATAGGGATAAAATCCACTTCGCTAGGTTTGTCAAAAGTCTTAAAATTATTTTCTAATCATTTATAATTTTCCAATAAATTTAGGTCAGGTATACCTAGTGAATAATCTCAGAGAATAATATATAATCTAGTAATTTTCTAGCACTACTAAAGTAAAACTACGTATAATTCTGAGTTTGGGGTAAGCTTAGCAGTCTTTGCCATAAAATTTGGACAAAAATTATATAGCCCAATATTGTGTTGTTTTATCTTCATATTGTTTCTTACTTACCTGTGCTTTAACTATCTAATCCTGTGTTGTTTTAACATGAAAACTACTGCTTATCCTTCCAGATGTAGGCAGTAGATACATATTAAGTAAAACTCACCTGTGACTCTGGAAGTTCTCAATATCTTGCAGAACTTAGTTAAAAATTCTTGAATGGTAATCTTGCCATTTTCTGTAATGCAAAGTAAAATTTGGCTGAAAGAGTTACTGCTTCTGAATTAATATATCAGAAGCTAATTGTCAAATTAAAACTGAAAAGCCTGGGAATCAGCCTATACTATTCCTTCTTCCTGAACTTCTGCAGACATATGATTACCAATTTCTGTTTAATTATTTTCAGATACTTCTTGAATGTATCACTATGCTAGTTAATACCTGTGCTATTACAACAGCATCATTAAAATTCTACGCCATTAGTCTCATTTCTCTACATTTATTTTCCACAATGCAGCAAGAGAGGCCTTTCTCTTAAAAAAAAAAATCTGGTTACTCCTCTGAATAAAACCCTTCAGCAGTTCCTACTTGCCCCCAAACTACAAAACAACAACAACAAACCCAAAACAAAACAAAATAAAGCAAAAAACCCACATCGTGGGTAGGGTAAGAGGCTATACACCAATATCCCCTTACAACTGTGTTAAAGTCTAAGTAAAATACTAGAAAGTAGGATTTAGCAGAATAACCAGAAATTAAGGTTCTAGATACTCTTAAGACATACGTTCTCATGGAGAGCAACAGGCTTTCAAGGAGAAAAACCATCTCTTAGAGGAGGAGAAAAAATCTTAGCTGTTACAATGGTTTGTGGCCACAGAACATCAGCAAATATTTATCTGTGGTGTTAAATGTTCATGCGCTGTGGGGTGGTGAAAAAGAACAAAAATGTCCACAGTCCAGAAATAAACCCCTACATATACTCAACTAATACTTTACAAGGGAGCCAAGAACATTCAATGGAGAAAGGAGAGTCTCTTCAATAAATTGTGTTGGGAAACTGGATAACAACATCCACAAAAATGAAATTAGGCCTCCATCTTACACCACTCATAAAAAGTTACCTTGAAATGGACTAAAGACTTAAATGTAAGATCTGATATTGTCAAATTCCTAGAAGAAAACATAAAGAAGCTGCTTTCAGACACTGGTCTTGGTGATGATTTTTTGGACATACATGACACCAAAAGCACAAACAACAAAAGCAAAAATCAATAAGTGGGACTAGATCCAACTTAAAAGCTTTTGTACAGAAAAAAAAAAACAATCAGCAAAATGAAAAGGCAACCTATAGAATGAAAGAAAATATTTGCAAACCATTTATCTGATAAAGGGTTAATATCCAAAATATATAATTCACACAGTTCAATAACAAACAAGGAAACAAAATGATGAAAAAAATGGGCAGAGTAACTAAATAGACATTTTTTCCAAAGATGACATCCAAATGGCCAACAAGTACATGAAAAGGTGTTCAAATCACTAATCATCAGGGAAATGCAAATCAAAACCACAATGAGATATCACTCACACTTGTTAGAATGGCTACCATCAAGAAGACAAGAGATAAAGGTTTGCATGGATGTGGAGAAAGGGAACCCTCATATACTGTTTGTGGCAATGGAAATTGATGCAGCCACTATGGACAACAGTATGGAGGCTTGCCCCAAAATTAAATCAGAACTACCATAAAATCCATCAATCCCCCTTATGGGTATATATTCAAAGGAAATGAAAGCAGGATCTTTAAGAGATATCTACATTCCCATGTATTTTGCAGCATTATTCACAAAAGCCAAGATAGGGAAACAACCTAAGTGTCCGTCAACAGATGAATAAAGAAATGTGTTATATATATATATCTATATATATAGATATATATATATAGATATATATATATAATGGAATATTATTCCATCATCAGAAAGAAGGAAATTCTGCCATTTGCAACAACATGGATGGATCTCGATGGCATTATACTTAGAGGAGATAAGTCAGACAAGGACAAATACTGTATATATCACTAATATGTAGAATCTAAAAAAGCCAATCTCATAGAAAGAGAGTAGAAATAGTTACCAGCAACTTGGGGGGTGTGGTGAATTGGGGAGATGTTGTTAAATGGTACAAATTTGCAGTTAGAAGATGAGTAAGTTCTGGACTGGGTGTTTACCCCAAAGATACAGACGTAGTAAAGAGAAGGGCCATATGCACCCCAATGTTCATAGCAGCATTGTCCACAATAGCTAAATCGTGGAAGGAGCCAAGATGCCCTTCAACAGATGACTGGATTAAGAAGCTGTGGTCCATATATACAATGGAATATTACTCAGCTATCAGAAAGAACGAATTCTCAACATTTGCTGCAACATGGACGGCACTGGAGGAGATAATGCTAAGTGAAATAAGTCAAGCAGAGAAAGACAATTATCATATGATTTCTCTCATCTATGGAACATAAGAACTAGGATGATCGGTAGGGGAAGAAAGGGATAAAGAAAGGGGGGTAATCAGAAGGGGGAATGAAACATGAGAGACGATGGACTATGAGAAACAAACTGAGGACTTCAGAGAGGAGGGGGATGGGGGAATGGGATAGACTGGTGATGGGTGGTAAGGAGGGCATGTATTTGCATGGTGCACTGGGTGTTATACGCAACTAATGAAGCATCAAACTTTACATC
>NC_048230.1:29503997-29504319 GCF_002007445.2 Ailuropoda melanoleuca | reverse complement strand
AAAAAAAAAAAAAAGAAGATGAGTAAGTTCTGGAAATTTAATGTTGTGCTGACCTAATACTGTATTATATACTTAAAAGTTGTTAAGAGACTGGATCTTAAATGTTCTCACCACAAAAAAGAAATTATAATCATGTGATGTGATAGAGGTGTTAGCTACCACTATAGTGATAATCATAATGCAATATGTATCAAATCAACACATTGTACACCCTAAACTTACACAATGTTCTATGTCCATTATATCTTAATTTTACAAAAAGGAAAAGAAAAACTCTGTGGAGACTGAGTAAAAAAAAAAAAAAGCTCCAGGGGCGCCTGGG
>NC_048230.1:29452968-29503846 GCF_002007445.2 Ailuropoda melanoleuca | reverse complement strand
TCTGTCCCAAAAAAAAAAAAAAACTTTAAAAAAAAAAAAAAAAAAAAAAAAGCTCCAAATGACTAATATTGAGGATAAAATGAAAATATTATTACGTATCAGGCAGACATCAAAAAAGATAAAAAGTAGATGTCAAGGACAACTTTATCCAAAAAATTTGAAAAGTCAGATGAAACTGACAAATTCCTATAAAATCACAGCCTGCCAAAATTAAAAAGAAAATATCCTATTTTCTTTGTAATCCCATAAAATTTAAGAAATTAAATCAATAATTCAGAGCTTTCCCATAAATAAAACTCCAGGTCCATTAGGCTTCACCTGTGAGTTCTACTTAACATTTGAGGAATCTCTTATAGAGAATAGAAAAATAAAGACTACTCCCCAACTCTTTTGAAAATGTAGGAAATATTCAATAATTAGTGATAAATAATGAAATTATTTTGTACATTTATAAATATCTGCTTCCCTGAGCCAACACCATGGGCAACACCCCCTGAGGTATTCCTGGATATCAGCATAGTTTACCTTCCAACGGGTTGACACTTGCAAAGGGCCTCAAGGACTCTATTGCACTCTGCATGGCATTCTGATTGAGTACTACCCATGCCAGTCAATTCAAAGTAACCTCATCTCCCAAGTACCACCACCTACAGGGATAAAGTAGGCCCTGACTTACCCCTCCATTTGGTTTCACAGGGCTCAGGCTTGGCACACCAGGGCAACACTGGTGTTCCCCAGTCATCCCACTGCAGCTCCCACAGGGTGCCTTCCATTGCTGTGTATCCCATCCATACATCTCCCACCCCCACTGACAGATGATGGCCTTTATAACACAAATGCATTCAAACTACTAACCATGTTCAGGTTCATGTCTTAATACTTCATTAAGTAAAACATTAGCTGCATAAAAGTCATTGTTCATCAATAATGCTTTGAGGTCAGAGGCATCAATTAGATCATTCTGGAGAATTTGGGTAGTAGCTAAGAGTAGCTGTGTAGCTGCAAAAAAGAGCAAAAACAAATATTTCAACAGCAGAAATAAGAGTATATTATTCACTTTCACTTAATAGGCTTGGGTAGCATAAAAGAATTCTATTTTTTTAAAGATTTTATTTGAGAGAGAGAGAGAGAGACAGAGAGTGTGCACGTGAGAGACAGNGCGGGGCGGGACGGGGGGGGGGGGGGGGGGGGAGGTAAAGGGGGGGAGGGTCAAAGGGAGAGGGAGAAGCAGGCTCCGCATTGAGCAGGGATTCCAATGCAGGGCTCTATCCCAGGAGGCTGGGATCATGACCGGAGCTGAAGGCAGATGCCCAATTGAGCCACCCAGCCGCCCCAGCAGAGAAGAATTTTACATGAAACTACTAGTATAGCTTTAAGAACCATTGTGTATTATAAAAGCCAGCAGTTATTGAAAACTTACTAAGTGCTAGAGACTGTTCTAAGTACTTCTCTACCTTACCTATTTAAGCCTTACAACAATTCCAAGATGGGCATTATTATCCCTGTTTTTGAGATGAAGAAATTAGGTTAGTGAGATTAAGTGATTTACTAAAAAATATATTGGTAATAAGTGGCAGGGCCAGGATTCAAGTCCAGGCACTAAGCTCCAAAACCCAGGCTCTTAACTAACGTACCTTTCAAGCTGACATATTTAAGTGGTCAACTATTCTGCCTTTGGCTACATAATACTTCATATGTGGCCCCTGAAATAACTGTGAAGCATTACAAAAAAGTTTACATCAATATTTGCATTATTTCCCTTAAAGTTATGTAACAGAGACAAGACAGACATGAAGCAGCAGCGGCTGCTATTACTGCTACAAGTTACGCTGTGTATTTATCTTACAGCCTCACAAATCCTGACAGCTTTGGTTGCTTTCCAATGCCTTCAAACAGCTGTGGTTGTTGATGCTGTTTAATTTAGTCCAGATCTTACTAGTTATTCTCAGCAGGAGGGTTGGTTTGATATAAGCTACTCTATCATAGCCCAGAAGCAGAACCAGGTGGATCAAGCTTACACGTAATTCTGATGCCCTGTTCTGGTTAAAGATTACTGCTTAGGTTATTTACCACAAAGCTAGCATAATCAAGACCATGTGATACTGGCATTAGAATAGATAAAAATCTGGGGCGCCTGGGTGGCACAGCGGTTAAGCGTCTGCCTTCGGCTCAGGGCATGATCCCGGAGTTATGGGATTAAGCCCCACATCAGGCTCCTCCACTATGAGCCTGCTTCTTCCTCTCCCACTCCCCCTGCTTGTGTTCCCTCTCTCGCTGGCTATCTCTATCTCTGTCAAATAAATAAATAAAATCTTTTAAAAAATAAAATAAAAAAATAATAGATAAAAATCAATGGAATGGAATTGAGAATTGAGAAATAAATCCATACACTTATGATCAATTGATTTTTGACAAGGATGCCAAAACCCTTTAATGGGGAAAGCATAATCTTGTCAACAAATGATGCTGGGATAACTGGATATCTGCATGCAAAAGAATTAAAGCGGACTCCCATCTCACACCACATACAAACATTAACTCGAATCAAAGACTGAAATTAAAAGGCTAAAACCATAAAACTCTTAGAAGAAAACATTAGTATAAGTCTTCATGATCTTGGATTATCTTTAGATGTGACACCAAAAGAAGTGACAAAAGAAAATATCCAATTTAAAAACTTGTGTGCTTCAAAGGACACCATCAAGAAAGAAAAAAGACCCATGAAACAGGAGAAAAGATTTGCAAATCATACATCTAATAAAGGGGTAGTATCCCTTTGACAACTTGACAAATAACCCAATTTTAAAGTAAGCAAAGGATACATGTCTCTAAAGAAGATATACAAATGGCCAATAAACACGTGAAAAGATGTTCAACATCATTAGCCACCAGGGAAATGCAAAACAAAATAATGGTGAGATCCTTGTTAGACTAGGCTATACTAAAAAAGGCAATAACAAGTGTTGACGGGGATGTAAAGAAATGCACATTGCTGGTGAGAAAGTAAAATGGGGCAGCTGCTTTGGAAAACATTCCAGCAGTTTCTCAAGTTGAACATAAAGTTATCACATGACCCAGCAATTCCCTTCCAAGGTATATATCCAAGAGAAATGAAAATATACACCCACACAAAAAATTGTACTCAAAAAAGCACACAAATATTCATAGCAGTATTATTCATAATAGCCAAAAAATGGAAACAACCCAAAAGTCTATGAACTGATAAATGGCCAAAGAAAATGTTGTATAACCATATAATAGAATATTTTTCCACCACAAAAAGGAATGAAGTACTCATTTATGCTATAATACAGATGAATCTTGAAAACAGTATACTAAATGAAAGAAGTCAGACACAGAAGTCACATGTTATAGGATTCCAATGATATGAAACATTCATAATAGGCAAATCAAAACAGACAGAAAGTAGATTAGTGGTTGTCAGTGGCCGGGGAGAGGTGGAAATAACTACTCAAGGCTACAGGGTTTCTTTTTGAGGCAATGAAAATGTCCCAGAATTAGACTGTGATGGTTGCACAACTTTGTGAATACACCAAAACCTACTGAACTGTATACTTTAAAAGGATGTATTTTATGGTATGTGAATTGTATCTCAATAAAAATGTACATCTGATAAATAATGCCATCAATTATAGAAGTGTTCTAATTTTAGAGATATTAAAATATGAAAAGAAGACATTTGTTTCACCAAAGCATTTAGAAATACATTGTTGACAGGGGTGTCTGCATCTGAGGAGAGTTCTTTGGTAGGTGTTCCCTGTAGACAAGG
Organism: Ailuropoda melanoleuca; assembly: GCF_002007445.2. Taxonomy (NCBI): domain Eukaryota; kingdom Metazoa; phylum Chordata; class Mammalia; order Carnivora; family Ursidae; genus Ailuropoda; species Ailuropoda melanoleuca. The sequence goes on along the minus strand of NC_048230.1, from coordinate 29,500,056 downwards.
GGGTGAGGAAAAGATGCCGGTATTGAAATTTCAATACCTCCCTAATTTCAAACAGGACGAGAGGAACTTCAGGGACAAAGACCAAGCAATAGTCTTTATACAGCAGAGGCAGAATGATGTGGTTAGGCAACAGAGATGATATGGCAATAAGAATGATATGGGAATTAATAACATGAGGATTTAGAAAAACCAACTGGTTGATGTTAAGATTTCCATAAATGAAATAGATGGGCAGTCCAGTTGAGGAAACCTGAAAACTCTGGAGGCCTAACTTGAGATGACACAACAGAGAGTAGTGGTGCCTCACCTGATTTCCAGACTGGATTTCCTTCATAGATACGGAAACCCTTGAATGAAGAAAAACTTATCTCCTCTTGAGGAAGGACTTTGTAATAACAGCAAAGGTGTTTACTATGTACTTTCTTCAACCTGTTTTATTTCTTTTCCCTCCATTATAACTTTGTCCCATTTTCCTCACTTGTCTTTTATATTCTTGTATTATTTACATTTTGTAAGCTGCTTGAAATTCTTTTTAAAACTATAGAGACTACAGAGTAAAAACTTGAAATCCAGATATTGATTTTTTAATATCATTTAATTATCTTTATTTTATAGTCATTTGTCTTTGAACTAGTAGTATTCACTTACCTATGGACTCTTTGAAATGTGGACTTTCTTTAATTCTTTCAAAGAAATCTTTTAAATTCACCTCCTTATTATCTGTGAAGTCAAAATCAAGCATGCTGACATTAGAAACCTGATACTGAACTGGTACATAAAATAAAGGTTCTAATTTAGAATACCTAAAATTCCATTCTACCTTATTTTCTATCTCAAATGACTGAAGCTTTTTCAATATAATTTTTCATATTTTTAGGAACCATCCATTGAACATTTAATGATCTCAATAGATAACTTTTTTTGAGTTCTACTATATGTTGGCTAATTGAACATAATAAATAAAAGAAAAAGAAAAAAAAGAACTTACATAACTTTTCAGTTCCTTACACATACTAAGTATCCTTTTATGATGCTTGACATTTATTAACCAAAATCTTCACAATAATTCTATAACATGGGTATGCTTGATATGCCTATCTTTAAAAGATGAAAGCAAAGAGAAATTAAATAACTTGTCTAAGTCATGAAAGCCAGAAAGTGCTAGAGACTGTGGTATTTGAACTGAAGTAGTCTCAGGCCAGAGGTGACAATGTTAACTATTAGGATACACACACACACACACACACACACACACACACACACACACACTTGAAGTAAGATGCAATAATGTTACCACAGCAGAAAATATATGGCTATCAACTACATTAAGGAGACTTTAACTTATGACAAAATGGCAAGCTGGGTAGCACAGAAACCACCACACTACAAATCCCTAGAGGTGCTATATGAACTACAATGTTCTATAAATGCATGACTAAGTTATATGAAAAGAAATATAATAAGTTACGTGGGCACAGAGATCAAGAGTAGAAAACAGTGAGCACTAAGCCTACAGCTATTTGGGGACACATATCAGATCCTAAAGTGGCAAGGTGCTTGATTTAAATGCTCATGCATATTCATAAAAGAAAACTTGGATCTATGCTACATGGACAGTTTGAATTTAGATACCAAATAAAACTGGGATGCTTAAAGAAGTTCAATCCAGTGAAAGGGAGATTAAACTACTGTCTTCACTGGCCCAGGTAAACAACAAATAGACCTAAATCTTCCTAATTCTGAGAGGCAGTGGGGCAAAAAAAATCTCCTATGAAGAATCTCCTGCATCTCATGTGGGTTTGGAGTCTAAATTTATACCACTCTCATGATATGAGAAACCCCACATCAAAACATAAAAATTGACTGAGGTCAATAATAATCTAGGGTACCTGGCAAAGGCAATAACCAAACTGTGCTGGGGAGTTACTCTTAAACCTAGACTCATTGGATTCCCGTAGAAAAAACAAGCTGGTTAAGATAAGCCCCAAATAAAAAACCACCTAAAACCAGTGAAACTCATCAGCTTCTAAAAGTATTCCCACATGATCTGACATTTAAAAGTGAATATATATAGGAAAGGAGATCAAGTACATATTACATGAAGTTAAAAATGGAAAACATAGATAAATATATGTCCACTTGGAAACAATGACCAAAATTAAATAACTGTTCTTCTAAAATGTAGTGAAGGTTTGGGTATTTCCTTTGGTTAAAAAACAGAATGGGATAAGTACTGTAAAAGGGCAGATGAAGGTGGATCTCCTCTGAAGAAGGACTGCATGTCAAAATGAAGCTGTTGGTATCATGTCTTTGTTTTATCATATAATGGTATTTTCCCACCCATGCTTATAAGAAATGAATGGTAATTATCTAAATAAGTATATATATCCAGATGAGTGTGAACAGATAGACATGGTCAATAAATATTTAAATTAGCAGACTATTTTGGCTCTAATCTGTATCAACCTAAGTCTCCAGTGTGACTACCCTTAGCATTTTACCCACATATATACGCTCTAAGACTGTTTCTCATAAACAGGGAAAAATGAAAAGAATCTCATGCCAAAAAAATGCTCACCACTGATGTCACAACATTTAAGGGCTTCACTGATGTCCTCTTCAGTCAAATTAACATTCAAACTTTCCAGGGCATGTTCCAAGTTAGGTATACCAATCTTGCTGTTATCAACACTTGACAAGATATGAGCAGCTTCTTTAATCTCTACAAAGATAAATAAATATATGTGAGATAATACTGTTTTAAAAAGTGCAAAACAGTTTGTTAAAAGTCCATTATAGGTAAACTCTCAAATTAAGTATATATATTTAACTAAAATCTCTATAGAAAAAAAGCAAAGTATTTTCTATTTATAACCAACAACCCACTTATCTCAAGCAGCATTTAAAACCAAAAAGTTACATGCCAAAGAGAATATGATGGGTTATCTGAATCTATTAATCCATTAAATTCTGAATGAGCTGTAAGCCTTTCTTATATAATAGCTAAGTCCTCTACATGTAGGTCTAAAGATTTCTATCATAAAGTAAACAAAAAAAAGGCTAAAATTTGAGATTAAAGCTCTTGATCCCCAGGGCCACGACCAGTCCCTATTGTGCTTTTGTGTGATTGAAAAAGGGCACCCCTCTGTATGTATCAATTACAAAGAGGCACACCTTCCTCTGGGCGGCTGCAGTCTAGCACTGGTGGTCCAAGCCTGAAGAGCACAGTGAAATATGGAGTGCATTTCAGTCTCTACTTTACCCTCTTGACCAGGCATATTTGGACAAGGCACAACCCATACAACAGAATGGGGTAGTCCTGTTGATAGCACACCAATTTAAAGCAAAAAACATGATCATTATTTGGTGTTTTAATTTTTCAGCAATACCATTTCCCACTCTATTTCTCTCTTAATTCCAAAATGAAGTCATCGTGTATGTTTCCACAGTCTGAAAATTGTTGCTCTATATCAACAGACCTAAACCTTCACTTGGAAAGAACACCATAATACCATTTTAGACCTTTATTCATTCTACTAACACTTATTTTGCAGCTACTAAGACCAATGATGAAAATTTCAGCCCTCTCATGAAAGAGTTTCCCATAAAAAAAGTTTCCCATAAATTCCTTGAAAACAGACTGAATCTGTCATGTCTGTAAATAAAATTATAATATATTATGTAGTTGGCACAATGAGAAAAATATGCACAAGATATTATGAAAGCACAGAGACAGCTCACCTAACCTACAACTCTAAAAAAATCTTACGGGATGAAAAGTGATGTCTGAGCTGAGTTTAGGGGAAAAAATGTGAGTTTGTCTGACACGAAATGTATAGAAAGGAAACAGCACATACAGAGAACCAAAAGCAAATAGAGCTAATTTAAATTGCAATAAGTATTATGGCTACAGAATAAACACAAATGCAGAAGTGATGGGAGATGAGACTAATGAGATAAGACAGATTTATTGTCATTCATCCATTTCATGATATTTACAATTATGAGTTAATAACATAAAAGATTTAGAACAATACCTAGCACAGTAAACATTATATAATATTAATTATTAATAGTAGCTACTACTAAGAGCCAGCTGAAAGCCAGGATTGTGCTAAGATCTGGAGAAACAATGGTAGGATCTGGAGCAAAGTAGGGACATAGTCCTTGACCCAATGACCCTTCCCGACATGTAAGAGAAAGAATCATTAATCAAATAATTAAAAATATGACTGGAAAACAGATTTTAACATGGGCAGAGAACTTTGAAGAAGACATTACAGATGGCCAACAGACACAAGAAAAGATATTCAATGTCACTAATCTCAGGGAAATGCAAATCAAAATCACAATATCACCTTACACCTGTCAGAATGGCTGGAATCAAAAACATAAGAAATAACAAGTGTTGGCGAGGATGTAGAGAAAAAGGAGCCCTTGTGCACTACTGGTGGAATGTAAATTGGTACAGCTGCTGTGGAAAACAATATAGAGGTTCCTCAAATAATAAAGAACAGAAATACCATATGACCCGATAATTCCACTACTAGGTATTTACCCAAAGAAAAACACTAATTCAAAAAGTTATATGCACTCCTATGTGTACTGCAGTATTATTTACAAAAGCCAAGATATGGAAGTATCTCAAGCGTCCATCAGTAGGTGAATGAATAAAGATGTGGTATATTATGGAATATGACACAACCATGAAAAAGGACAAGGGTTTTTTGTGTTTTGTTTTTGGGTTTTGGTTGGGTTTTTGTTTGTTTTGGGTTTTTTTTTTTTTGCCATTTTGCCAATGTGGATGGACCTAAAGGGTATTATGCTAAGTGGAATATGTCAGACCAAGAAAAACAAATACCATATGATTGTACTCATATGTCGAATCTAAAAAACAAAACAAAAAACAAGCAAAAAGCAAAATTAGGGGGTGCCTGAGTGGCTCAGTTGGTTAAGGATCTAACTTCAGCTCAAGTCATGATCCAAGGTCCTGGGATCGAGCCCCATGTCAGCCTCCCTGCTGAGCAGGGAGCCTGCTTCTCCCTCTCCCTCTGCTGTTCCCCCTGCTTGTGCGCGCACTCTCTCTCTCTCTCTGTGTCAAATAAATAAATAAAATCTTTAAAAAAAAAAAGCAGAATCAGACCTATACATACAGAGAACAAACTGATGGTGTCCAGAGAGAAGGAGAGAGGAGGATGGGCAAATGGGTGAAGGGGAGTGGGAGACACAGGCTTCCAGTTATGTAATGAATATGTCATGGTACAGTGTAGGGAATATAGTCAATGATATTGTAATCACGCTGTATGGTGACCGATGGTAGTTACATTTGTGGTGAGCAAGGCATAATGTATAGAGAAGTTGAATTACTATGTTGTACACCCGAAGCGAATATAACATTGTATGTTCACTATACTCAAATAAAAATTTTTAATGAAAAATTATATTATTTTGATCATAATGAATTAAGATGCTTTAAGTTATTTAATATTTTTGTTATTTTATTTTTTTCTAAGTAAGCTCTATAGCCAACATGAGACTTGCACTCCTGGCCCTGAGATCAAGTGTCACATGCTCTACTCACTGAGCCAGCCAGATGCCCTTATTTTTGTTACTTTATAAGGTAAAATATACTGAGCATTTGTAGTATCATTTAAAAAAATATGAATGGTTACTTACAATATGACATAAATGCTACGAATAAGACATGGTTAAATGAAAGCGTATAACAAAGGAAGCTGACCTAGACTAGCAGATAATGATAGGCTCAATAGAGGACTGTGACACGCATCTGAAAGATGAGTAAACATTAACTAGGTGAAGAGGGTCAGGGAAAAACATTCCAGGGAATAAAATATGCAAAAGCTTTGTGGTGGGAGGAAAAGAAAGATCTAAGGAAATGAAAGAAAGCCAATGTGTAGTATAGAAAACAAGAGCAGGGGCGCCTGGGTGGCACAGCGGTTAAGCGTCTGCCTTCAGCTCAGGGCATGGTCCCGGCGTTGTGGGATCGAGCCCCACATTAGGCTCCTCTGCTATGAGCCTGCTTCTTCCTCTCCCACTCCCCCTGCTTGTGTTCCCTCTCTCGCTGGCTGTCTCTATCTCTGTCAAATAAATAAAATCTTTAAAAAAAAAAAAAAGAAAACAAGAGTAATGGTACAAAATTGTGCTAGAGGACTAGGACATGCAGGATTTTGATCTTTAACAGCAATGGAAAATGTTTAAAGAGTTATAAACAGGAAGACATAACATGATCAGATTACTTTTTGAAAAAAATGTTACTCTGGCTGGAGTGGGAAACATGGACTAGGAATCCACCGGCACCCAGCAATGATCCTAAAAAATAACTCTTTTACATGGAATGCTTTCTTATATACATACAAAGTTCTTACCATCTGCTTTTGGTAGTCTCAGATTTGAAGACAAAGCCGCTTTCCTAAAATCTGCAAATTTAGAAAGAGAGATTATGCCATAAGGAACAGCACCCTTATTTTATCCAGTTTGAAAGCCAATGTATAAATTAAATACTTCATTTCTCAGTAACATTTCTCATTGACCATTCCCTTCTTCTCAAAATCTTCCACTGGCTTCCAGAATATTATTCTCTATTCACCTTCCTTTTATGTCTTAGACTCCATGGATTTGTCAACCTCCACCAAGCTCCTTAAATGTGACTGAGATTCTAATGTCACAAATGTTTCCTTTCTCCCTAAGAGGGCAGGTTAATCCCCAGGCCCATATAATCAATAAAATGTTTAATTATTACTCTGAATTGTCCTTCTCTAGTTCTGCTTGCCTACCTATCTAATCCTGGAGCTTTTCCTAAGGACAAACTGCAGTTATACCCTTCATCCTATACACTTTCTGCAAAAATGCAAATTGCTACAGAGATCTATTTGAGGGACAAGTGATAGAAATAAAATATGTCCATTTGCATAGATGGACCATATTACAGTTAGAGAGCAGTTTAAAATAACTCACAACTAGTCCAGGTATTACCTTAAAATAAAAGGAGATTAGAATAAAAATCCATTATATTTATCTTAATTTTTTTACTTGTTCTAAGCAGGATTTAAAAGAAAAAACAACTGGGGCGCCTGGGTGGCACAGCGGTTAAGCGTCTGCCTTCGGCTCAGGGCGTGATCCCGGCGTTATGGGATCGAGGCCCCACATCAGGCTCTTCTGCTATGAGCCTGCTTCTTCCTCTCCCACTCCCCCTGCTTGTGTTCCCTCTCTCGGGCTGTCTCTATCTCTGTCGAATAAATAAATAAAATCTTTAAAAAAAAAAAAAAAGAAAGAAAAAACAACTAACCTATTAAAAAGTACGATCAAAATAGTAGGTTTGGCAATTTTATAAGATAATTCTGAAACAGGATTTCTCAACCTCAGCAAAATTGCATTTGGGTCCAGATAATTATTTGGGGGAGTACTGTCCTATACATTATAGGACGGTTTGCAGCACCTCTTGCTTCCACTCACTAGACGCCAGCAGTCCTCACCCAACAGTTTTGACAATCTAAACTGTCTTTGCACATTGCCAATTGTTCCCTTAGAGGCAGATCTGACCTTATTTTTTAGCTGAAGCTAAATTTAAAAGTAAGAAACAGCTCTCCAAATATGGATAAAATCCATCTGGGTATATCCCAGCTGAAAATATAGATAGGTCAGGTAAATTCTTTGTAAATGGGGCAAAGAGAAGCTCAACACTTATATATGAATGTTATATAGACAAATGTTTTAATTGTTCAACAATAATTTGTACTTTTCAAAGGGCCTTTCACCTAAAAAAAAGAAAGCTAGGAACTATTAAGACCTGTCTAAAATTCATAAAAGGAAAGGGATTAACTTTGAAATGAAATTACTCTAGAGAGAAATATTTCAAAGCCACACAACAGCATATATAAATACTTTGAGACCAACTTTACAATCCAGTCCGAGAGATCATCCAGGAATTTGATACTGTAATAACTAAATGGCTTTATCTATGGATATAGAATATAAGATATACCCCTAAATTTGGTCTGTAGTAAATCACATTTCAACACATTTATGGTATTATTTAGAAACTAAATATTATAATATTAACTAAATATTATTAGGAACTAAGTATTAAGATTTAATTAGTATTTTGGTAAAATATTTAAAAATCCTTGGATAAAATTTTAGAAGAAATTTTTATTACAGGTTGTTCAATCAACTCACCCTCAACAAAGGAATCATCCAGTATTTCTTGAAGACTTTCAACAGTGAAATAAATTCTATTGGTGTTTCCAACCACATCTGCATATTTGTCCTTACCAGACTGATCACTTTCTTCCGTAGAGTCCAATGTATTGATGATGTCATTCAATGCTACAAACACAGAGAATACACATACAACATGTACTTCAGTCCATGGATCCAAATCTTTGGAACATAATGATAAAACTGATGGATTCTTCCAGATTTGCACTGTCCGAATGGTAGCTACTACCCATATGAGGCCATTTAAATAAGCAGAGCAATCCATTCTCCACTACAGTTTTCTATAACCCCTTATCTATATTCTTAAAATTATTTTGTTAAAACTCTGGGTTTTGGGTGGGCAATTCCTGTATGAACAAAAAAGTATGGCAAAGTTTCTCTAGTTATCTATTAATGAACTCACCATGTCAGTAAAAAATACCCTCCATTCTTCACCACTGCTCTCAAACCCCAGTCCTTCCCTTTCCACTTTCTTTCCCTACACCCCTTGCTCCTGTCACTTCACTTCACCCAATTTAGAGAATCAGCAAAGCCTATTATGTTTAACATAATAGCATCAAACATCTAGTCTAGGAAATCCATGACTGACTTCTCTTAATTAAAAAAAAAAACAAAAACAAAACTTCAGGGGCACCTGGGTGGCTCAGTCAGTTGGGCATCTGACTTTTGATTTTAGCTCAGGTCATGATCTCAGGGTCTTGGGACAGAGCCCCACGTTGGGCTCCACACTCAGCATGGAGTCTATTTGGGATTCTCTTTCTCTCTTCTCCTCCCCCAACTGGTGCGCGCTCTCTCTCAAATAACTGAATAAATAAATAAGATCTTTTTAAAAACCCTTCACATTCCTAAAGCATATACCTAAAAAAAATCATCTCTCAGGATTCATTAAGACAAATGTGTAATAAATTACTTTAAAATTAGCTAGTGTATGTAGAAGTATTATTTAACTCATTATGTTGTTCCATGGTTTAGTCAATAGTCATTGGTAAGAAGTTTCAAAAACAGGCCATGTGAGGAAGGGCTGAAGGAAAATGTGAGTCTAGAGAAAAGATGATTCAATGTGAAAGAAAATATAAGAGTTCTCCTCACATCTGTGGAGGGCTACTGATAAGAGGAAGAGTCCAAATGTAAAATTTGGTTTGGGAATGAATTATAAGGCAGGATTTCCACCAAATATGTGGAATAATTGACTAGTTCTGTAGCTGTCCAAAATTATGTAATGGGCTGCTTCAAAAAGTCATAAGGATTTCCAAGACAAATAGTAGGATGAGTGTGCATTACCATTAGCCTGTCTCTGAGAGCCACTAATGTGGTTTTTAAATAAACATATAATAACTGAAGAAACTCCTATTCTAATGAGCATGGAAACAATCAAATCCTCTACTACAGACCTCATTCTCTGACCACAATAAAACTAAAAGTAAAAAACAAAGATAAGGCAATAATGAAATTTAAATTGCTTTATAATTTTTTAAAATATTGCTTTAAAATTTAAAGTTTTCTCTTAAACAATTCTTACAAGGAGAAAATCAAAATATGACTGAAAATACTTAGAAAATAACAATAATAAACAAAGACCATTAGATAAACCAAATTTTACTAAAATGAAAATGATAGTCTTATGCATTTAATGTCCAGTAAGAAAAAAAGTCAATTAATAATTTAAACAACTTAGAAAAACTGTAAAATGGGCACAAGAGAACAATAGGAAGGACTTCATAAAGACAAAAGCAGAAATTAACTTTTTAACTATAAACAGAAAAACCAAAGATAAATCTAAGAGGCAGTGCTTTAAAAGAGAGATAATTAAAATGTTTTGTTAGTAAACATAGAAAAGGGTCATCAAAAGTGTTGTGCTTAAAATTATAGTATATCCCCACAATGGAATATTATACAGTCTTTAAAAAGAATGAGGTCGTTTATATGATATAATGGAACAGGAACAATATCTAAGATATACTGTTAATTTCTTTGAAAAAGCAAGTTGTGGAATATTATAAACATAGTAATTTAATTTTTAAATAATAACTTAAGAATACATAAATACTCATAGATGCCAATATAAAAGCCTATAAGGATACTTACCAAACTTTAACAGGGATATTTCCAAAGGGTGACATTACAAGAGCCTTATGCTTTATATTTCTTAAATTTCTGGTCATCGTATTTTTTATAACAGTTAAAAATTGCCATTATTATATAATAAAGTTTTCTTATTTAGCTATTGGAAAGCATTACAACCTCATGATTTTCCCAATCTTTTCCACTGAAGTAAAAATTATTTTTTAAAGATTTTATTTGTTTATTTATTTATTTATTTATTTATTTATTTATTTATTTAGAGTGCACCCGCATGTGCTTGATCCCACGTGGGGCTCGATCCCACAACCCTGAGATCATGACCTGAGCTGAAATCAAGATTTGGATGCTTAACAACAGACTGAGCCACCCAGGCTCCCCTCAAGTAAAAATTCTCAAATGCAAAAAATTATAGTAAAGTTTGCCATAAGTGGAAATGTTCAAATATAAATGAAACAAACATTTGGCACAGATACTACTACAAAGAAGATTTAAGCACCAAATATAGTATTTGACTAGGTGACCTTGAACGAGTCCTGTGTTGTGGCCATTCTACAGTTTTACCATAAAGCTCTTACCAATAAAATTGGAAAATTTCTGGTTGTCCTTCAAAGCCTTCATACAGTCTTTAACATTCACCATGTTGTCATCTGGAAGAAAGAGAGAGAGAGAGAGGTGATAGACAAGAATCCCTAGACAATGTAATATTAAAAAGCTAGTATGAAAATCAAAATCAGCATACAACTTCATAAACGCTTTGGATTCACTTTCACCCATTACTGCTTTGCAATTAACCTTACAAGATTGCAAATATACTAGTTCTGATTCCACCGGTAAGGGAACTAAAATACCAAGAAAGTTATAAGTCCAATAACTTCACTTTGTGCAAAGTGGCAAAGCTAGGTTTTCTATTCACAGAACCGGAATTTCCAAACTCTTCATTAGTCACTAAATCAAGACGTATCTGAAGAAATGGATAGCAACAAGCCCACTCCCCACAAAATTTCGACCTGCTTGTTAAAAAGTATTCTCATAACTGCAAAAAAGGAATATAAAAGAAGAAAACCTCCTTTTCAAGACGTTAACAGTAATATAAGCAAATACCTATAGATATTTGCTCCACTAAGGAACCCCATTTAAACAAAGACCTTGCACACTTTCTTTACAGGGTCTCCTACCCAAAACAAAAAAACTGATAGTAATATTTAAATGCTTACCAGAAATAAAATCTGATTGAAGAATTTTCTCTACCTCTTCTTCAGGTGACTTAATCCCAATATTTTCTAGAAAGGTCTCTAAGTTCTTCCCAGGTATCATGTCACCTTCAAGCACATCAAGACCTAAGACAATGTCCTGTAACTCTAGAAATAGAAGAAAGTTATTTGGTAAATGAACTAACCTCTGATTTAAAAAACAACGGTAGCCATCACTAAAGAATTTTTTCAGTGGTAGTCCGAGATTTATTATCACGTTCTGAATTTAAGAATAAGAAATCTCAGTGAAGAACCCAGGCCTCAGGGAATTCTAAGTCCAGCAACACAATATGCTTGGTCTGTCATGTTTCTTTGGTGCTAATATAAAATTGGCACAACCAAAATGATTCATATAGCTGAATTTTTCACTGCAATTACACAAAGTAGTTCCTTTACCATGAAGCTCTAATGGTAGCCAACAAAATTAATGCATCCTGATTGAAGTGAACTGAATTTCAGAATCATGAGAAATGTAAAATATGAAATACAAGTATCACAAGGACTCATTAGTCTTTTTTTTTCAATTCTACGAAGATCCAGTTGTACCCTGGCATCTGGAATTTTGCTTCATTTCCAGCCTTTTCAAATGAAGGAGGCAGTGTTAAGTCAGATAGACTTGCATTCATATCCTGGCTCCAGGATCTGTCACCTGGAACTGTATGACCATGAGCAGATTATTACTACTTAACTCCTCTATAAAATTCAGTAGTCTTATACCTAAAATGAGATAAAAATACCATCTACCTCACAAGGTTGATGTGCAGATTAAATATGATGATGTATGAAGAACACTTAAAACAATACTAGATATATGGCAAGCACTTAATAAATGTCATATTAATAGCAATAAAGTCACTACTACTATTAGTAGTAGTAAAGCCATCACGAACTAGCTATAAATAGTAATCACAGCTCCTTAGTACCTTTGATCCTGCCTCAGTTTCTGTCCTCCTAACATCACGGGGAGGCAACTGAAAATGGCAATCTGAGCTTTGCCAGCACCTAAAAACCTGTATCAGCTCTGCTTCTTAGTTTTAACTAAAACTTGGTTTCCTTTAAAATACGGTTTCCTTGCACAACTATCTTGAGTGGGGGCTGCTCATCCTCCCATGCTTCACATAAGGACCAGGAACCAGAGAAACATCCCTAAATTTCTGCTGCTGCTGTCAGGCTACTTTAGTTCTACCTTCAGTCAAACCATAGTCCTCCCCTCTGAGGTTCAGGCCTGTCATTCACCTCTGCCACCCTCCTAACACCATCATCTATTACTTTCTGAGCACACTTTCACCATCTCTGAGGATCTTGATACCTTGCTCATAATCCTCCCTCGACCCTATTTCCCCTTATCATCTGATGACAATAAGGATGACCTTGACTTCTTAACTCCAAAAAGCCTTTACTTCCTTTCCAAAGTCATCCAAACCAATGGCTATCCTTAATCTTACTCATTGTTACCTAGAATTGGCTGCCCCACCTCTAAAATCTTAAACTATAAGATTAGACACCTGACCACAATCCCTTATAATTATGTGTGTATGTTGAAGGAAAGCATAGAACTTTATTCACAATATGCCTATTTTCTAGGCCCCTCCAAGTTTGCCAACAAATAGTCAAGGCACAGTGAGCTAGCCTTGTCCGTTAGTAATGAAGGAAACATTCTGAAAGCCAAGTTCTCATGTGCCAGCCAAACTTGCAAGCTGGCTTTCCTAAGGAGAGCAGCTTCAGGCCTGCTACGTGCTTCCTAACTCTTCCCTGTAGTTATTGGCCTTACATTGCGCTAGCTGACAGATTCCAGGGCCATCCCCCTAATGAGACCATCTCCCAGATTCAGGTTCCTAAACTTATCTGTTCTCCTTTTCCAATGGCTTAATTTCAAAAATTTTTCCTTCCTCCTCATAAAAAATTACCTGTCCTGAATACTAGTCTCTTTCTGAGCTCCGTTCCCTGATTTCAAAATTAACTACCATTTACCAAGTATATAATATGTGCCTAATAATTAGGTTATGTGCTTTACATGTTTTTGCACTCGATCCTGACAACTCTATGAGAAACATGATTTTATTAGCTTCCTTGTTTTAAAGATAGGAAACCAGAATGGCCTAGAGAGATTACCCAGCTGGTAAGTCAAAAAACCACAAACCATTGTATATCATATCATACTCCATGACCTGTGTTCTTTTCTACCTCTATGCTTTGTTTCCTAGAAACCAGCTAATCTAATTAGCTACACTATGTTGATGCTAATTATGTTATGTGAACCACGTAACATATTTATGCGTCAACAGGGAATTATTAAACACTTTTCTTAACCAAAAAGAGAAACAATAATGTCAGATATTTCCTGTGCAGGGCAGAGTGGTTACTGAAAATTTGAAAAGTATTTGTCTAATTCTTTACATCCAGAAATGACTGCATCTGTTTCCCTAAATATATACCTATGTTGTTATTCTTCTCCTGATAGTGTCTATTGACCAAATAGTCATTTGAGTGGTTATTCAAACAAATTACTGGGGATAGTAAGTTTAAAACTTATTTTCCAAACAAAAAAGTACACAAACTCCATGAGTATGATCTTTATTGGTTTTAGTTCTGTTTTTAACCTTAAAGCAAAAATGGAAGTCAATGGGATGCCCAGGTTGCTCAGTTAGTTAAGTGTTTGCCTTCAGCTCAGGTCATGATCCCAGGGCCCTGGGATTGAATCCCACATTGCATGGGGCTCCTTGCTCAGCAGGGAGCCTGCTTCTCCCACTGCCTGCGGCTCCCCCTGCTTGTGCTCTCTCTCTCTCTGACAAATAAATAAATAAAAATCTTTTTAAAAAACTGGAAGTCAAGTAGTAGAAAACACCCGTGCTACCAAAATGTACATGGTCATTTTTGTATTTTAATAAAAGCCAAAGAAAGGAACATGAGGAATGTCTACTAAAGGAGGCAGAAGAGATTTCTGAGAAATTCTACAATACAGATGCCTACACAGTGCGTACAGTCCTAAGTCGAGGCTTAAAATGATATAGAAAATATTCATATCTGAAAAAATTTAAAGCCAGTAACTGACTTTACAAAAAGCCCAGAAACAAAAAGGGGATTTAAAATAGCTTTACACAGACCCCATTCCAGAAAAAGCCTTTTTTCTTTCATCATGGAAGCTGCCAACTTTTAATCAAAACCAAGTTTTGCCTGCTTTAAAACAGATCAATGCCAACATGTTAACCAGAAATTAGCAGAAGCAGAAATGCTAAAAAACAAAACAAAAAGATATCTGTTCAATAAAAGTAAATTTAACAGTCACAAATAATCTAATATTTACCTTTTAACCTGGAGGCATCACGCATATCCTTTACCACTTTTCCCAATTCTTCTATTTGTACTTCATCTTCTTCTGCAAGAAAAACATTTTTAATAGATCAGCCTCACTAAGCAAAAGTCAGGATCCAATGGAGCAATCTCTACAAATGTAAATCATTTGATGTACTCATAAGAATATTTCCTTTTCATATTGTTGACTAACCAAAAGATTAATTTTATGGAATGAATAAACCTTAAGATTATAGGAGAAAGGTGAGTTTTCAATTTCCATTAACAAAGAGAAACTGTGTAATCCATATTCCTAGAGATAACACTAAAAGACAAACTTCAGTTTTAGCTTAACCTTTCAAATGCTTGAGGATAAAAATACTGTACCAGATTAACTTCAGAGATTTTTCCAAAGCCAGATGGTTCTATAATTTCTAACACATGTTTATACCCATTTCTTACACAAGAACACACAGATACTAGATTACAAAGACAAAGTGACAAACACAGGAGACAGAGGCGGCTTTGCTTTCCTAGTCAGGAACAGGGAAACAGTCCAAGGATTTAGAATTACTGTAGTTTATGATCAGAGGATAGAATACAGATGCTATAAAATGAGGTATTGGGAAAGCATTTCTAAATTTGCCAAATGATAAATACCCTTTGATTTTTCAATGTCTTTTTGTAACCATCATAAAAGTACTTTTTAAAAACTTTAAATATACTTTAGAATATTAATGAGTCAATATGGAATACCAACAATAACCAAGAAGTAATTCTTCAATCTCACTAAGTACAGGAAATCAAAATCAGTTCTTTTTTTCCTTCTTAACACACCACGGTCAAAAAAAAATATCCTATGTCAGTAAATTTTAAATGTTTCTAAGTCTCTGTTGAGCTACTTAAGCAGTTCACTTGGTCATTCCCCCCCCTTTAGTCAGAGAAATTCAACTTTTATGATTTATACGTTGAGGTACTCTGTAAGATTTCATTTAGAAGAAAAGAATTCTATTGCTTTAACAGCACCAAATATAAATACAAAACTAAAAATAACAAGGTTTAAAACTTTGCAAACCACTGTATTAAAATAAGAATTAAATCACTTTGTACTAAAGGTCCAATGTTAAAAGAAGAAACAGTATGACAGATGGGGTACACAAAATTTTCAATATCATGTATATATTGGGATTTAGCTGGTAAAATAATCTACATTTTACACACTGTGTTTCTGCTTTATAAGTATATAATAATGAATAGGATACAGTGTATGGGGTTTTTATTATCACAATAATTTTATAGGTAACTGAGTTATTTTTATAGTTCATAAAATGATACCTTATTGGTCTGATTAAAGCAAATGCTATATAATACCTTCTCTGGTACGTGTTGCCTTCAACTTCCACTCACTCTATCAAGAGAAACTGAAGCTTTGCCATAAAAGAAAAGGGGGGGGGGAACCCCTACTATTCCTTCTATTTTGACCAATCCTCCCATCTCAAATATCTCAATAAACAAAACAACCAACACACTTAAAGTCCAAAATTACCAGCGTCACTTAAACAGGAGCTTAATGGAGAAAAAAGGGTGAGTAATTCTCACAGGGAAAGACAGTTCTTTGACCAAGACCCCAGACACATGCTCCTGTTACTAGGCTAGCTTACATAAACATTCCACGTACAAGAGTATGGTAATACATTTGTAACATCATGACGGAGTGGAAATGTTCACCTGTGGTTGTGTACTGCCTCTCTCTGCTCACAGAACATAAGCAGTAAATGATAGTCTTGTTTTTGAAATTTTAGTCTATGGTCTTTGTTTTACAGTACTTTTGTGAACTTATTTTTTGCTTTGTTTGAATCTTTTTTTTACTTGCTAACTAAGTAGAAGTGGTAGCCACCATCGGATGTGTTTTTATAGCAAATTAAATGAAAGCCTATTTCAACAAAACAGTATGGATATCCCAAGTAGTTTAATAAAAAACCAGAAGATATCTCTTAACATTTCCTAACAATCCCTTTTGTGTTCACTGGGATATGCCATTTTCCAGTAACATGTTACATAACTTGAAGATAGTCACAACGCATATTTGATCAACTTAGAGTAATAGTAAATTAGATATTAACATTTTTTTCTGTAGGACAAACAATCTGAGCTTTCTTTATATTTCCTAAATGTGTATATTGACATATCAACCAAATAAAAGATACAAGGAAAAATAAAGATTGATAGAAGATAGAACCATATTCTGGTATATTTTTTAATTTTAATATTTAGAGTACTTACCATCAATTGTTGCTAATTTCATTGCATCTAGGAATTCTCTTTTTTTCAAGTAATTATTCCTCCTGGACAGAGTGTTCCACAGGAGAGAAGCATTCATCTTCTCTTTGCTGAGATTATGGAGGTTTTCAATAGTCTCAGGCAATACTTAAGGGTAGATAACACACAAGTTTTAAAACATACTTGTCCAAGAAGCTAGTATGGTAAACTATTATCTGGACTAGTCAGGAATTAAGGTTTTTATGGTTAAGAAAAATAACAAATACAGCATAAATGATTGCCAATTTTCTTTTTTTTTTTAAAGATTTTATTTTTACATAATCTCTATACCCAGTTGGGCCTTGAACTCACAACCCCAAGATCAACAGTCCCATGCTCTACCAACTGAGCCAGCCAGGCACCCCTGCCAATTTTCAAATATTAAAACACAATAAGATATTTAGCATCAAAATTAGTGTGTCTTTGAGGATTCTGAAATATTTCAAGAACTTATAGTGACCCCACCCCTGAATAACCACTATAGAGTGATTTGCCTTGAACTATATAGGTTTGTAGACGTCTGAATTCATAAACAAGCCCAATTGATAAAAACATGAGTTAAATAGCTTTTACTCTACATCTCCCACCAAAATTCTTCCCTGGATCTTACTTTCTCTTCAATCTACCATTGCAGACCATGGGAAGAAAAATTTTTTAATTCCAAATTATTTAATAAATTCCAGAATTTAATGGAAGGTTTAATGTGTGTGGAGGGGTGAAATTATCTCGTTACAAATGTGTAGAAGATCACTTTGCTGCTGTATAGAGAAGGGACTCTCTGGAAGATCAGGCAGTTAGGAAGCTGCTGTAGTAGTTCAGAGAAAAAGATGACAGTGGCTTCAACAAGGGTAATAGTGATGAAGATAATAAGAAGTAGACAAATAAAGGACATGTTTTGAGAATGAAGCTGAGAAATATTTTTTTAAGATTTTATTTTTAAGTAACCTCTACATCCAATGTGGGGCTCAAACTTACAACCCAGAGATCAAGCGTCGAACGTCCTACCAACTGAACCAGCCAGGTGCCCCAAAGCCGAGATGAACTGAATGAGAGGCTGGGGCCACGAAGAACTCCTAGGTTGGAGAATTGAGGACCAGGGTAGATAGTGGTGTCAAAAACTGAGATAAGAGAGACTAGGGAAAGAATAAGATTGTTGGAGAGCAAGAATTCCTTTTTATACATACTAAGTATGAGATAAATGGGGAGTCAAAAGGACTTTAAACTTTAAAGTAGTAAGATTATTCAGGAAGAGGCTTAGAGAATGGGACTCAGAATGGATTCTGGGATTGTGCGAACATTTAAAAGTCAGCCAGAGAGGAAGCAGCCAGCAAACAAGACCAAAAAAGAAGAGCGATTTTTACAATGAAATGTTATTCAGCTACAAGAAAAAGGGAAATCTTGACATTAGTGACAACATAGATGGACCTTAAGGCCACCGTGCTTAGTAAGATAAAGCAGACAGAGAAAGACAAATACTGCAAGGTCTCATATCTAAAAAGCAGAACTCAAAAAAATTAGCTAATTAATTACATTTTTAAAAGCAGAGCTCAGAAAGAAAGTAGGATGGTGGTTACCGGGGGCTGAGAGGTGGAGAAATTGGGACTATGTTGGTCGAAGGGTACAAACTTTAATAATTAGAAGATGAACAAGTTCTGGGGACCTAATGCACAGCATTGTGATTATAGTTAACAATACTGTATTATATACTTGAAAGTTGCTAAGAGACTAAATCTTAGTGTTCTCACCACAAAAAAATGAAAGGATAATTACATTATAATTGCGTGATGTGATGAAGGTGTTAGTTAACACTATGGTGGTGATCATATTGCAATATATAAGTGTATCAAATCAGCACTTTGTGTGGCTAAATTTACACAAGGTTATATGTCAATTAAATCTCCATTTTAAAAAAAAAAGAGCCAATAACGTGGGATAAAAATTAGGAGATTACCCTATGATCCAGCCACTGCACTACAGGGTGTTTACCCCAAAGATACAAACGTAGTGAAGAGAAGGGCCATATGCACCCCAATGCTCCTAGCAGCATTGTTCCACAATAGCCAAATCATGGAAGGAGCCGAGATGCCCTTCAACAGATGACTGGATTAAGAAGCTGTGGTCCATATATACAATGGAATATTACTCAGCTATCAGAAAGAACGAATTCTCAACATTTGCTGCAACATGGACGGCACTGGAGGAGATAATGCTAAGTGAAATAAGTCAAGCAGAGAAAGACAATTATCATATGATTTCTCTCATCTATGGAACATAAGAACTAGGATGATCGGTAGGGGAAGAAAGGGATAAAGAAAGGGGGGGGTAATCAGAAGGGAATGAAACATGAGAGACTATGGACTATGAGAAACAAACTGAGGGCCTCAGAGGGGAGAGGGGTGGAGGAATGGGATAGACCGGTGATGGGTAGTAAGGAGGGCACGTATAATTATAATTGAGATGCCTACTTAAAACCAGGACCCTGGAAAGTCTTCTCATCTAAAAATTATGACTAAAAACACTTTGATCAACTTTTTAGGAATTCAAAAAGAAATTCTTGAAGAAACCGAAGTGAAGAAATTCTCTGCCTGAGGTATGAATGGGAGGGAATACATCTCCAACGATAACCTAAATCTCAAGGCTATCATGTGTGAGTGTTGGATTCAAAAATCAAATGATTTATATAATACATAAATTCAAAGCAAAGAATTAACATAAAACTGTCACAGCTAATTATCCTTATGGAAAAAAATTAAATTGGGTCCCAATTTCACTCCATACTTAAAAATCAATTTTAGGTGAATTACAGAGTTAAATATGAAAAAGAAAAACTTAAAAATTTTTAGAAGAAAATATCTGGAAATATCTTAATGTCCTCAAAAGAGAGACAGGCTTCTAACTTCTCTATAAAGGCAAAGTCATCTGCTAAATGTGAGAAGGGTAGAGGTTGGGGTAGGAATGAAAGTTTGAGAGAACAGAGATTTTAAATAGTTATTTCAGAGAGCGAAAAAATAAGCTAACTGGGGAGGAACAATCACATAACTCCTAGGCAGTGTCAAGGACCAGCAGACACTGATAATCAAGACTTTATAGTGGCACCTTATTCAATTTGCTCAGCTGTATAATTTTCTCTAGAAATGCTGTCAGCCACAAGGAAGGAAAGCAGCGTTGGGAGTTTTGTCAGCTAGGTGCAACAAAGGGGCAAGAGAGTTTAGGGTATTTGAGATACACAGACCAGAGATTTTAAACTGCATAAGAAGGAAACGTGAAAACAGGGAGAGACTGGTCGGTAAGGAGAAAGTAGAGGGGTAAATGGATGGAAGGTCTCAATGAGGTATACCAAACGAATAAGCAGTCTAATGAAGATATGAGCAGTCAAATGAAGAAAAAAGGAAAAGCAGTAAACATAAATGTGCAATATTAGGAATGAGAAAGGAAATATAACTACAGATATGAATAAGATACTATACTCTACAATTCTATGCTAATAAAATTTATCTCCATGAAACTGAAATTCCTAGGAAAAATGATCTAACAATACAAATAATCTCTTCATCCAATTAATCTACTGTTTCCTTATACAGAAAGCAAATTAAATGGATTTATAAGGTAAAATAACTTAATTAAAATGCAATATTACTCAATAAGCACAAAATAACAAAATGCTGCTCTTAACCCCAATTTTTTTTAAGTAGGTTCCACGCCCAGCATGGAGCCCAATGCGGGACTTGAACTCATGACCCTGAGATCAAGACCTAAGCTGCGATAGAGTCAGGTGCCTAATCAACTGAGCCATCCAGGTACCCCTAACCCCAGTTTTTAAAATATTAACTTCACTCCATTTAAAATATACATATATGACCTTATATTTCTTTAGAGTGAGCTTCTGAGTGGCAGAGACTGTCTTTCTCAGCTTACCACACTCACACTTAACATAAAGCCTGGTACATAAAATGGCTCAATAAATGTTACTGAATAAATTGGAAGATAGAAAAAAAATACTAACAGCTTAAAGTAGAAAATCTGCATATTAGTACTTAACTATAGTCACTAGATGGCATCACTTCCCCAAATTGGGGAGACATTTTAACTCTTTCCAAAATGGATTTTATATATGTCGTTCTAACCGCGTATATAGTAAGTGTGAGATTATGATAGCTTTCAACTCATTTGCACGTGGAAGTTGTTCTGGATTTAGGGATCATTACCAGAGAAGATTAAGGCCAAACATATCAGCAGTAAGCCAGGCATTTATTTGCCTGATAACCTGTAAAATGTCTTTTCGTATATTACATTCTTCTAAAATCTGTCACACCATTTGGTCCTCTAAAAGCACAAAATATGATGTTCTTACATACGTAATTTTTCAGAGAAGCGTTCCGTATTGGTCATCATCGTATCAATGAATTCTTTAAAATTTGCCTTTTTTGTTTCTAAAGGGAAAAGAACATTTTTTTCAGTATCTTCAAGTATTAAATTATTAAAACAAATACTGAATTATGTAAAATAAATTCTCTATTTAGGGAGATAATATAATTGTAGCCATCAGCTAATATCACTAAAAATATATGGGTATAAGAGGAAAAAGCAATTCAACTTACAGGGAGAAAGTAAATGCTGAAAATTGCCAGGAAAATTAATCAAAATCCTTCTAGTCACAAGTGTACAGTATTTTTACTTTTAACTTACATTACCTTGTCTTGGCCTTGCAACAATTCACTAAGATATGTAGGTGAAGAATTAGTATGTTATTTTACATATTTAGAAAAAATACTTATACATGATATCATGGCATTTTTCCAAGGTCACAAAAGGAAATACAAGATCAGAGATTAGAAGTGAGCTCTCTCGACTTCTGCTTTCTTCCACATCAGGCTACCATTCACATTGCTATTTTTATTTCAGTACACTACTGAAACTGTTAAATACTTTAATAGTCATTTTATACTTAGAAAATGTCTCTCCTTGATTATATGTAATATCCCAATATTAGAATGGATTAAAAAATCTCTAAGAATTTTCTAAGGCCACATTAAAGGTTTTCTATAAATATAAATAGCTTTTGATAACTCTACTCCTATGCTTACCCCACTTAAAAAAATTCTAATTCTAATCTATAAAAAGTAAGGCACAGCCTATTTTCTTATTCCCAAAATTAAACATCTTTGAAAAGTTTACTTTAAGGAACACCAAATCACTTTGTATTCTTAGCCAAATATTTAGAGACTTAAAAAAAAAATGAGACTTAAAAAAATTCCGGGGGAATGTTAGAGTTAATGAAGATTTACATTCACCAAAAGGAGCATAAAACTTTCTAAAGCAATAGATTTTCTTATTTTTTATAATGTCTATTTGATACACATATGTTTCAGCTGAACCACTGAACCCACCATCCATTTGAAGAACATTATTAATAACATTACATCTGTTTCTGTACTTCTCCCATTCCATTCTGTTTCTCTACAGAAAGAGCATTGGTGAATTTTCAAATATGCCAATCTCTTGTTTTTTTACATATAACTTCAAAAAGGATAAACAAAATATTCCTTAATTTTGTTTTAGAGCTCGACAAAAATTATCAGATTGCTATAGTAATCTGAAACTTGCTTTTTTCATTCAATATTATATTTCCAAGAATCATCTATAATATACTGTTTTCACTAATATTTACACTATTAGTATTCCATTATGCACCAATAGCAAATACCACAACTTATTTATACATTCTATCACTGATCATGTTGTTTCTTTTCTTTTTTCCTTTTTTTTTGTTTGCTATTAAGATCAGTGCTGACCATGAACATTTTTTTTTAAAGATTTTATTTATTTATTTGACAGAGATAGAGACAGCCAGTGAGAGAGGGAACACAAGCAGGGGGAGTGGGAGAGGAAGAAGCAGGCTCATAGCAGAGGAGCCTGATGTGGGGCTTGATCCCATAATGCCGGGATCACGCCCTGAGCCGAAGGCAGACACTCAACCGCTGTGCCACCCAGGCGCCCCTGCCATGAACATTTTTAAACATGTCTCCTTGTACATCAGTGCAAGAGATTTTCTGAGAGCTATAGCTAAACGTGGATTTTCTAAGTCATGAAGTATGAAAAACATTCATTTCAAAGTTCTTTTACAACTTTTGCCTTATTTACCAATAATTAAATTAACTGACTTACTAATTTTTACCAATCTAGTGGGTATAAAAAGATACTTCACTGTAGCCTAAATTTGGCATTTCCCTCATTACTAATGATATTGAGAGTCCTTTCATATGATTATTAGCAACTTGTGTTCCTTCATCTGGCAATGGCTGTTCTTGTTTAGCCATTTTTCTATTGGGTTGTTAATTTATGGGGGTTCCTTATATATTCTCCACAATGATCTTTCGCTGTTATGAGTGTCGCAAGTAATCTTCACTCCATTTGTGGCATCTATTTTCATTCTGTTTGTATTACCCTTTAATAAAGAAAAATCTTTAATTTAATACAGTCAAATTTATCAATCTTCTCTTTTCCAGTTAGTGATTTTGTATCTTAACATTAATCCTTCCTAACTACAAGTCAGAAAAATTTTCTTCTCTTTTTCTAAAACTTTTTTTTTTACTTTTTATTTTTTTTATTTTATTTTATTATATTATGTTAATCACCATACAGTACATCCCCAGATTCCTTTGTAAAGTTTGATGCTTCATTAGTTGCGTATAACACCCAGTGCACCATGCAATACGTGCCCTCCTTACTACCCATCACCGGTCTATCCCAATCCCCCACCCTCTCCCCTCTGAAGTCTTCAGTTTGTTTCTCATAGTCCATAGTCTCTCATGTTTCATTCCCCCTTCTGATTTACCCCCCTTTTCTTTATCCCTTTCTTCCCCTACCGATCATCCTAGTTCTTATGTTCCATAGATGAGAGAAATCATATGATAATTGTCTTTCTCTGCTTGACTTATTTCACTTAGCATTATCTCCTCCAGTGCCGTCCATGTTGCAGCAAATGTTGAGAATTCGTTCTTTCTGATAGCTGAGTAATATTCCATTGTATATATGGACCACAGCTTCTTAATCCAGTCATCTGTTGAAGGGCATCTCGGCTCCTTCCATGATTTGGCTATTGTGGACAATGCAGCTATGAACATTGGGGTGCATATGGCCCTTCTCTTTACTACGTCTGTATCTTTGGGGTAAACACCCAGTAGTGCAATGGCTGGGTCATAGGGTAGTTCAATTTTTAACTTTTTAAGGGACCTCCACACTGTTTTCCAGAGTGGCTGTACCAACTTGCATTCCCACCAACAATGTAGGAGGGATCCCCTTTCTCCACATCCTCTCCAACAATTGTTGTTTCTTGCCTTGTCTATCTTTGCCATTCTAACTGGCGTAAGGTGGTATCTCAGTGTGGTTTTGATTTGAATTTCCCTGATGGCTAATGATTTTGAACATTTTTTCATGTGTCTGTTAGCCATTTGTATGTCTTCATTGGAAAAGTGTCTGTTCATATCTTCTGCCCATTTTATGATTTGTTTATTTGTTTCTCGTGTATTGAGTTTGAGAAGTTCTTTGTAGATCTTGGATACCAGTCCTTTATCTGTGGTGTCCTTTGCAAATATATTCTCCCATTCCGTGGGCTGTCTCTTAGTTTTTTTGACTGTTTCCTTGGCTGTGCAGAAGCTCTTTATCCTGATAAAGTCCCATAAGTTCATTTTATCTTTTATTTCTCTTGCCTTTGGCGATGTGTCGTGAAAAAGGTTGCTCTGGCCGATGTCATAGAAGTTGTTGCCTATGTTCTCCTCTAGAATTTTGATGGATTCCTGTCTCACATTGAGGTCTTTCATCCATTTGGAGTTTATTTTTGTGTATGGTGTGAGAGAGTGGTCAAGTTTCATTCTTTTGCATGTAGCTGTCCAATTTTCCCAGCACCATTTATTGAAGAGACTGTCTTTTTTCCACCGGATGTTTTTTCCTGCTTTATCAAAGATTAGTTGCCCAAAGAGCCGAGGGTCCATTTCTGGGTTCTCTATTCTGTTCCATTGGTCGATGTGTCTGTTTTTGTGCCAGTACCATGCTGTCTTTGTGATCACAGCTTTGTAGTACAGCTCGAAATCCGGCATTGTGATGCCCCCAGCTTTGTTTTTCCTTTTCAACAGTTCCTTGGAGATTCGGGGCCTTTTCTGGTTCCATACAAATTTAAGGACTATTTGTTCCAGTTCTTTGAAAAATGTCCTCGGTATTTTGATCGGGATAGCATTGAAAGTGTAGATTGCTCTGGGTAGTATGGACATTTTAACTATGTTAATTCTTCCAATCCATGAGCATGGAATATTTTTCCATCTTTTTATGTCTTCCTCAATATCTTTCAAAAGTGATCTATAGTTTCTAGGATATAGGTCCTTTACGTCTCTGGTTAAGTTAATTCCAAGGTAACGTATGGTTTTTGGTGTTATTGTAAATGGGATGGATTCCCTAATTTCTCTTTCTTCAGTCTCGTTATTCGTGTATAGAAATGCAACTGATTTCTGGGCATTGATTTTGTATCCTGCCACCTTACTGAATTGTTCTATAACTTCTAATAGTTTGGGAGTGGATTCCTTTGGGTTTTCCATATAGAGTATCATGTCATCTGCAAAGAGAGACAGTTTGACTTCTTCTTTGCCGATTTGGATACCTTTGATCCCTTTTTGTCTTCTGATTGCTGTTGCAAGGACTTCTAGTACTATGTTGAATAATAGTGGCGAGAGTGGGCATCCTTGTCGTGTTCCTGATCTTAAGGGAAAGGCTTCCAGCTTTTCCCCATTGAGAATAATGCTTGCAGTAGGCTTTTCATAGATGGCTTTTATGAGATTGAGAAATGTACCCTCTATTCCTACACTCTGAAGGGTTTTAATCAGGAAAGGATGCTGTATTTTGTCAAATGCTTTTTCTGCATCAATTGAGAGGATCATATGGTTCTTGAGTCTTTTCTTGTTGATATGATGTATCACATTGATTGATTTGCGAGTGTTGAACCATGCTTGCATCCCAGGTATGAATCCCACTTGGTCATGATGGATAATCCTTTTAATGTACTGTTGGATTCTATTAGCAAGGATCTTGTTGAGGATTTTGGCATCCATATTCATTAGAGAAATCGGTCTGTAATTCTCCTTTTTGAGGGGGTCTTTGCCTGGTTTGGGGATCAAGGTAATATTAGCCTCATAGAATGAGTTTGGTAGCTTTCCTTCTGTTTCTATTTTTTGAAATAGCTTTAGGAGAATAGGTATTATTTCTTCTTTGAATGTTTGGTAGAATTCCCCAGGAAAACCGTCTGGGCCTGGAGTTTTATTATTTGGAAGGTTGTTTATCACTGACTCAATTTCTTCATAGTTAATTGGCCTATTTAAGAAATCTATTTCTTCCTGTTTCAGTCTTGGTAGTTTATAGGTTTCCAGGAAGGCCTCCATCTCTTCCAGATTGTTTAGTTTTTTGGCATATAGCTGTTGATAAAAGTTTCTAATAATCCTTGCAATTTCAATGGTGCTGGTCGTGACCTCTCCCTTTTCAGTCATAATTTTAATAATCTCAGTCCTTTCTCTTTGTTTTTGGACAAGTTTTGCCAGTGGTCTGTCAATTTTATGGATTCTCTCAAAGAACCAGCTTCTAGTCCTGTTGATCTGCTGTACTGTGCTCCTGGTTTCTAATTCATTGATTTCTGCTCTAATCTTGGTCAACTCCTTCCTTGTCAGTGGGTTAGGCCTGTCCCTCTGTTGCTGTTCCAGTTTCTTGAGGTGAGAATATAGAAACTGCATTTTAGATTTTTCTATTCTTTTGAGTGAGGCTTGGATGGCTATGTATTTCCCCCTTAGGACTGCCTTTGCAGTATCCCATAGGTTTTGGACCGTTGTGTATTCATTCTCGTTGGTCTCCATAAATTGTTTAATTTGTTTTTTGATTTCCTGGTTTATCGAGTCATTCTTGAGCAGGATGGTTCTTAGCCTCCAAGTGTTTGAGTTTCTTCCAGGTTTTTCCTTGTGGTTGAGTTCCAATTTCAGAGCGTTGTGGTCTGAGAATATGCAGGGGATAATTTCAATCTTTTGGTATTGGCTGAGACCTGTTTTGTGTCCCAGAGCATGATCTATTCTTGAGAATGTTCCATGGGCATTTGAATAGAATGAGTATTCTTTGGTTCTGGGGTGTAGTGTTCTATATATATCTATGAGGTCCAACTCGTCGAGTATGGCATTCAAAGCCTTTGATTCTTTGCTTAGTTTTTGCCAGGGTGTTCTGTCTATTTCTGATAGTGGGGTGTTGAGGTCCCCTACTATTACTGTGTTCTTATCTATATGTCTCTTTATTTTGGTTAAGAGTTGGCTTGTGTATCTTGCTGCTCCCCTGTTGGGGGCATATATATTAATAATTGTCATATCCACTTGTTGAATACTTCCTTTAAGAATAATATAGTGCCCTTCTGTATCTCTCTCTATGGCCTCTAGTTTAAAATCCAGTCTATCTGATATGAGAATTGCTACTCCAGCTTTCTTTTGAGGTCCATTTGCGTGGAAGATGGTACTCCATCCCCTTACTCTAAGTCTGAATGCATCTTTGGGTTCAAAATGAGTCTCTTGTAGACAGCAAATGGATGGGTCATGTCTTTTTATCCAATCTGCAACCCTGTGGCGTTTTATGGGAGAGTTTAAGCCATTTAGATTGATAGAGATTATTGACAGATATGATTTTAATGATGCCATTTCTCTTTAAAGTCTTTGTATCGGTTGTGACTTGCTGCTCTGTATCACTCTTGGGGCCTTTTTACCTTTATAGAGCCCCCCTTAATATCTCCTGTAGGGCTGGTTTCGTGGTTACGAAATTGGTTAATGATTGGCGATTTTGGAACGTCTTTATTTCTCCATCAATTCTGAATGACAGCTTTGCTGGATAAAGGATCCTTGGCTGCATGTTTTTCTCTGAAAGAGCTTTAAAAATGCCCCCCCAAGCCTTTCTCTCATTCCAGGTCTCTGTAGACAGGTCTGACGTAATCCTGATACCTTTGCCTTGGTACGTGAGAAATTTCTTTGCCCTGGCCGCTTTCAATACTGTATCCTTGGATCTAATATTTGCGAATTGCACTATGACATGCCGTGGCGTAGGTTTGTCCTGGTTGAGCTTGGATGGGGTCCTCTCTGCCTCTTGGACACGAATGCTTGTTTCCCTTGCTAGATTAGGGAAGTTTTCAGCTACAATTTGTTCAAATATCTCTTCTAGACCTCTGTTTTTCTCCACCCCTTCAGGGATGCCGATGATTCTGACATTGGATCGTTTCATAGAGTCAGTAATCTCCCGTAATCTACATTCGTGGGCGTGGATTTTTTTAAGACCAGCTTCTATTTTCGTTTTTTCTTCTACTAACCCATCCTCCAATTCGCTAACGCGTTCCTCTGCCTCGGTGACCCTGGCCGTCAGAGCCTCTAGTTTTGACTGCATTTGGCTCATAGAATTTTTAATTTCTGTCAGATTCGCTCTCATTTCTGCCCTTAGGGATTCTATATTCTCAGCAACGCTTTCTCTGATGCTTTTTTCAAGTTTACTCATCATCTTGACCATTGTTGCTCTGAATTCCATTTCTGATAATTGGGATACATCCATATGTATTAATTCTGTGGCCGAGGCCAATTCTGTGGCAGAGGCCACAGACTCATTATCTTTTCTTTGCTGGGGGGGACTTCTCCTTCTCGTCATTCTGATGAAGAGAGATTGCAGGGTTGTCCAGAGCCCAAGTGTTGACTGGGACCCAGGCCGTGCGCCCTTGTTTTATAGAGATCTTAGGGATGTGGGCTTCTTCCTTAAAGAGTTTATTTATTTATTTGAGAGAGAGAGAGACAGTCAGCAAGAAAGGGAACCCAAGCAGAGGAGTGGGAGAGGAAGAAGCAGGTTCCCGGTGGAGAAGCCCGATGAAGGACTCCTTACGGAGCGTTGTGATCACACCCTAATCCGAAGACAGGTGCTTGGTGACTGCGCCACTCAGGCGCTCCGGGTTGTGGGCTTCTTGATTTTTCAGCCTGCCTTCTGGGGGAGGGGCCTGCCTGCAGGTACTCAGAAAACCCTGTTTGGGTAGAGTCTCTGTGTCCCTTGCGAGGGGGGATGGGGATGGGCACCCTGTGAGCCGGTATTTCCGGGCTTTTGTTCTCTGGCGGCTTTCCCTGGCGGTTTGCTATGCCTCTTCTGAGAGAGCAGCAGCGGCTGAAATTCAGCCTCTGTCTCAGAACAGAGGGATCGCGGATCGTTCTCCACTGATGTTCTGGCCACTTTAACTCTGTTTCTGTTGGTGCTGCTCAACCCTGCAGCATCCCGGGCTGTGCGCCCCACACCCGGCGTCCCAGCCCTCACTTCCAGGGCCGGCACGTCTCTGTCCTTTGTGTTTCCAACCCCGCCCGCCGCCAGCCGCCCCGCGCGGGCTCCCGGAGCTCCCCGTCTCAGTCTGGTGTCTCACGGGTGCTGACCGCGAGTCCGCCTGCTCCCCCGTGCAGGTGGCCCTCCAGCCGCCAGCCGCCCCGCGGACGCTCCCGGAGCTCCCGGTCTCAGCCTCGATCCAGTGAGCACACCGGAGCTCCGGAGCTCCGTGAGATGCTTGGTGGTGCACGCTCCCGGCTCACGGACTCAGTCTGCCGTTTCCAGAGTGCGGGTCCGCGGTCCGCCCGCTCCCCGGTGCAGGTGGCCCGCCAGCCGCCCTGCGTGCGCGCTCCTGGAGCTCGCGTTCTAAGTCTGCTGTCTCGTGGGTGCACCGCGAGTCCGCCTGCTCCCCCGTGCAGGTGGCCCGCCAACCGCCAGCCGTCCCGCGTGCGCTCCCGGAGCTCCCTTCTCAGCCTGCTGTCTCAAGCGTGCGGGTCCGCGGTCTGTCCGCTCCCCCTTGCAGGTGGCTACCGCTTCCCGGCGCCCTGACACGGCGGCTCCCTCCCCCTTCTGTTTAGCTTCCGATATCTGTGCGCGGTTTCACGGCTCCCCGCTTCGTACCTCGATACTCAGCGCTGGAGATGTTCATTTGTAGAGATCCAGATGTATCTTCCTGCGTCTCAGGCTGATTCCGTGGATATTCCTGCTGGTCTGGTACCTATCCAGCTCAACTCAGGGGACCAGCTGAAAAAGGGGTCCCCTACTCCTCCGCCATCTTAACCTCCCCCTCTAAAACTTTTACTGTTCACATCTGGAAATTATTATTGAATATGATACACAGATAGGGATCTGATCTCATTTTTTGCATTTCAATAATTAATTATTCCAGCATCATTTATTAAATGGTGTTTTTCCCCCAAGTAATGGCCACCTCATTATGTATGTTTCCATATATGTATGTGGATATGTTTGGGAGTTTCTCATCCTGTCCTATCAGTCAATTTCTCTATCCCTGTGCTATTCTCACACATTTTATAATGAGTTTTGACATTAAGGAGAGCAAGTCCCCTCCAACACCACTCACACACCCCTATACACATGTTTTCTTTCCTCAAGAGTGTTTTAGCTATTCTTGGCCTTTGTTCATTCATACAAATATTAGAATCAACTCATCAAAAAAAGTCAAGATTTTAACAGAATTGCTTTGGATAAATAAATTAGGAGAATTGACTGTCTTGGGTCTCTGAATTTATGAATATGGGATATATTTCCATTTATTTAGGTATTTTATAATATCTTAACAAAGTCTTATCATTTTCTTTACATAGGTCTTACATATCTTATATTCCTATTTTTTCACTTTTTTAAATTTTTTATTATGGAAAATTTTAAATGTACACAAAATAAAAAATATATTGTAATAAAAGCTCATTTACTCTCCCCCTAGTTGCAAATATTATCAATTCATGGCCATTCTCATTTCACTTAAAACACCACCCATTTGTCTACTTCACTACCACCCATTCGCTTTAGAAAAGTTGCTGCTAAGTTATAAGGGTGAAACTAGTCAAAGTTAGTTATTTATAACTATTTATAACAAAGTTAGCTAGTTACAAAGATCAACACTAGTACCTTCATTATGAATTGTGGGCTTTGACATAATAAAGAGTCTTTTGTCCCATTTAATGCCTTTTGTCCTGACCTCTACCTTGTCAGAAAGCAAAATCAGAAACCCTACTTTCTTTTTGTTTGAGCATTTACCTTTGGGAAAAAATGTCTGAAAAGATGGTTATTACTGGTTATTTCTGGGTAATGGGATTTTGTGAGTTTTGTGTACTTTTGAGTATTTTTCTGTATTGGTTTAATTTTAATGACCATTTTTCTAATAAAAATAATAGTCATTATTCTGAGGAGAAAAAATTGCAAAGTGACCCTCTTTCATATGTGTAAACCCAGTTTTCCTGAAAATATATCACTTACCATTAGCTTCAGTCAGCTCTTTGATCTTCTCAAATTCTGGCTTAGAAAGGTAAACTCCAAAATCCTGAAGACAAGTATTCAGATCCTCATAATCCATATTTTCATCTTTAATTTTATCAAGGGCTTTAATGACATCAGTCAACACTGAAAACAAAGCAGTATGCTATTAAGTATTAAATATAAGACAAAAAGAAAACACCAACAGTAAGATGAATTTTATTTTAACACTAAGTTAACAAACAAGAACTTCAGAAACGTTATGTATAAAAAGAATTACCAGAATTCTTCATAATACTGAAAACCAGCAAAGTATAAAATCAGAGCCAAAAATACATTCTACTTGCCATAGTCTCTGTATCTAAGGAAGTGCCAATTTAATTGCAATTTAAATGCATAGAAACAAAAATATTATACAATTTCCTCATTTGATTTTCTAATAATTTAAAATTTCCTAGCAGTCTGTTTCTCCATAGCAAAAACACAAGTAGAAAATGATGACATTTACTCCAAATGATGAATTGGGGTAAGTTTTCATAGTGATACATGGCTCAGTCTTTGGTAAATTTATCTTAGTTTATCTTCTGTATATATAAATATTATTACTTGGAAATAACTATCCTATATGTCTTTTTATAATACTTTGGAATATATGCTTCACAAATTTGGGCAGTATTCCATTCATTAAATTTAAACAGATAAATTTTTACTGCAATGAAAACTTTCTTAAAATAACTTGCAAATATATAGAATTATTAAGGGGGTTGATAGATACATGCACGTGTGTGTGTGTGTGTGTGTGTGTGTGTGTAAACTTTGGAACAAATTAAACTCAAATAGACTTTCTTTAATAGAAGATTAGGATAGGTAAAGTGAGGAAGCTGGGCATTGGAGGGCATTAAAGCCATTATCAGGAGGCGTTAATCAACTTTAGGCAATCACTGGAAATCATTATAGATTGCTAAATAAAGAAATGATTATCAAAATGATGTCTGAATTAGATGATTCTTAAAAAGATGATTTTTATATATAAATATGTACAACAAGATACGTGTTACTATTTCGTGAAAGGAATTTTTAGGTGAAAGAAATTCTCATTTAAAAGCAAACAGCTGATGAGTAACATAAGCAAGATGGTTGAGTAGGAAGCATTGGACCCTTCTTCCCACAAACACACTGATTGAGCAGAAACTCAAAAATAAATTCCCTTTATGAGAAATCAGAAACTAACTGAAAGGCTCTTATACCCCAGGAGAAGGCAAAACCAGATGCACTGAAGCTGGTAGGAAGATTTGGGACAACCTCCTGCAAAAGCTGGAGACCCTGCCCCCAGTGCAGCACCATATGATCCAGAAGAGCTCCCAGCTTCACCCAAGGGAAAGGGGCCATTGGTTCACACATCTACCAGTCCAACTTCTCCAAAAGGCCTCCCCAGATGACTGGCTCTTGTCTTGCCAATCTTGGAGCTCTGATGATTCTAGGACAGCCTAGTTGTTTACATAGAATAAAGGTAGTGGCTTGGGCTGGTAGATACCAGTGATCCTCTCCTCTGCTGAGCACAGAGTAGATTAAAAATCTCAGCTCTTGGTTTCCCCCTGGAGAGGGAAGAGTTTATCCATGTATCCAGCACCTCAGCTTTTCAAGAACCAGCATGTGTCTTGTCAGTCCTGGAGCCTGGGGAAGGCCCAGAGAATATCTGGCTGGACTGACTGGTGAGGGTCTTCTCCTGTACAAGGCCAGTATGTGAAGACTGAGAAAGCAGTGTGCTTTGTCTATTGCACAGACATCAACACACCAAAGTCCAAATGGAAATTTCATAACTAAAAAATATAATAACTGGAATAAAAAGCTCAGAGGATGGACTCAAAAGCTGAAGGGAGGACAGAAAGGAAAGAATCAATGAACTGAAAGACAGCAATAGAAATCACCCAATGAACAACACTGAGAAAACTGACCAAAAAATGAATAATTTCAGGGACCTGTAGGAATATAAAAACAATCTAATTGGGCACCTGGGTGGCTCAGTTGGTTAAGCATCTGACTTCAGCTCAGGTCATGATCTCAGGGTCCTGGGATTAAGCCCCACGTTGTCCTCCTCGGGCTCCCTGCTCAGCTGGGAGCCTGCTTATTCCTCTCCCTCTGTCTGCCGCCCTTCTCATGCCCCACTTGTTCGCTCTCTCTCTCTCTCAAAAAATAAAATAAAATAAAATAAAATAAATCTAACATTTATGTCCCAGAAGAGGAGAAAGAGACCATGGTTAAAAAGGTATTCAGGGGCGCTTGGGTGGTGCAGTCGTTAAGCGTCTGCCTTTGGCTCAAGGCATGATCCCGGCGTTACAGGATCGAGCTCCACATCAGGCTCCTCCACTAGGAGCCTGCTTCTTCCTCTCCCACTCCCCCTGTTTGTGTTCCCTCTCTCGCTGGCTGTCTCTCTCTGTCAAATAAATAAATAAAATCTTTAAAAAAAAAAAAAGAAAAAAAGGTATTCAGAGAAATAATGCCTGAACATTTCCCAAATATTTAGCAAGAAACACTAGCCTGTAGATCAAAAAAAAAAAAAAAAGTGAACCTCAAACAGGATAAATCCAAAGAAATCCATGTCAAGAAACATCATAATTAAGCTTCTAAAAATTAAAGACAAAGAAAAAAAATCTTGAAAGCATCCAAGGAAAAACAATATATGGAAAGAAAACCAATCTGAATGACAGGATTTATATCAGAAACCACAGAATCCAGAATAATGTGGCACAATATTTTTCAAGTATTGAAAGGAAAGTACTGTCAACCTAACATCCCATACTCAGAAAAAATATTCAGGCATGAAGAAGAAATCAAGATGTTCTCAGATGAAAGAAAACTAAGAGAATTTGTTGCCAGTAGACCTATGAATGGCTAATGAAATTTCTTTAAACAGAAAGGACAGGATAAAAGAATGAACTCTGGAATATCAGGAAAGAAGAAAGAAAATGGTAAGCCAAAATATGGGTAAATATAGTAGGCTTTCCTTCTCCTCTTAAATTTTTAAATCAAGTTTAATGGTTGAAGCAAAAATTATAAAACTGCCTGAGGTGGTTTTAAATAAATGTAAAAAAATTATTTAAGACAATTATATCATAAATGGGGGAGGGATATAAGAGGAGATAAGGCTACTGTATTTCACTTGAACTGGTAAAATGATGGAACCAGTAGACTGTGATAAGTTATGCATATATAACGTAATACCTGGAACAACAACTTAAAAAGCTATACAAAGAGATACACTCTGAAACACTACAGATAAATCAAAATGGAATTCTAAAAATGGGCAAAAGTTTGAATACATATTTCACCAAAGATATATGAATGGCTAGTAAGCATGTGCAAATATACTTGACATTAGTAGTCATTACGGCAATGCAAAATAAAACTACAATGAAATTCCACTACACGCTTACTATAATGGTTATAAACAAAAAGATAATAACAAGTGTTGAGAAGGATATGAAGAAACTAGAATCTTCATACATTGCTGATCAGAATAAAAATGGCATAACTACTTTGGAAAACAGTTTGGCAATTTCTTTAAAAGCAAAACATAAATTTACCACATACACTAGTAATTATTCTCCTATGAATCTACCCAAGAGAAACACAAATATATGTCTGGTGTCTGGTAGGCAAGTATGCAAATGTTAATTTCAGCATTATTCATACCAGTCCCAAACTGCAAATAAGAAATGTCCGTGAACTGGTGAACCATCAACAAAATAAAGTATATCCATAAAATATAATATGGATTTACTTAGTAATAAAAAGGACAAACTACTGATACAGACAACAACATGAATTAGCCTCAAAAAAAGTGAAGGAAGTCAGGCACAAAAGACCACATGTTATATGATTTTGTTTATATTAAATGTAAAAAAAGAGGCAAATTTATAGAGATAGAAAGCAGATAAGTGGGCACCTGGGTGGCTCAGTCAGTTAAGCAACTGCCTTCAGCTGCAGTCGTGATCTCAGGGTCCTGTGTAGGGTTCCCTGCTCCACAGGGAGTCTGTTTCTTCCTTTCTCTTTGCCCCCCACCCTGTTCATTCTCATTCTCTCTCAAATAAATAAATAAAATCTTTTTAAAAAAAGAAAGTAGATTAGTGGTAGTCTGGGGATGTAAGTAGAGATTTAACTGCAAATGGGCACGAGAGATTTTAGGAGTGATGGAAATGTTATAAAACTTGATTGCGTCCACTTCTGGTCCAATTTCCAAAGAATTGAATGCAGGAGCTCAAAGAGATATTTGCATACTCACATTCACAGCAGCACTAGTCACAATTGCCAAGAGGTAGAAGTAATACAAGTGTCTATGAATGAATGAAAGGTATACAAGCGCAATGGAATATTAGTTAGCATGAAAAGGGAAGGAGATTCTGACACATGCTACAACATAGATGAATCTTGGGCGTATTATGATAAGTGAAATAAGCCATTCACAAAAAGACAATACTGTTATTTTTCCACTCAAATATCCAGAGTGGACAAATTCACAGAAACAGAAAGTAGAATGATGGCTGCCAGAAGCTGGAGAGGCAGGGATAGGTAGTTGTTTAATGGGTACAGTTTCAGTTTTGCAAAGTGAAAAAGTTCTAGAGATTGGTCATAAAACAATGTGAATATATTTAACCCTAACATTATTGAATTGTACACTTACAAATGGTTAAGATGGTAAATTTTATGTTATGTGTTAAATACTACATTTAAAAATAAAATTTAAAAATAGTATAATGGGAAAGGGCGGGGGGGGGGAAGGAGGGCAGTTAGCTGTGACCAAGACATTACCTCAAAAAACAGCAATGAAACAATGACTGAGTTGGTGAAAAAATGATTGCACAGTGAAGCATTCAAGAAATTGATTTGATAATAGTGTCTTCAAGAAATCCAGACACTTAAGAGCTTACGTTCATCAGAAACGACAAATGATAGTGTAGCTTTTAACGTGAGACTTTTTATCTAAGTATAAGAGAAAATCTTTTCCTTTGGATTAATTTTTCCTTATCTGAGAAATCTTTTGGGAAGAGATGAAAAGCTTATCTTTCTTCTTTAGTGTATGAATAAAAGGAAATAAAAACAGCAACCCTTATTATCTTTCACTTCTTTAAATCTTGCTGGAAAATATTTAATTATTTGTATAAAAAAATAAAATCATAGCAAAAATTTTAAAACTGGTTTGTGGTAATAGTTGTATGACTGCAAATTTCATAAAAATTGCATAGGTGAATTTTATGTATGTAAATTGTACACCAATAGAGCTGTTTTTAGAAATGGTCCAAAACAAAAGCAAACCAAACCAGTATTTCATTCAAACAAGTTCCTTATAAAAAATTAAAAATCAGGGACACCTGGGTGGCTCAGTTGGTTAAACGTCTGCCTTTGGCTCAGGTCATGACCCCAGTGACCTGTGATCAAGTCCCGCATTGGGCTCCTTGCTCAGCGGGAGTCTGCTTCTCCCTCTGCCTGTCCCTCTGCTCCCCCTGCTTGGGCCTTCTCTCTCTCTCTCTCACACACACACAAATAAATAAATAAAATCCTTAAAAAAATTAAAAATCAAATCATCCATCAATTGCTAAGAATGGAGCTAAGTACCCATTTCACCTCCTCACTTACTTACTATTACTGTACATTTATGTAGTACTTTACAGTTTTTAAAATCCATATAACAACCCTGTGAGATAAGCAAGTTAGCTATTATTACCTTGATAGAGCAAGTCTTTAAAAAACTGGCAAATGGCTTGCCTAAGGATTTCAGAATTATTTAGTCTCTATCTGAAAAGCAAACTCAGTTCAGTTGAACCTAACTCTTTTCAACCTAACTGCTTCTTTCCTCCAAACCATTTTAAAATAAACTTCCCACCTACCATCATATTCAGGAACACTTTGCTCCATGGAGAGAGCATTCATAAAGTCATCTAAGTTCACCATTCCACTTTCTGTAAAATAAAGAGTTAGATTACGCATTCTGTTGTGCTTTTGCATAAAAGGCAAATTCATATTTTAATACAACTATGAAAGAATTACCTCTCCTTCTCTTCGTCATCATCCTATCAAGTCTTCATACCTTGTCTCCCTAGATGAGTCCTTCTAAATAAGGTCAGTTCATTTCATTTCAACAATTACTCAACAATTTTTAAATATCTACTATAAAATGCAATGGACTGAGTTAGGTACTCAGTTCTTGATAGATACAGGAAAAAGGAAAAGTGCCCATATAGATGGACCATGAGAAATTTGAATCTATTTCATACCATCAAGAAAACCCAGTCAATATGCTATCCTTTAAGACACCTTGACAATACTAACCAGGTCTTACAGACCCAAGTGTCCCCATCTCTATACCTAGTATGCAGCTGATCCAAATAACTATCTTTTTTTAGGTACAAACCCTCCACAGTGATCATACCAATCCTGATAAGCAACAGAAAGGGCTCAATAATTTTAGTAGCACTTACTCCTTAGATTTTTTTAAATCAAATCTTCTTTTCTATTTGCCTTAGCTAGGAAATTTTGTTCAGGTTCTAAGAATTCATTTCTAACAAATTCCCAAGTCAGTGTTTCCCCAAAATGTTGCCTCTGCCCTCTCCTCAACTGAACTTCTGCTGTGGACAGTTCTTACTTAATGATAAAACAACTTCTCTAATACAACACTTCCTGGAAACTTAAACTCAGCCCTGAATTTAGGCTGGTGACTGGGATATGCCATTTAACATCTAGTTGCTAACTTCCTGCCTTTTTGTTTAAGTAGCACTAGCCCTAAATTCCTAGTTGCAGCACTCTTCCATTTTGGAATCTCCAATTATTTCTTCTTGGATCCTTAGGCTATTTGCTTAGAGATTTTTGTACATCTTAGATATTGTGGTCTTACTGCCTGAACCTCCCTACAACTGGATCAGACTTCTCCAGTACCTGTCCCATACTAGAAGGCATAGCTAGGCATAGTCATGGAGTCTTACATAAAAAATTGAGATATAATAGGCCTATCTCCTCCAAATCAATCCATTAGGTCAGACTTTCCAGGAACTTTTTTTTTTAATAAACTACTTTCCATTTTTATATCTGTTCCTTTAGAATCTTCTTTAGCAGGGCCCATTCTGCTCCATTCCTAGCTGAGAGAACTTATAACATCATTTAACAGTATCCCATAAAAGTATCTAAATTTCTCAAAAAGTTTGGCATTATCAGTCTCACCATGTTCACTAGTGTCTGTCACAATCTTCTTGAACTCTTTGTCTGATAAAGTAATTCCTATTGAAGGTAAAATGGACTGAAGTTCTTCTGCAGCAATGTAATTTTCTTGGAGTTTATTGATAGCGTTACATATGTTTTCTAAATATACAAAATGTAAAGTATTATTCAGCAACAGAATTTATGTGTCTTAAGCAATAATTAGTACCCAAAATCTTTATCTAGTAATCAGAAAGCAAGTTTTATCTACTTAATGTTATTTCATAGGACTGCTTTTTTCTTCATATTTCTGTTGTATCTTACATTATATCTAAATATTTCCCTTACACTTCAAACAGAAAACAATCTTGAAAATTCTATAAACATTTATAAACTACTTGTTTGGAGGAACAACCTGTTCAAGTGGCCTACCCAATGCTGCTTGGTTCTCATTAAAATATAATGAATGAGTTCAAGAGATCAAAACGCCAATGTGCTCAAATTCTAGGATTCCAAGCAAAAAATGAGAGTTCTTCCCCTTCCCATCACTTTAGTCTACCACACTTTCAGTTCACAATCTTCAAAATCATAAAATTTTAGAAGCAGTTATAAATGGCCATGATGAGCCATCTAATATCATGCACTGAGATGGGCACAATATCACTTTGGTGGTATTCCAGCTAAAAATGCATAGCCTGAACTTATTCATGAAGAAATACAAGAAAAACCCCAAATGAGGGACATTATACAAAATAACTAGTCAATACTCTTCAAAAGTGTCACAGTCATGAAACCATCCCAGAAAGGAGGAGACTAAGGACACATGACAACCAAATGTAATGTCTGATCCTGGATGAGATCTTGAACCAGAAAAAGAACATTTGTGGAACAAATGAAAAAAATCAAAAAAGGTCTTCAGAATAGTAAATAATATTGTATCAGTGTTAATTTCCTTGTTTAGTGCATTTACTGCGGTTATACAAGATCTTAACACCTGGGAAAACTAGACAAGTATATAGGAATGTCTTTACTTTTGTGTAATTATTATGATTTTAAAATTATTTTAAAATTAAAATTAAAATTGTTTTTTAAATGTAAATCATGTGACAGTCACATTTCATAGATGCTCAATTACCATCAATTTATTTTGAGAAGTTATATTAGATAACTATTTCACACTTCTCTATACTCAGAACATTAAGTATGGCAATGAAATTTGATTTTAGTGACACCAGGAAGATAGATAACCACTTTCTTCCACAGTCGTCTTCTACTCACTGGCAAAATGCCTACTAGTCCATTATTCCTTTAATCAGGGTTTTAATTCTTCTTGGAATATAAAGAACTCAGAAATAGGAATGAGACACAGAGTAACAGTAGTGTACTAGTAAAGGAATCAAGATAAATATTGTTGTGCCTCCTTAATAGAGCACACTCACTTCTCAACTGAGTTATTGAAAACATGCATTACTGTATAAGAATCACTAATACGTCACTAGGCACTCATTTTAACAATTACATGTAATATGAAATGCAATAAAAAGGTCACTACATTTCTTTAAAGAAAATAAACATGACTTAAGTAACTTCAGCCAAGGACTACAGGAAAGAGCATTTAATTAAGTTTCATACACAGTATTTCTGTGATAGAGGTACCACAGAAGGAAGAAAACGTATATTGGTTGGGAAATCTTGCTCATCTTTGAGGAAGACGATAAAGCCCTGGGAAGCTGAGATGTATAATATTAATTTTCTTTTGATATTCCCACATCCATAAGAGATAATATTTGAAGTACTATCATATCATACTGGATATGGATATCACATATTATGGATATCATATATTTAAATTATATAAATATCATATATTTAAATTGAGTAAAAATTTCATATAGACTTCTTACATACTTTGTTAAATAAATTATAAAATAACCATATCCAAAAGAAAACAGGCCCACTGTTTTCTAGGGAACTTGAGTGAGTCCAATTAATCACTGAATAAGCTTCTTGGTCAAAGTTAGGCATCTGAAAAAGGGAACATCTGGAAAGGCACAACGATCAAAACCACAGTGTTATATGCGCTGGCCTACAGACCAGAAGTGGCAGCTACTCAAAAGTACTGACAATTGAAATGCATACAATTATCTAATAACTGATTAATTCAGCTTGTTTCTGTGATAACTCAAGAACTCAAGGACCTACATTTTGACTTATGTATACGATACTGACCCAGAGCATTCACTGCAGCTTTTTCCTTCAATGAAACCTGTTTTAGGGGGCTGGAATGCCTTCTCACAGCTGGCTTCTGACATTTGGGGATACTAAAAGTATCACTTTTATCCAGAGACTTTTTGAGGCTCGTAATACTCTTCAAGTTATGTGGTATAGACTTTGAGTCATGAATTTCAATCTTCTCTGAAGGTTTCTTAAAGTTTATACCATCCTTTGAATATGGTTCCTGGAATCCTGTATTGCTGCTATCAACGCCATTCAGGAACTTTTTTATTTGCAAAGGATTTTTTGATCTTTTAAGTCCAAGGTAATCATTATCCTCCATTATTTTATGATACTGGAGGTTTTTTCTATTTAACTTTGGGAATAATGATGGTTCAAACAGCCTGGAAGATAAAATGCTTTTCTTCCTATATTGTAGATAGCATTCTGACATATTTGATAACTTTTTGTTAGAAGTAGATTCATCCAAGGGTGACCATTCCATAATTGCTAAGCAAGAGAAACATGTTTAATTATTTCATTTACCTGTACAATTTGAAATGTTTTTTTTTAAATAACTAAATCCTCATGAAAGCTATTCAAGAAATTATCAGTTGCTTAAATACATAAAATAAAGTTAACATCTTAAAAAAATTACAGAGGTGATAACCGAAAGATTGAACTATTAACTAGGTTAAATGTAATCTTCTGGTTTAATATAGTTAAATTCTTCCATCCAAAGCTATTCAGTTACACTGAATCAAAAGTAATAGCCTCCTAAAGCAGGTAGTTCTCATTCTCTACTCTTTGCCAGTTTTGAAAGATAATAGGCTGATATGTCAATACAGCTACAAATCCCTTAATTATGAGCATATCAAACTACAAGAAAGTTGTAATGGGGAAATTTTTATTTATAAAGTCACAATACAAATATTTACTCTCCAAAGATTCTCAGTACTTGTGGGAGAAAAAAATAACTTTGTATATAAAATAACATCTTTAGAGAAATATTAATACGACATCCCACACTAGGGCTTCATTTGTAAAGTCCACCTGATGACTCAGAATAGTATGTTACATTTGAATAACACATTTTAAAGTATTTCAAATGTTATACTACTTGATCCTCAAAACAACTCTATGAGATCATCAAGTAAAGTCAAAGAAAAACAAGAAACTTCAACAGAGTAGCAACACAATCTTGACTATGAAGTCATTTCACTTAGAGAAAATAGAAAGTTTCTTAGTTTAGTGTGTGTTAAAATGAACAAGTTAAGGAAAATATTTGGACTTTAAATGTCTGGAAATATTTTTTTAATTCATTTTTTTTATTTTTTTATTTTTTTTTAATTTTATTTTATTATATTGTGTTAATCCCCATACAGTACATCCCCAGATTCCGATGTAAAGTTTGATGCTTCATTAGTTGCGTATAACACCCAGTGCACCATGCAATACGTGCCCTCCCTACTACCCATCACCAGGCTATCCCCTTCCCCCACCCCCTCCCCTCTGAAGTCCTCAGTTTGCCTCTCACAGTCCATAGTCTCTCATGTTTCATTCCCCCCTCTGATTACCCCCCTTTTCTTTATCCCTTTCTTCCCCTACCGATCCTCCTAGTTCTTATGTTCCATAGATGAGAGAAATCATATGATAATTGTCTTTCTCTGCTTGACTTATTTCACTTAGCATTATCTCCTCCAGTGCCGTCCATGTTGCAGCAAATGTTGAGAATTCGTTCTTTCTGATAGCTGAGTAATATTCCATTGTATATATGGACCACAGCTTCTTAATCCAGTCATCTGTTGAAGGGCATCTCGGCTCCTTCCATGATTTGGCTATTGTGGACAATGCAGCTATGAACATTGGGGTGCATATGGCCCTTCTCTTTACTACGTCTGTATCTTTGGGGTAAACACCCAGTAGTGCAATGGCTGGGTCATAGGGTAGTTCAATTTTTAACTTTTTAAGGGACCTCCACACTGTTTTCCAGAGTGGCTGTACCAACTTGCATTCCCACCAACAATGTAGGAGGGATCCCCTTTCTCCACATCCTCTCCAACAATTGTTGTTTCTTGCCTTGTCTATCTTTGCCATTCTAACTGGCGTAAGGTGGTATCTCAGTGTGGTTTTGATTTGAATTTCCCTGATGGCTAATGATTTTGAACATTTTTTCATGTGTCTGTTAGCCATTTGTATGTCTTCATTGGAAAAGTGTCTGTTCATATCTTCTGCCCATTTTATGATTTGTTTATTTGTTTCTCGTGTATTGAGTTTGAGAAGTTCTTTGTAGATCTTGGATACCAGTCCTTTATCTGTGGTGTCCTTTGCAAATATATTCTCCCATTCCGTGGGCTGTC
Organism: Ailuropoda melanoleuca; assembly: GCF_002007445.2. Taxonomy (NCBI): domain Eukaryota; kingdom Metazoa; phylum Chordata; class Mammalia; order Carnivora; family Ursidae; genus Ailuropoda; species Ailuropoda melanoleuca. The sequence continues at coordinate 29,456,789 of NC_048230.1, read as the reverse complement.
TCTTAGTTTTTTTGACTGTTTCCTTGGCTGTGCAGAAGCTCTTTATCCTGATAAAGTCCCATAAGTTCATTTTATCTTTTATTTCTCTTGCCTTTGGAGATGTGTCGTGAAAAAGGTTGCTCTGGCCGATGTCATAGAAGTTGTTGCCTATGTTCTCCTCTAGAATTTTGATGGATTCCTGTCTCACATTGAGGTCTTTCATCCATTTGGAGTTTATTTTTGTGTATGGTGTGAGAGAGTGGTCAAGTTTCATTCTTTTGCATGTAGCTGTCCAATTTTCCCAGCACCATTTATTGAAGAGACTGTCTTTTTTCCACCGGATGTTTTTTCCTGCTTTATCAAAGATTAGTTGCCCAAAGAGCCGAGGGTCCATTTCTGGGTTCTCTATTCTGTTCCATTGGTCGATGTGTCTGTTTTTGTGCCAGTACCATGCTGTCTTTGTGATCACAGCTTTGTAGTACAGCTCGAAATCCGGCATTGTGATGCCCCCAGCTTTGTTTTTCCTTTTCAACAGTTCCTTGGAGATTCGGGGCCTTTTCTGGTTCCATACAAATTTAAGGACTATTTGTTCCAGTTCTTTGAAAAATGTCCTCGGTATTTTGATCGGGATAGCATTGAAAGTGTAGATTGCTCTGGGTAGTATGGACATTTTAACTATGTTAATTCTTCCAATCCATGAGCATGGAATATTTTTCCATCTTTTTATGTCTTCCTCAATATCTTTCAAAAGTGATCTATAGTTTCTAGCATATAGGTCCTTTACGTCTCTGGTTAAGTTAATTCCAAGGTAACGCATGGTTTTTGGTGTTATTGTAAATGGGATGGATTCCCTAATTTCTCTTTCTTCAGTCTCGTTATTCGTGTATAGAAATGCAACTGATTTCTGGGCATTGATTTTGTATCCTGCCACCTTACTGAATTGTTCTATAACTTCTAATAGTTTGGGAGTGGATTCCTTTGGGTTTTCCATATAGAGTATCATGTCATCTGCAAAGAGAGACAGTTTGACTTCTTCTTTGCCGATTTGGATACCTTTGATCCCTTTTTGTCTTCTGATTGCTGTTGCAAGGACTTCTAGTACTATGTTGAATAATAGTGGCGAGAGTGGGCATCCTTGTCGTGTTCCTGATCTTAAGGGAAAGGCTTCCAGCTTTTCCCCATTGAGAATAATGCTTGCAGTAGGCTTTTCATAGATGGCTTTTATGAGATTGAGAAATGTACCCTCTATTCCTACACTCTGAAGGGTTTTAATCAGGAAAGGATGCTGTATTTTGTCAAATGCTTTTTCTGCATCAATTGAGAGGATCATATGGTTCTTGAGTCTTTTCTTGTTGATATGATGTATCACATTGATTGATTTGCGAGTGTTGAACCATGCTTGCATCCCAGGTATGAATCCCACTTGGTCATGATGGATAATCCTTTTAATGTACTGTTGGATTCTATTAGCAAGGATCTTGTTGAGGATTTTGGCATCCATATTCATTAGAGAAATCGGTCTGTAATTCTCCTTTTTGAGGGGGTCTTTGCCTGGTTTGGGGATCAAGGTAATATTAGCCTCATAGAATGAGTTTGGTAGCTTTCCTTCTGTTTCTATTTTTTGAAATAGCTTTAGGAGAATAGGTATTATTTCTTCTTTGAATGTTTGGTAGAATTCCCCAGGAAAACCGTCTGGGCCTGGAGTTTTATTATTTGGAAGGTTGTTTATCACTGACTCAATTTCTTCATAGTTAATTGGCCTATTTAAGAAATCTATTTCTTCCTGTTTCAGTCTTGGTAGTTTATAGGTTTCCAGGAAGGCCTCCATCTCTTCCAGATTGTTTAGTTTTTTGGCATATAGCTGTTGATAAAAGTTTCTAATAATCCTTGCAATTTCAATGGTGCTGGTCGTGACCTCTCCCTTTTCAGTCATAATTTTAATAATCTCAGTCCTTTCTCTTTGTTTTTGGACAAGTTTTGCCAGTGGTCTATCAATTTTATGGATTCTCTCAAAGAACCAGCTTCTAGTCCTGTTGATCTGCTCTACTGTGGTTCTGGTCTCTAATTCATTGATTTCTGCTCTAATCTTGGTCAACTCCTTCCTTGTCAGTGGGTTAGGCCTGTCCCTCTGTTGCTGTTCCAGTTTCTTGAGGTGAGAATATAGAAACTGCATTTTAGATTTTTCTATTCTTTTGAGTGAGGCTTGGATGGCTATGTATTTCCCCCTTAGGACTGCCTTTGCAGTATCCCATAGGTTTTGGACCGTTGTGTATTCATTCTCGTTGGTCTCCATAAATTGTTTAATTTGTTTTTTGATTTCCTGGTTTATCGAGTCATTCTTGAGCAGGATGGTTCTTAGCCTCCAAGTGTTTGAGTTTCTTCCAGGTTTTTCCTTGTGGTTGAGTTCCAATTTCAGAGCGTTGTGGTCTGAGAATATGCAGGGGATAATTTCAATCTTTTGGTATTGGCTGAGACCTGTTTTGTGTCCCAGAGCATGATCTATTCTTGAGAATGTTCCATGGGCATTTGAATAGAATGAGTATTCTTTGGTTCTGGGGTGTAGTGTTCTATATATATCTATGAGGTCCAACTCGTCGAGTATGGCATTCAAAGCCTTTGATTCTTTGCTTAGTTTTTGCCAGGGTGTTCTGTCTATTTCTGATAGTGGGGTGTTGAGGTCCCCTACTATTACTGTGTTCTTATCTATATGTCTCTTTATTTTGGTTAAGAGTTGGCTTGTGTATCTTGCTGCTCCCCTGTTGGGGGCATATATATTAATAATTGTCATATCCACTTGTTGAATACTTCCTTTAAGAATAATATAGTGCCCTTCTGTATCTCTCTCTATGGCCTCTAGTTTAAAATCCAGTCTATCTGATATGAGAATTGCTACTCCAGCTTTCTTTTGAGGTCCATTTGCGTGGAAGATGGTACTCCATCCCCTTACTCTAAGTCTGAATGCATCTTTGGGTTCAAAATGAGTCTCTTGTAGACAGCAAATGGATGGGTCATGTCTTTTTATCCAATCTGCAACCCTGTGGCGTTTTATGGGAGAGTTTAAGCCATTTAGATTGATAGAGATTATTGACAGATATGATTTTAATGATGCCATTTCTCTTTAAAGTCTTTGTATCGGTTGTGACTTGCTGCTCTGTATCACTCTTGGGGCCTTTTTACCTTTATAGAGCCCCCCTTAATATCTCCTGTAGGGCTGGTTTCGTGGTTACGAAATTGGTTAATGATTGGCGATTTTGGAACGTCTTTATTTCTCCATCAATTCTGAATGACAGCTTTGCTGGATAAAGGATCCTTGGCTGCATGTTTTTCTCTGAAAGAGCTTTAAAAATGCCCCCCCAAGCCTTTCTCTCATTCCAGGTCTCTGTAGACAGGTCTGACGTAATCCTGATACCTTTGCCTTGGTACGTGAGAAATTTCTTTGCCCTGGCCGCTTTCAATACTGTATCCTTGGATCTAATATTTGCGAATTGCACTATGACATGCCGTGGCGTAGGTTTGTCCTGGTTGAGCTTGGATGGGGTCCTCTCTGCCTCTTGGACACGAATGCTTGTTTCCCTTGCTAGATTAGGGAAGTTTTCAGCTACAATTTGTTCAAATATCTCTTCTAGACCTCTGTTTTTCTCCACCCCTTCAGGGATGCCGATGATTCTGACATTGGATCGTTTCATAGAGTCAGTAATCTCCCGTAATCTACATTCGTGGGCGTGGATTTTTTTAAGACCAGCTTCTATTTTCGTTTTTTCTTCTACTAACCCATCCTCCAATTCGCTAACGCGTTCCTCTGCCTCGGTGACCCTGGCCGTCAGAGCCTCTAGTTTTGACTG
>NC_048230.1:29432936-29451612 GCF_002007445.2 Ailuropoda melanoleuca | reverse complement strand
CCCCCCCCCTTAATTTATTTTTTTTTTAAGTTGACATATAACACTGTATTAGTTTTAGGTGTAAAAAGTTTGGAAATCTTTAAAGATGGTGACATGGATCTCTAGGTTCTATCAAAAAGAAATAGGCTAGTGAATGGGTAAAAAAATAAAATCTTTGACAATTCTGCTTTGGGCTAAGACATTGCAATAGGGAACAACTTTACCTTCAAGCCTTAAATAGCTAAAAAATTGGACAATTTATGTGGGGAAAAAAAGTTTTCAGGCATTGGACAATAGGCAGCATAGGACTAAGTAATCTCATAAAGAAGGGAAATAAACAAGCTGGAAACCCTACAACTGCACCGGTTTACTGTCTGGATGTAGTTTCCATGCCACAGCATAGGAAAGTAGAACCTGAACAGAGCCTGCTGGTCTGAATGAGTAGAGGAAACAGAGATAAGAGGAAGGCCAAAGAATCTAGAATATGGGAGTAGAGTGCCAAAGAAGAGAGAACTGCTGAGTTTTGGAGATTTTTTTTTAAAGATTTTATTTAAAGTGGGAGAGGAAGATGCAGGCTCCCAGAAGAGCATGGAGCCCGATGTGGGGCTCAATCCCAGAACCCTGGGATCATGCCCTGAGCCAAAAGCAGACGCTTAATGACTGAGCCACCCAGGCACCCCTGAGTTTTGGAGATTAGCAATAACTTTTTGGCCGAGTATTAATCTGCATATACGTGAGAAGATACTACCCACGGACAAGGAGAGAATTACCAGAAAACTGTAGGTAGAACAATTCTGTAGCTCACTGAGAATTGAGGATGATTTGTGATCCCATTAGCCAGAGGAGAAAGATCTCATAATACATGGGGCATCCAGTAGACTCATCTGAAGAATGCTGCCTTAGTAGTAGAGCTAAATTAGCATAAAAGCTGCTCTGAGGTCAGCATTAAAAAGCTTTAAAAAGCAAGCTTCAAAAGGACCCAACTGATTCCAAGTATCAACTGCATCAGAACCAAATCCAACACTATTTAAAGGAGCTCTAGGAGACTATAAAGCACGAAGGAAATTGTGAAGAGGGAGGAGCTCAGGAAAGTATATGGTGTTGGGAAAATTGGACAGCCACATGCAGAAGAAAGAAACTAGACCATTTTCTTATATAGTACACAAAAATAGACTCAAAATGGATGAAAGACCTAAATGTGAGACAGGAATCCATCAAAATCCTAGAGAAGAACACAGGCAGCAACCTCTTTGACCTTGGCCACAGCAACTTCTTGCTAGACATATTTCAAAAGGCAAGGGAAACAAAGGCAAAAATGAACTACTGGGACTTTATCAAGATAAAAAGCTTTTGCAAAGCAAAGGAAACAGTCAACAAAACCAAAAGACAACCGACAGAATGGGAGACGATATTTGCAAATGACATACCAGATAAAGGGCTAGTATCCAAAATCTATAAAGAACTTATCAAACTCCACATCCAAGAACAAATAATCCAGTCAATAAATGGGCAGAAGACGTGAACAGACACTTCTCCAAAGAAGACATCCAAATGGCCAAGAGACACATGAAAAAGCACTCAACATCACTTAGCATCAGGGAAATACAAATCAAAACCACAATGAGATACCACCTCATACCAGTGAGAATGGCTAAAATTAGCAACTCAGGAAACAACAGATGTTGGTAAGGATGCGGAGAAAGGGGAACCCTCTTACACTGTTGGTGGGAATGCAAGCTGGTGCAGCCACTCTGGAAAACAGTATGGAGGTTCCTCAAAAAGTTGAAGATAGAACTACCGTACAACCCATCAACTGAAGTACTAGGTATTTACCCCAAAGACACAAATGTAATGATCTGAAGGGGCATGTGCACCCCAATGTTTATACCAGCAATGTCTATAATAGCCAAACTATGGAAAGAGCCCAGATGTCAATTGGCAAATGAATGGATAAAGAAGATCTGGTATATATATACAAGGCAATACCACTCAGCCATCAAAAGGAATGAGAGCTTACCATTTGCAACAACATGGATGGAACTATAAGGTATTGTGCTGAGCAAAATAAGTTAATCAGAGAAAGACAATTATCATATGATCTCACTCATATGTGGAATTTAGGAAACAAAATAGAGGATCGTTGGGGAAAGGAGGAAAAAATAAAACAAGACAAAATCAGAGAGGGAGACAAACCATAAGAGACTCTTAACCATAGGAAACCAACTGAAGGTTGCTGGAGGTAAGGGAGGTAGGTGCATGGGGTAACTGGGTGATGGACATTAAGGAGGGCCCATGATGTAATGAGCACCAGGTGCTACATAAGACTGATGAATCACTGAACTCTACCTCTGAAGCTAATAATATGCTATATGTCAATTAATTGAATTTAAATTTAAAAATAACATTGAAAAAATGAATAAAACACTGCAATTAAAATAGAGTTATTAAAATAAATAAAAAAATATCACCCAACTCAATGTGGTTTACAAAAACTTCAAATATGTGATATAGGAAGGTTAAAAGTAAAAGGATGGAAAATATATGCCATGTAAGCACTAATCAAAAGAAAACTGGAGTTATATTAGAACCAGAACAGATAAGCTTCTGAGAAAAGAAAATTACCAATGATTACATACATACTACATAATGATAAAAAAGTCAATTCACAAAGAAGAGAAAACTATCCTGGGGCACCTTGGTGGCACAATCGGTTAAGCATCCAACTCTTGGTTTCAGCTCAGGTCATGATCTCAGGGTCATGGGACTGAGCCCTGCATGGGGCTCTATGCTCAGTGTGGAGTCTGCTTGAGTTTCTCTCTCCCTCTCCTTCTGCTCCTCCCCCCAACATGTTCTTTCTCTCTCTCTCAAATAAATTAATAAATCTTAAAAAGAAGAAGATATAGCTAACCTAAATGTGAGTTCACCTAGGAACAGAGCTTCAAAATGCATGAAACAAAACCTGACAAAACTGAAAGGAGAAACAGACAAATCCACAATTATATTTGGAGACAATATTCCTTTCTCCAGTAAAAAATTAGCAAAGATACAGAAGAAATAAATAACAGAAGAAATAAATAACATAAATTATTAGAATCATGCATGGGAGTGGGTAAGTGATTATTAGCACTACCTATGTAAGAAAAGAAAAATTAATGAAAAAACTTCTAAACCAAAGTCAAAACTAGAATTCAAAATAAACTTTGAAACTTTCAGGTAATGACAGCAAATTGAATAGCCTTCGAAAACCCCATTAAAACTAAAAGAATTTTTAAAACATCATAAATCCATAATAATAAAAAGAACAGGTAAAGAAACAACTGCAATTAAATTTTGGAAGCTGGAATGTTGATGAACTCAGTAGACCTGAAAAGGCTGAATCATAAAGCATAATGGGTAAAGACAAGAAGCAACCCAGTTCATAACACAAAACCTCCAAATGCTCATAAGTTAGTAGCATTTAGATCCTTCTAAAAGTGAGGGTAAGAGTGAAGCTAAAAATAAAAAATTGGTTAAAAGTCCACTTAAGTAGTAGTTTGATACCTAGATTCCCTTCACACAGCCAGATGGTTGATTTTCTCCCACTCCAGCAGGAGACTGACAATTTATCAGAAAGGGTTAAACACAGGGTCTCTGGAATTATGGAAAAATACACACAATAGAGGGTAGGAGTATTGTACGGAAAAATAGCAGGGGGGAGTTATACTGAATAACGGGAACTCCAGTCTTTTGTCTCATTTAATACCTGGAACTTTAGTAAGCAAGGCTACACTTCCAGGAAGGATATGAGAAATTTCTTTGAACACCCTGATCATCAAAAGGAAAAATATCCTAAAGATAGTGATACCCGGGGTTTTCTATGCAAAGAACCCAGCCTGATTACCCTAGAGCAGGGTTTCTCAACCTCAGCAATACTAGCACTTGGAGATGGATAATTCTTCATCGAGGGGGGCTGTCCTGTGTACTGTAGGATATTTAGAAGCACCCCTGGCCTCTAATCACCTGATGACAGTAACACAGATTGTGATAACCAGAAATGTCTCCAGATGCTGCCACATGATCCTAGGGGAGGGAGGAAGGAGGAAAAAAAAAAGCCCCAAATCACCTCTGGTTAAGAATCACTATCCTACAGCTCATAGTCAGCTAGTTCCACCCTCAGTCTCAGAGCTTCCAAACAACTTTAGCTCGCCATTCTAAAATCTGAGAAGAGAGAAATTATTGGAAATCTTAAAACTGCAAGTGAAAAACTGAATAGAAGCATTGGAAGATAAATTTAAGGCAATCTCCCAGAAAGCACAACAAAGAGACAAGAGAAAATGTTTAAAAATGGGGGGAGGGGGGAATCAATCCAGAATGTCAACTATCTAAATAATAAGAGTTCCACAGAGAACAGAAAACTAAAGGAAAGGAAATTGTTAACAAATTGTTTTAATTTCCCAGAATCAGAGGACACTGTATCCAACACAATCACAGCAAAGAAACTTATTTCAAGGTGAAATAAGTGAAATTTCACAACACTAGATACAATGAAAATATCCTATAAGCTTGCAAAAACAAAAATCAGTTTCATACAAAGAGTCAAGAGTCATCAACAGCAATACTGAGAATTAGAAAATTCAGAAAATTATTTACAATCTAGAATTCTATACCCAGCCAAACTATCAATCAAATGTGAAGACAGATTCTGATACAGGAGAACTGAAAGTCTCCAGAATGTTAATGAAGAAAGATCCCAGGATGACAGCTGCACACAAGATATAGAGGGAAACAAATCCATACTGAAGAACATCAGAATACTCTAAGGAATATTTCTTCAAGAAGACAAAACTAATAGAATACCTGGTGCATGCAAACTTATGGAAAGGATATTTAGACAGCTGGCAGAATTCAGGGTTCAATCAGTAAAAAATATACGTTTTTAAAAAATCAAGCAAATAGGAGTGCCTGGGTGACTCAGTCAGTTAAACGTTTGTTGGACTCTTGATTTCGGCTCATGTCATGATCTCAGGGTCATGAGATCAAGCCCCACGTTGGGCTCCATGCTGGGTGTAGAGCCTGCTTAGGATTCTCTCTCTCTCTCCCTCTGCCCCTCCCCCTCATCTCCCTTTCAAAATAAATAAGTAAATAAATAAATAAATATTTAAAATCAAGCAAATAAATAAATAAGACAGTTATTAATTCAAAGAGGGAAAAATTCGCAGAGAAAAAGAAAGTAACCACAAGATACTTACTATATAGCTCAGTTATAAATAGTGTTTACATGAACATATTACCATAAATATTGAACTAATCAAATTACCATGTAACTATATTGGGAGTATGGTTAGGTATGGGAAGAGTAAGTGGATGTGGTGGGACAGGGAAGATAAAACAGAGATAAATCCTTATTTTTCATATTAGGAAGTTTACTATGTCTACCCCAAATTTTAAAAATCAACAAGCAAGAACACAAACATGTTATTTATAGTCATGATATAGTTATGTCAAGTAATCATCTAAAACATTTAAAATGTTTGCCAGTGGAGAAGCTGAGGAAAGGATCAGGCAAGAGGCTGCTTTATTTGCAGTAAGTTTTTAGAACTGTATAATTCTTAAAATTATACACATAGATAATCTTGATCAAAGGATATTTGGATAAATTAGAGATAGAATAAGGAATGACATGATGTGCAACTGGAACAGATTAAAAAAACATAATGAAGAAAAACTGAACTAAATCATGAATGAAAGTGAAGAATATACTAAAAATGTTTAACTGTCAATGCAGGATGTCAGAATGACCCACAATTTGCAAATTAAATATCTTTTTCCAGTGTTACTATTTTGTTTTAAAGTTTACTTTGTGTTGTAAAATATTAAGGGAGGGGCGCCTGGGTGGCACGGCGGTTAAGCGTCTGCCTTCAGCTCAGGGCGTGATCCCAGCGTTGTGGGATCGAGCCCCATATCAGGCTCCTCCGCTGTGAGCCTGCTTCTTCCTCTCCCACTCCCTCTGCTTGTGTTCCCTCTCTCGCTGGCTGTCTCTATCTCTGTCGCATAAATAAATAAAATCTTTTTTAAAAAAAATAAAAAAATAAAATAAAATAAATATTAAGGGAAAGATAAAAGTAGAAAATTATGAGAGAGTTATATAACCAATTTTAATTAGGTATATTTAGGGTATTAAACTTTTATCTCCCTAATTTAAGAGTTAGAGCAGTGGTTTCAGAGAAGGCTTTTAAAACTCATATGATAAAACCTATAAATTGGGTTAAATTTAAAGATTATTCATTTATTTATTTATTTATTTATTTTTAAAGATTTATTTTTTTGACAGAGAGAGAGAGAGTACACGTGAACACACAAGCAGGGGGAGTGGCAGACAGAGAGAGAGGGAGAAGCAGGCTACCCCCTGAGCAGGAAGCCTAATGCAGGGCTCAATCCCAGGACCCTGAGATCATGACCTGAGTCGAAGGCAGATGCTTAAACGATTAAGCCACCCAGGTGCTCTTAAAGACCATTTATTTACAAGCAAACTTGTTATAGCAACAAGAGCTCACTTACAAAAATCCTCACACTGGTGCTGTAGTTCATCCAAAGTAAATATAATATCTCTAATATCCACCCTGTGGTTACCTGTAATAGAAAGAATAAGTTCAAATACTGTATTTCTTTTTTGAACACAAATATTACTTCCATCCTATTCTAATATGAAAACAACACAGAGATGAGTGGAAGGAAGAGTGGAGGGCTAGCTATTATAGGTTTTGAATAATATCTGGAATTGTGAATTAATAACTCAGTATATACTGAAACATAAGACTAAGACCATTATTTTCTTTTCTCCTTAATAAATAGTTTCTTATCAAAAGCAATTAGTCACATTTTAAGCCCCAAATCTAGGTAATCAGGATAATATTTTAATAAACAGTTTTTTTGAGAGTTTACCATAGGTAGAATTTCAAGTTTTAACTCTTATCTTCCTCACCAAATCATGAGCTCTTCAAGAGCAGAGAATGTGTCATTTGCTTCCCCAATGCCTAGCAAAGTATCTACTTCCTAGCACTTAAAAATAATTTTTGAATGAATAAAATATACTGAAGGCTGTAAAGAATAATGCAATGTCTACATTGTGAATAGCAGAAAACCATTTACTTAGCACTTTATTTGTGCCCAGCACTCTAATTATAACTTCCTACCATTCTTGCCCTTGCCTCTGTCTAAGACCATTTTCCTTCTTGGGCACTGCATGACAGAGGATGGGTTCAGAGGCAGTGACCTTAAATAATGTCATTCCAATTGTGCACAGAGATAGAAAATGCTTTTCCCAGTAGTTCCTGCCTCCAAATGTTTGACTTTGCTTGACACCCAAGGTGAAAAAGACCAGGAGTTGACTTATCTATCTATAAAAATACTAGGTTTATCCTTCAGTCTAGGCATAAGAAATCAACTGCTCAATTATATGCATAAGCAAAGACCCCGAAAAAAAGATGCAAGCTTTTAATGTGCCTTCTGAGTCAAAGAAGAATTACACACAATATAGTTTTGGTGTTGGGTAAGTTTGGTTCATTCTGATTCTTGAAAATTGGTAAGCTATATCAGATGCAGGCCTTTAAATTACTGCAAAGCAAGGTAAGTATTTGACCCAATCAAAGAAGTGCTAGACCAGTTGATGCTAAGTTGTCTTCTGATTAGGAACTGCTTCTTATATTCTGGTTTGTTTTTTTTTTTTTTTCAATTTCCTTGGTATTTAACCTCATTTACTTTTTTTTTTAAGATTTATTTCTTTTTAGTGGGGGTGGGGCAGAGGGAAAGAGTCCTGAGCAGACTCTACGCTGAGTGCAGAGCCCAACTCGGGCCTCGATCTTACCACCAAGAGATCACCACCTGAGCCAAAACTAAGAATTGATTGCCCAACCAACTGCACCATCCAGGCGCCCCAACCCCCAGGTGCTTTTATTTTTATTTTTTTTAATAATAATTTTTATTATATTATGTTAGTCACCATACAGTACATCCCTAGTTTTTGATGTAAAGTTCCATGGTTCATTACTTGCGTATAACATCCAGTGCACCATGCAATACGTGCCCTCCTTAGTATCCATCACCAGCCTATCCCATTCCCCCACCCTCCTCCCCTCTGAAGCCCTCAGTTTGTTTCCCAGAGTCCATAGTCTCTCATGGTTCATTCCCCCTTCTGTTTACCCCCCCCTTTCTTCTTCCCTTTCTTCTCCTACTGATCTTCCTACTTCTTATGTTCCATAAATGAGTGAAACCATATGATAATTGTCTTCTCTGCTTGACTTATTTCGCTTAGCATTATCTCCTCCAGTCCCATCTTGATTATGGTTCTAACACTCCCCCCTTAGACTCCCCAGGGAACTTCTGGCACTTATTGTAGATTGAGTCCATGTCCTAAGTTCTCAGATCACAGCTTAGGCTTCAGTCCTCAAACTCTTGAATTCAATCAATGAAAAGTATTCTGTTGGACCATACATAAATTAAACCAATGGAGAAGGCCATATTGTTTATATCAGCTCTCCACTTAAAAAACTCCCTTCACTGGAAAGAGGTCCAACATCGACCAGTGAGAATGCAGTAGCCAACTATTTACAGATTCACAAGCTCTTGCTCAAAATTTATTCCTTGCTATACAATAACAGATACCTATCACAAGCCTCCCAAACAAATATTATCTATTTAAATAGTCCCTGGGAGCCAAATAAGCATTACAGAATCTGAAATCACTATTTTGGCCCCTATCTGGCTTATCAAAACCTTATGAATAATTCCTGGTTGAGACTGAGGCAATCAGTATAGTTACAGGCACCATTTATGTCACAGGGGAAGTTCAAAACAGCCTCCCACTCTTATATATGTATTTCTGGAGGAAATTCAACCAGGAAAATATAAATACCTAGTGTGAAAAAAAATCATCCTAATCATCAAGGTCATATTCAGGGCAACATTAATTTGAAGGTGTTAAGTGACTATTAATACTACATTTCCATAATCTTCCATAATCTTCACAATAGCTCTGCAATATCTTCACAATAGCTCTGCAATATCAAAAAACTCCCCTATCAAAAATAATGCTAGTCAGATCACTAATCATGAGAGAAAGAACTACCACACCAATATCCTATTTCAGAAACCAAACTACCTGACACTCCCAGACAGTCCTCAAGCTATTTCCCATATTTCTCTTGCCATATCTTAATGAAGCAAATGCTTGTTGGACTTCCTTGCAAATTCCAATGGCATAATTCTTTCCTCTTCAATTGTGAATACTCATAAAGATGAACATATTCTCCACGTATCATTATTACTCAAAAAAAAACAAACCAGGGGCACCTGGGTGGCACAGTGGTTAAGCGTCTGCCTTCGGCTCAGGGCGTGATCCCGGCGTTATGGGACCGAGCCCCACATCAGGCTCCTCCGCTGTGAGCCTGCTTCTTCCTCTCCCACTCCCCCTGCTTGTGTTCCCTCTCTCACTGGCTGTGTCTATCTCTGTCAAATAAATAAAATAAAATCTTTAAAAAAAAAACCCAAACCAAATTCAAAAACAAGATGTTAAAACAGTACCTATAACAGGGTGCTATGCCTTCTACTAGTTATATCACCCCTTATTTCAAAATTCTGTTATAGAAGAATCCACATCTCCTACCTAGGTAACCCAAGACTTCCAGCATTCTGGGGTTGTCCTTTCCTTTAATATTTAAGTAAAACAGTTCAGACCCCAGACCATACACTACATGAACATAAATCAATACTCCCTCCAAAATTTGAGGATTCCTGAGTATTTTATACTCTTGCAATTGATTTTTTGTTTTTTCTATTCCCCTGGACTCTCAGTCTCACTCACATTATCACATTCTATAGGTGCTATAATCTCTCCACCTCAAGCCTACTTAACATAGAACCTATAGACCTTTCTCCTTTAAATGCACCCACCAACACTACTAACACAAGGCTATTGTATATACCCAACTTTTATTAGATAACTTGCACTTAATGGGAGTATGGGAATTCTTTATAGTACAACAAGCAACTACATACTATTGTCCTAGAGTTCTATAGCTACTCTCGACTGATTGCAGGACCCCCAATCCACTCTTAGCTTCCCTCAATCCTCTTCCTCCAGCTGCCAATTAGCCACTGTTGTATTCTAAGTTCCTGTTGTTTTCTTATATAGAGTACTTTACCTTATCGTTTTGTTCAAACTAGGTGTCTCTCAATAGGCTTTAACTTCCATAATCAAACAAACCTATTAAAGCGAGTTTCCTATTCAAAAGACAAGGACCTTGCCTATGAGGAATTTTACCTTAAGTCACAACTAGCTTATCAAAATTACAAAGTGAAGAAATCTTGTTCTCCCTGGTTGGAGGAGATGGAGTAAAAGGTGAGACTTATTAACTCATTTATATTTATTTGTTGAGCAGTTAATATGCACCATAAGCACTGTACTAGTAGGTACTGAGGTTACAATATTGAGCAAAAGTAGACATGATATCTGCTTTCCTGGTGCTGAGTCTTATCTGAGATACAGATCTTAATAAAAAAATAAGAAATAAAAATTGCAACTGTGGTTAGTGCTATGAGAGTGTATAATATGAGAATTTGACCTAGCGAGAGAAGTCATGGAAACATCCCTATAGAGTTGAGTTTAAATCTAAAGTATAAGCAAGAATTAACTACGAGGAGCAGAATGTTCCAGGGAAAGAAAAGAACATATGCAAAAGCTATGGCAGGAGGAGGCACGGTATACAACTGAAACTCTGTGAAGGCACAGAAAGCAAAGCAGAACGTGATCTGCAATGATGCTGGAGACCTACGGTAAAGGCCACATTAAAGTGTTCTTCATCCCAAGAAGTATTTTCAGATTTTATGCAAGGAGGTAACATGATGAAATGTGTGTTTTGAAAAGATTATTCTGGCTAAGTGTAAAGGGGGAAAGACCAGATATGGGTGGACTTGTTAGGATGAACACTGGTGGTCCTAAAGAAAGATTATGGTAACTTGGACTAAGGTAGTAATGTTGGAAAATAGAAAGACTTAAGAAATATCTAGGAGTTTAAAATAATAACAATTCATAATGATTGCATGAGGAGAACAAAGAAAACAGAGTTGTCAAGGATAATTCTGAGGTTTCTGCTTCACATTTCTTGAGGCTGTCCTAGATGCCAAACACAATAATACACATTTATATTTAATTCTTACAACAATCCTACAAAATTAGCATAATTTTTCAGTTTAGCTCCCCAAATAAAGTAGAAGTCCTGGAAGTCCAGACCAGAATTCCCTAGGTTAAAAAAAGAAAAAAAAAAAAAGGTGCTGCAGTGATCTTATGTATGCTTTCTGTTGCTTCTGCTAAAGCATGCCCTAAAGACTATTTAATAATATGACTTGAGATTAATCTTTAAAATCCCTATTTTATGGACATCTTCATGCCTTGGAACATCCCTCCACTTAGGTCTATCAAACCAGAACCCACCATAAATGACTACTTAGTAAAATCCATGCGGCATGGGGTGCCTGGGTGGCTCAGTGAGTTAAGCAACCAACTTTTGATTTTGACTCGGGTCATGATTTCAGGGTTGTGAGACTGAGCCCCACATCAGGCTCTGCACTGGGTGTGGAGTCTGCTTAAGAGTCTCTGCTTCTCCTACTCCTCTCCCTCTCAAAAAAAAAACTTCATGCAGCCTGGTTCCTTTTTTTTATAATAATTTTTTATTATGTTATGTTAGTCACCATACAGTATATCCTTAGTTTGTGATGTAATGTTCCATGATTCATTATTTGCGTATAACACCCAGCATGCAGCCTGGTTCTATCTTCACACCATATTTCAGCAACAAAAGGCCTACTGAAAAGCCACCACTAACAAATGACAAAAACTAGTGGAACCCCATTAAAAAGGATGTCATGCCTGATTATTTTCCTGCCATATTTACACAAACTATCCCCTCAGTCTAAAATATCTTTCTCATTCTTCACTACCACCTTCAACCAACTAACCCCTACTGATCCTTCAAGATTTAGCTCAGATATTGCATCCTCTGATAATCTTTCCCTGGTGTTTCCAGGATATATTTGCAGCCTATCTATATTCTATAGTAGTATTTGCTACACATTATAATTCTCATTTTACTTGACTCCTTCTGCACTAAAATGTGAGCTCCTTTGGAAAAAGAAGTGTGTTCTATTCATCTGTGTGTCACCTAGCACAGTTCTAAGCACAGTAGATATTAAATGACTAAATGAATGGGTAATCAATGAATCAATCATTTATCAGCCCATTATTATCAGATACCCCCTGGTGACATGTAAACATGTAATACAAAATATCTGCTAAATATATTTACAATGTTTAAAAGAAATCTACATTTTGCAGAATAACTGAATAGCATAGGAAGATTGTGTAATCAAAGCTACCTAAAAGAATTAAAAATTCAAAAAATTTAGGTCTCCTAACTTGTGAAGTAAATGCCCTTGACACTACAGAAACCATCTCTACACAGACAAGAAATGACTACTGGAAAAGAGAGGTAAGTTTGAAAAGAAAATAAATCCATTTTTCTCTTAGATTTTTACCAAACATACCAAAATATAACAATTTTAGAAATTCCCATTTAATTTTCCTAGACTATGTCTTACCATACACACCAGGAAGCAGTGATGATGGCAAAGTGCACTGGGTGTTATACGCAACTAATGAATCATCGAACTTTACATCAAAAACCAGGGATGTACGGTATGGCAACTAACATAATATAATAAAAAAATTATTATATAAAAAAAAGAAAACTGATATCCAAGAAAGATAGATATATATATATATTCAAAGAACTCACTGTCTATACTAGCATGTTTTATCACTTCCTGAAAAGTTTCAGGGATTACAGGGATATCCATGCTATCCAAAACAGCAGCCAGTTCATCAGTTGCAACTCGACCACTTTTTATCCTACAGAAAATCTTCAAGGCATTCTGGAATGCTGCAAAAATACAATAAACAAAGAAATTATTTTACCATAAGAACCAATAGCTTTTTTTGGAAGAGCTAATTTTGTGTCAATAACCTACCAGGGGAAAATAACATAGGCATAGGGTTTTCTAAAAATTTACCTGCAAGTACGCATTTGCTCAATTCTGACCACATTCTTAGTATAAAATATAATTTTTGCTATCATCACTACTGATATGATATTAGCAATAATAGCTGGTATTTATTGAATGCTATTTATATGCTGAGCATTGTGTTACAAGCTATGGGCATTGTGCTAAAAGGTATAGGTTCTCTCATTACACTATATTCACCTCTTAGTTAAAACTTTTAACTAAAATAGTTTCTTACTAGTGGTATAATCTATAATAGCAAGGCAGCTTAAACTAAAATTTGAGAGCATCATTAATTGCTTAAAAATGCAATTTAGAAAAAAATAGTATAAAAGAGAGAAGAATGGAGTAGATGCAAAATTTCTCTTTAGATTCTTTATCATATTACAAAGAGTTTAGCAATGGTTTAACCACTATTAAAAGGTCTTCTATTTCTCCATAGAAACTTCATTTTCTTATGCTAACAGTCCTTAGTATCAAAAATGAATTGGAAAGAACCCAGTTAGAAGAAAATATTCATATTAATGAGAGAATCTTCTCTAAACAAATGTCTTCCTTAAAATCTAAACAGATTGGGGGCGCCTGGGTGGCGCAGCAGTTAAGCGTCTGCCTTCAGCTCAGGGCGTGATCCCGGCGTTATGGGATCGAGCCCCACGTCAGGCTCCTCAGCTATGAGCCTGCTTCTTTCTCTCCCACTCCCCCTGCTTGTGTTCCCTCTCTCGCTGGCTGTCTCTATCTCTGTCTAATAAATAAATAAAAAATCTTAAAAAAAAAATCTAAACAGATTGATACCTGGTCCTAATGCTGAATTTAAGTGCTTCTCAGACGGCTGCATCCCTTAATTTAATTTGATAAGGAAACACAATTCCCATAATCAATTCCAGAGAGCAAATCACTTTATAGTCAGACCACAGTTTCTTGGAACTCAGGATATAGCAAGCAAAATGATCTGCAAGGTTTTAGATTTGCACAGGCAGGGAGGAAGAACTGGGCATTATTCATTCATTCAACTAGTAGTTATTGATCAAGTGAGCAAAAGTGGCTGAGGAAGGACCTCTGAGAATCCTCTCCTCCATAAAAGCAATAAGAACACTGGCAAAAATTGTCAGAATCAACTTTTTTCAAAACTCTGGATATAAATCAAAGGCTTACAGCAATCCAAAGAGTGTTTTTTCAAGAAAAAATGGCTGAATCTCAGTAATAGTGAACTTTGTGGCATTTTAACTTGCCATATTCCCATTTCATCATCCCAGCTTCCCAGGAACCTTGAAAACTGAGAGTCTACAATCATGATGAAAAACAGCAGCTGGACAGCCAAATGGAGAAGAATGAGGTTAGAACTTCTTCAAAGCCCCATTCCCTAAGAACTGTCATTATCAGACCTGTTTGGTGGTTCCATCAAAGACCCTACTTGCAAAACTGTCCTTATCTGACCTGACTCAAAGCTTGCCCAGTGCAGAGTCTTTTCCCTGGGAGTACTCATCAAAAACAACCAGAGGCAATTAGTTAACATTATGACTGCCTGAAGTGGTGGGTAACAGTTGGAGCAAGCACTGGGTGTTATATGTAAGTGACGAATCACTAAATTCCACTCCTGAAACCAATATTACACTACATGTTAACTAGAATTTAAATAAAACTTGAAACAAACAACAACAAAAAGACCCTGAAGCTTTGCTCTTCGATGCCATTGCTGCTCTTCCAATAACATACTAATTTTAAAAAGTCAAATAAACCCACAACTGTACAAAGAATAAAGATAAAAGCAACATAAATTTCCCATCCAGGGGCGCCTGGGTGGTACAGCGGTTAAGCGTCTGCCTTCGGCTCAGGGCGTGATCCCAGCGTTCTGGGATCGAGCCCCACATCAGGCTCTTCTGGGAGCCTGCTTCTTCCTCTCCCACTCCCCCTGCTTGTGTTCCCTCTCTCGCTGGCTGTCTCTCTGCCAAATAAATAAATAAAATCTTAAAAAAAAATTTCCCATCCAGGGTGTGCAAAAAATGATGCATTTTGATTAATATTCTACTCGGATACCCTTCTACGTCTCTTTATGCATATCAATGATGGTGAACATTTCACCCAAATAACATAGTACATGTAGTCTACTATCTGTCCACTCAAAAATATGTCATGATCCTATTTCCAAGTCAATAAAAACAGTTGGAGCAAACAATAGGATAGCAAACAAGCTTAAAAGGAAAATATGGGAGATGTCCACTGAGGCCTTTGAAAAGTTTGAACATATTCCTGAGCATCCAGATGGCCACACCCATGGATAGGGCCACACCCAGGAAAACCTGAGCAGGTCCTGAATTCTCACCTCTGGCGTATCTTGAGGATACACATAAGAAGGAAGTGAAGGCTAAGGAAAAGTTGAACACTATCTGTCTGAGTGTTGAAGGCATGCCCCAATGCATGTACATTCAGATCCCTCTGGTTCTCTTCAACCTAATAACTAACAACTAATTTTGCCTTACAAAGGCATCATAAAGATACAGGCATGCATATAAATATTAAATACAATACAAAAATAAATCTATATAAAATACAAAAAAATAAGAAAAGTTATATTCATTGTGAAATTGTTTATAATACTAAGATAATTAGAGCCAATTAAATATTCAATAATAAAGGATTAAATAAATTATAGTATATCTACATTTTTCAGATACCATGCGGCTATTAAAAAGAATTAGGCTATAGGGACGCCTGGGTGGCACAGCGGTTGGGCGTCTGACTTCAGCTCAGGGCGTGATCCCGGTGTTATGGGATCGAGCCCCACATCAGGCTCTTCTGCTATGAGCCTGCTTCTTCCTCTCCCACTCCCCCTGCTTGTGTTCTCTCTCTCCCTGGCTGTCTCTATCTCTGTCGAATAAATTTTTAAAAAATCTTAAAAAAAAAAAGAATTAGGCTATAGGAGTTAATCAAAATGCCAAGTAGGAAGTAAGGATTAACAAAAGAAAACCAAGCCAAGCATTATATCTATATTGTTAATTGCTGCATATGGTAGGCATTTAATAACATTTATTACATTAATGAATACATTAACATTAAAATTTTTCTTGCCTTTTGCCTGCTTATCCAGGTATATGAAGACTATCACATTCATATATTCTTGATTCTAAGGAAATACAGTGAGGTTGACTTCAAAAATATATAATCCCAAGGACTGATTATAGGAACTTGATCTTGTCTAATGGAAAAACCAAGGAACTGGTTGGAAAAACCAAGGAACTGGTTGGAAAAACCAGTTCCTTGGTTTTTGTTTTGTTTTGTTGTTTTGTTTTGTTTTGTTTTGTTTTAAACCAAGGAACGATTAAAATTAGGTCATGAACACTAGAGATCTCAGACTTTTGGAAGCACTGTTTCTATCACTAACATGAATAGTTCTTCCAATCACTTTCTTTGCAATTTATTGAGATCCAGCAGTACCTGAAATTTTGGGGGAGAAATATAAGCAGTGAAGAGAGTACTGTTAACATATTGAAGAAAACAGATGTGAGACTTCAAAGGGAAAAAAAGGAAAAACACATGAACAAAGGTGTAGAAATAAGAATGAAATTGGCATGTATAGAGATTTTTTATTAACTGGAGCATGGGGTTCTTGCCTGGAAAAGATTCTACAGTGAAAGGAAGAATGGCAAGCAAAATTATGAGAAAGAGAGGACACCAAGCATAAGAGTTTGGACTGCATTCATTTGATCATAAGAAGAACATCTAAATTTTTGAGAATGACATGACAAAAATCACATTAAGAAAATTAATCTAGCAGTTGTGTGCATCCAATGGAGATTAGAGAAAGAAAATTAGGATACCATGGAGGTGATCCACATTTTTTAGTGCCTTTTATGAAATAACTCATGTCTAATTTTTCTCAACCTGGACTACTGGGGGGGAAAGTACTTAAAAGATTCTGGAAAAAATGTAAATTCATATAACCACCCCACCTTAAAATTAGTTACAATCAAAATCATTCCCTTCTATAATTTTGAAGAATCATTTTTTTTACCTGGATCCTGAGAGACCAAATAACAAACATTATTCACAGCCTTAAGGAAATCTGAAAAGTCCAGCATTCCATTAACTATAATAATGGTTCAAAAACAGAAGGAAAAAAGCTGCATTAGCAAACTCACTAAGAACATGAGATAAAAATGCAAACTAAAAATGTGAATAGAATAAACTGATATTAGAATACCATACTCTATACATGAGTAGTCAACATTAACATTACTAAAGACTGTAAAAAGAAAATTTATCAGAAAAAATTTGCATATTGTAATTATACAGTAATTAGTGTTCAGCAATAATAAGAATGATACAGACTAGAATTAAAGATACTGCAGTGCTCTTTGCTCAAAGCTCTAATTTTTATATTTGTAATTAGGTGCAAAAAAAATCATGCAACATGCCAATTTTACATACATAATGGCATTACCTTGAAAGATTAGGACTGATTTCATTGTGTTCTAGAAAAGCCCTTATACCAGTGGTTTTGGGGGGAGATTGTGGATCTAATTGAGATTCTAATGAAAGCTTTGCCTCATATTGTTCCATCTCCCTCTCTCCTCTCCTCCTTCCCCCCCATTACATACACATACATACAAAATGCATTAAAACAAATGCACAAAATATTGCACAATATTAAACCAATCCTTATGCCCTCCCCAAATCATCTCATTTCTCAAGCAAAAAGTAATGCCTATTCTGGGGTTCCTGGGTGGGTCAGTCGTTAAGCATCTGCCTTCGGCTCAGGGCATGATCCCGGAGTCCTGGGATCAAATCCCGCATAGGGCTCCCTGCTCTGCTAGGAGCCTGCTTCTTCCTCTCCCACTTCCCCTGCTTGTGTTCCTTCTCTTGCTGGCTATCTCTCTCTCTGTCAAATAAATAAATAAAATCTTAAAAAAAAAAGTAATGCCTATTCCTTAAAAGAAGAAAAAAAATAAATCTAAATTGTATAAATGAAAATTTCAGTAAGAAATTTTTTATTGGCTTGAATGAGAAGTTGAAATTACGACTTTTTTTTGCATGATAATGCACAGGTCATATGACGTCTAATAACAACTAGAGCTGAAAATCCAGATTTACAAAGTGTGACAAAACACAGAATCAGGGTTGTTAAATCCCATTTTCTAGACAAGCATAGCTCTGTTTCAAGGAACATCTGAATTTTTCAAGATTCTTCAAGTTAAATAACTATGAAGTCATTTCCCTCTTCATTTAGCAAATGAGGCCAACTTTGAAAGGGTTTATCTATTTTGGAAGAGAATTATTATAAATGCACAATTCAATTTAACATCATTTGAACAAAGTAACCTATAAAAGAACATTTCAGTTTCTCCAGTCGTCTTGCAGGCTGCTACTGTCAGAGAAATTGACAAGGCTTAGTCGTTCTCATTTCTAAACCACAGAAACACTTTCTTTAATATTGGAAAGTTTGTCAAGTTGTCTGCCTCAAAACTTTTTTCAGTATAATAACTTGAGAGTGGTTTCTCCCTCAAAAAACAATGAAACAGAGAGTAGAAAGGAATAAAAGGGAGGGAGGTTAAGATGGCGGAGGAGTAGGGGACCCCTTTTTCAGCCGGTCCCCTGAGTTGAGCTGGAT
>NC_048230.1:29399455-29432836 GCF_002007445.2 Ailuropoda melanoleuca | reverse complement strand
AGCATCAAACTTTACATCGGAAACTGGGGATGTACTGTATGGTGATTAACATAATATAATAAAATAAAATTAAAAAAAAGAGAAAGGAATAGAAGGAAAAAAAAACAATGAAACATCTGCACAAATTTCAATCAACTACTTTGACTTGTTTTCTGACTTCTATGTGACACAGGGTTAAACAAAAACCTTTTAGATAAAACATCAAAAGCACAATCCAAAAAAGCAATAGACTTCTTCAGAAGTTTCATACTTTTTGAAAGTCATTCTTCAAAAAATGAAAAGACAAGCCATACACAAGAAGAAAATATTTACTAATTACATACCCAGTAAAGGACTCATGTTCAGATTATATATTTCAAAATGCAATAATAAGAGCACAAACACAAACATTTTTCTTTTTTTATTTTTTTTTATGATTTTAAAAATTTTTTATTATATTATGTTAGTCACCATACAGTACATCCTCGGATTCCGATGTAAAGTTCGATGCTTCATTAGTTGCGTATAACACCCAGTGCACCATGCAATACGTGCCCTCCTTACTACCCATCACCGGTCTATCCCATTCCCCCACCCCCTCCCCTCTGAAGTCTTCAGTTTGTTTCTCATAGTCCATAGTCTCTCATGTTTCATTCCCCCTTCTGATTACCCCCCTTTTCTTTATCCCTTTCTTCCCCTACCGATCATCCTAGTTCTTATGTTCCATAGATGAGAGAAATCATATGATAATTGTCTTTCTCTGCTTGACTTATTTCACTTAGCATTATCTCCTCCAGTGCCGTCCATGTTGCAGCAAATGTTGAGAATTCGTTCTTTCTGATAGCTGAGTAATATTCCATTGTATATATGGACCACAGCTTCTTAATCCAGTCATCTGTTGAAGGGCATCTCGGCTCCTTCCATGATTTGGCTATTGTGGACAATGCAGCTATGAACATTGGGGTGCATATGGCCCTTCTCTTTACTACGTCTGTATCTTTGGGGTAAACACCCAGTAGTGCAATGGCTGGGTCATAGGGTAGTTCAATTTTTAACTTTTTAAGGGACCTCCACACTGTTTTCCAGAGTGGNTCGTACCAACTTGCATTCTCACCAACAATGTAGGAGGGATCCCCTTTCTCCACATCCTCTCCAACAATTGTTGTTTCTTGCCTTGTCTATCTTTGCCATTCTAACTGGCGTAAGGTGGTATCTCAGTGTGGTTTTGATTTGAATTTCCCTGATGGCTAATGATTTTGAACATTTTTTCATGTGTCTGTTAGCCATTTGTATGTCTTCATTGGAAAAGTGTCTGTTCATATCTTCTGCCCATTTTATGATTTGTTTATTTGTTTCTCGTGTATTGAGTTTGAGAAGTTCTTTGTAGATCTTGGATACCAGTCCTTTATCTGTGGTGTCCTTTGCAAATATATTCTCCCATTCCGTGGGCTGTCTCTTAGTTTTTTTGACTGTTTCCTTGGCTGTGCAGAAGCTCTTTATCCTGATAAAGTCCCATAAGTTCATTTTATCTTTTATTTCTCTTGCCTTTGGAGATGTGTCGTGAAAAAGGTTGCTCTGGCCGATGTCATAGAAGTTGTTGCCTATGTTCTCCTCTAGAATTTTGATGGATTCCTGTCTCACATCGAGGTCTTTCATCCATTTGGAGTTTATTTTTGTGTATGGTGTGAGAGAGTGGGTCAAGTTTCATTCTTTTGCATGTAGCTGTCCAATTTTCCCAGCACCATTTGTTGAAGAGACTGTCTTTTTTCCACTGGATGACAAACACATTTTTAATAGGCAGAAGATAAACAGCAAATAAGCACATGAAAATATGTTCAAAATCATTTGATCATTCAGGAAATGCAAGTTAAAACCACAAAGAGATAATACCATACATTAGAATGACCACAATTTTTAAAGGCTCACCAATTCCAAGATATTCAAGATAATCACACTACTGGGTATTTACCCAAAAATAGGGCTACATTTTTTCAACATAAAAATTAATGAACAAAAAGTTAAACTAACATATGTCAATTGGTTGAATGGCCACTAATCACAACGCAGCAGAAAGAGAAAATAAGAAAACAATCCCATTTACAACTGCACCAAAAATAATAAAATACCAAGAATAAACTTAACCAAGGAGGTAAAAGACCTGTATTCTGAAAACAATAAAACACTGGTTGAAGAATCTGAAGACAACACAAACAAATGGAAAGACATTCCATGCTCATGGATTAGAAGAACAAATATTGTTAAAATGTCCATACTATCCAAAACAATCTACAGATTTAATGCAATCCTTATCAAAATATCAATAGAATTTTTCATAGAACTAGAAAAAACAGTCCTTAACTTTGTATGGAACCACAAATGACTCCAAATAGCCAAATCGATCTTGAAAAAGAAAAACAAAATGTGAGGTATCATAATTTCAGATTTCAAGTTATATTACAAAGCTGTAGTAATCAAAACAGCATGGTACTGGCACACAAATAGACACACATATATGGAACAAAATAGAAAACCCAGAAATAAACACACAATTATATGGTCAGTTAATCTTCAACAAAGAAGAGAAGAATATGCAATAGGAAAAAGTCTCTTCAACAAATTGTGTTGGAACTGGACAGCAACATGCAAAAGAATGAAACTGGACCACTTTCTTACACCATACACAAAAATAAACTGAAAATGGGTTAAGAACTTGAATGTGAGACCTGAAACCATAAGAATCCTAGCAAAGAGCACCGATAATTTCTCTGACATCAGCATAGCAAAATCTTTCTAGATATGTTTCCTCAGGGAAGGGAAACAAAAGCAAAAAATAAACTATTGGGACTACATCAAAATAAAAAGATGGCTGGCACAGTGAAGGAAAGAATCAACAAAACTAAAAATATGACCTACTGAATGGGAGAAGATATTTGCAAATGATATATCCAATAAAGGGTTAGTATCCAAAATATATGAAGAACTTATACAACTCAACACCAGAAAAACAAAAAATCCAATTTAAAAATGGGCAGAAGTCATGAACAGACATTTCTCCAAAGAAGACATATAGATGGCCAACAGACACATGAAAAGATGTTCAACATCACTCATCATCAGGGAAATATAAATCGAAACCACAATGAGATATCATCTCACACCTGTCAGAATGGCTAAATTCAAAAACACAAGAAACAAACAGCATTGGCGATGTTGTGGAGATAAAGGAAACTTCATGCAATATTGTTGGGAGGACAGTATGAAGTTTCCTCAAAAAATTAAAAATAGAACTACCGTATGAGCCAGTAATCACACTACTGGGTATTTACCCAAAGAATATGAAAACATTAATGCAAAGGCATATATGCATCCCTATGTTTACTGCAGCATTATTTACAATAGCCAAATTATGGAAGCAGTGCAAGTGTCCATCAACAGATGAATGGACGAAGATGTGGTATATATATATACAATGGAATATTACTCAGTCATACAAAGAATGAAATCTTGCCATTTACAACAACATGGATGAAGCTAGAGAGTGTAATGCTAAGTGAAATAAGCCAGTCAGAGAAACACAAATACCATGTGATTTCACTCATATGTGGAATTTAAGAAATAAAACAAATGAACAAAGGGGGGTAGAAAAGGACAAACCAAGAAACAGATCCTTAACTAAAGAGAATAAACTGGTGGTTACCAGAGGGAAGGTGGATGGGGGATGGGTGAAACAGGTGAAGGGTATTAAGAGTACACTTATGTTGATGAGCACTGATTAATATATGGAATTGTTGAATCATTTTATTGCACACCTGAAATCAATATAACACCATATGTTAGCAACACTGGAATTTAAAAAAATAAAAACAAATATGATAAAATAAAACAGGTTGGAGTAGACTTTCATCTTTCTAGCCTTCAGTTTCCCCAGTGGTAAATTCAGGTAACTGGAAGAAACTACATCTAATGTCTGGAATACCTAAAGTTCTATAGCTTTATTGCTTTGAATTTCTAATAACAATATTACCTAAAAACCTTAACAATTTTATATTCTTTGAAATAGCAATTTCAATTTTAGCTATCTTTTATCTGATCGGAGAGAAAACACTGCTTGTAACTGTAAAAATATAAGAAATAATTTATATTTATATAGATTATTTGTTATATAGGTTATTTTTCAAAACAATTTGCTTTTGTTTTTTGATCTGTCCCACAGAATAACTCACAGCCATTTAAAAAAGGCAGTGTGGATCTACACTTATTTACTTGGAAAGTTGACTAACATAAAATGTTAACAGTAAGAGGTAACAATAAAATGCATATGAGTCCATGTGTATTTTTTTAAATTATGTGTTCATGCATGTGTATATACCACACTTACATACACAAACACACACATTCATATGCTTAGAAAAATGCTAGAAAAATATATGTAAAAATACCAAATTTCAGCTTTATGTAGTGGGATTACACATAAGTTTTATTTTCTTCTTTATATTCTCCTGCGCTTCCAGAGAATCAAGTTATTTCCACTTTGAATAATTATTTTAATATAAATCTCAAAAAAAATCATCAAGAAAATCAACACATGGATAAATTAACATGTCAGAAAAAACAGAGCTGCCAAGAAAGTTAACATATGGATAAACATGTCAAAAAATAGAGCTGCTTCTTAACCTTGCTAAAAGCTTGACTTATATTTAATTATTTTATTTTTATGCCCTCTGAAAGCTGTCTACAGTAGACACTCAAAAAATGTTGGGATGACTTGGATAGATGGACAGATGGATACATACATACTATGGCAACTATTACAACTTGTCAATTCAATACTATTAGATTGCTTAGTAACATTCTATTGGTGGTCTGTACTGCTCCTAGGCTTTTCCATCTACAAATCTTCTATAATAATAAATCCACATCTTATATTTGAGCAGCTTGATGCTTTCAATCTTAGAGTATTACTTTGCATTTATGTGTACTGAATTTATTTTATTTCTGACCATCCCTTCAATATATCTATACCATTTTTATTCTAAACTTGTCTCTCCTCCTTAACAAACTTGGAATGGTCTGTAAATGTAATCAGTTCTCTATTATCTACTTCTTTGATTAAAGTATTGGACACTGACTACAAAGGAATAATTACTTTTCTAGGTGATTTTAAATGAAATTATTAGGATTTTGATTTGCATTTTCTTGGCTACTGATGATGGAACATATTTTTATATGATTATTGGCTATACATATTTTCTTTTACATGAAATACTTGCCCATGTGTCTTACACATTTTTCTATTCTATTGTTACTGATTTGTATGAGTTCTTCACACATTCTGTAAACTAATCCTTTGCCAGTTCTGTGAATTGCTAATATTTCCAACTTTGTAACTTGTCTTCTTAGTTTAAGGTGTCTTTAGATAAATAAAAGTTCTTAATTTTAACATGGTTAAACATATTAATCTGTTCTTTTATACTCAAAAACTTTTGCCTTAAGAAATTTTCCCTATCCCATCCCTATACCATGCAATTAGCAAAAATTAAAAGTCTAAAAATACCAAATATTGATGAAAGTATGTCATAAGCCAATCCAGTAATTAACAATCCAATTATGTACCTGAGGCCCAATTTTTAATATTATCATAAATGTGCAAAAAAAGTTTTTATAACATATTATAAAGCTTAGCTTTCCTACGATTTACAATTAATCTGACCAACATATAACTTATATCTATGTTTGTAGACCTTAAACTACATTGAAAACATAAAACTTACCATCAATATCAATAGTCTTTAGTGCCTTTTGCATTTCTGAATCACTTATAAAAATCTTCAAGGTGTGATGGATTGTTGGCAGATCATTCACATAAATCTTACCACTCTGAATTTTGCTGAAAATTTTACAGGCCTTCTGAAGTGCTAAACACACACACCAAAACAGTTAATTAATTCAAATGAATAATTATCCTTATCCCTGTTATACCCTCTCTCAAGGAAAACAACAATAATCACTAAAAGAAGAGGAGCAAATCTTTGTGTTCTAATCCTTTGCTTTAAAATGGATCTTGTGACTTATTTAGGTCTGTCTAGGGTGAATGGCCTCTAAGTCTACAAGTTTCCTAAAGAACTCTCAGAAACTGTGAGGAAGTCATGCAAAATTCACATAGAAAAGGGTTCCACAACTTTACCTGGGAACGTTAAATCCTTCTTCCATGCTCCCATATCACTTGGTACGTATCTCAGCCAAAGCTCTTTGTATTGTGACTGTTTGCATGTTAATATGCCTCACTAAACCATCAACTTTTGGGGGGCAAGATTTTTCATTCTTCAAGTGCCAGTGTCTAATTCAGGATAGATCCTCAAAAAATGTCTGCTGAACTGAATTTAGTTCAGTAGATATAACACATAATTTTCAGAAAAAGAGGTGCTAGATGACAGGGTTAAATACCAGAGAAAGGTTAAAATAATAATGACTTTAATAATAGGAGTTTTAATAGAGTATTGGAGATGGAAACCAGGTTTCAGTGAAATGGGAAGTAAATAAACAATTAAGGGAAACAACTCTTCGAAGAAGCTTCTTTGAAAAACAGAGTGTAAAATTGACATAGTCCTGGGGCACCTGGGTGGCTCATTTGGTTAAGCGTCCAACTCTTGGTTTCCGCTCAGGTCATGATCTCAGGGTTGTGAGATACAGCCTTGCATGGGCTCCATGCTCAGCAGGGAGTCTGCTTGAGATTCTCTCTCTCCCTCTCCCTTTGCCCCTCCCCCTGCTCACACTCCCTCTCTCTCTCTCTCTCTCTCAAATAAATAAACATATCTTTAAAAAATAATTGACATAGTCCCTGAGGAAGTAGAAGAAAACTGAGTGGAAGAAAATCAAGAGTGAAGGGATTAGTCACGTGAAAAGGCATTTTCTCCAATGAAGGGAAGGCCATGGATGTTGTTTACAATCCTAAGAGTTCTCCTCACAAGAAAAATGTTTTCCTTTTTTTCTGTATCTATATGAGATGATGGATATTAACTAAACTTATTGCAGTAATCATTTCACAATGTATGTAAGTCAGGTCATTATGCTGCACACCTTAAATGTATGCAGTGCTAGTCCTTAATTATATTCCAATAAAACTGGGGGATAAAAGATGCCTACTATAGGGGTCCCTGGCTGGCTTAGTTACTAGTGCATGCAACTCTTGATCTTGAGGTTGTGAGTTTGAGCTCCATATTGGGCATAGAGATTACTTTTTAAAAAACGCCTAGTATGATGACTGGAATTAAGGTAAAAGGAAAAACAGCCAAATGACTCGATAAATAGAGAGGAGAGGCCCAGGATATGGGAGAACTCAGTGTCAAGAAGTGAAGCGTACTATGATTCTTAACATTAAGATACCAAGAACTAAATCCCAGTAAAATCAGTGACTCTAGTGCTCACTAATATATTCATTGGATGTAATATCCAGACTTTTTTCCCAAAAAATTTGAACTAGAATAAGCACATATGTTATATTTTGCCTATCTCATCAATACGACAGAAGATATTCATGAATACTTAGTTTAGTTTACTTATGCCTTGCTCACAGGCTACAGCACTTGCCATATCATGTAATATTAGTTGATACCATATGCCATTAGGAGTAAAGAGATACTAACCACTGAAACAATTCCTAATAAAACACACAATCAGGAAATTAATTCAAGAAATTCTAGAACTTATTATTACCACTTAATTCTTGTGAGTGTAAGTCTCCTTGAGGTATTTCATTATGTAATGTCTTGTAAAGGCTAGAAATCATTTCCCGTTTCCTGTCAAAGAAACAGCCACATTAGAAAGCAGCACAAAAGCAAACCACACACACACACACACACACACACACACACAAAATATTTATACCATTTTTCCATTAAAACAGTAACAAACCTATCAATGGCTTGAGATTCTCCAGTGTCTTACTCCACAAAAACCTTTCTTAAAGAACTGTCCAAGTGATAATGAATTATATATTCTTCATCCCAGAATTCCCACCTTGCTTCTTTTAGGTGCTCTATGGAGCAGAATTTACCCTGGTCAGTAAGTAGTGCCCATGACCCACAATCCTTTGGCTGTGGTCCAATTTTTGCTACTCTTAATTTAAGTCACAGCAAATTTTCAGAAAGTTATTACTGTAAGGAAAAACAAGAATATCTTTAAACAGCAAAGAACCCCAGATTTCACAACCTGTCAGTAAAAACATTTTGAAAAGATGATTTATCTAATCCCATAACACGTAAGTAACTGAAATCATAAAATGTTAGTGTTAGAAGAAATCTCATGAGTCCACCTAGTATGAGACTCTTGTTCAGATGTGGAGACTGAGGCCCAGAGATATAAAGTGAACTGTACAAGAGCCTAAGCTAGCATGTGAGGTCAATAAGGATCCAGTTCTAAGTCTTTCATTTCCATATACAGTGGGCTCAGCTCTACACCATCCTTCCTAAGAGCAGAGGCTTAATTTGCACAAACTACTAGGCACACTTTATGTGGAAAGGATAGATGGTTCCTAAAAAGAAAAACCCCAAGTCTGAATGCAACATTTAGGGTAGAAAATCAATGACTTAAATACCGAATAATTGAGGAAGATGTACAAAGGGGTGATAAAGTCTTGTGAACACTGTACTGATTCGGCAGCTTGAACAAAGAGTTTTCTTCCCTAGTCATCTTCTCCTTCGATGGCTTCACTGAGGAAGAGGCAATCTAGAGCCAAATACAAGGACATTGGTGCCTGAGATCACACTGGTAAACCAGCATTACTGGACAATAAACCTCTTGTAAGATAGGCTCCTCATATCATATCTAGGCTCCGCATTGATGTAAAATTGCTTTTCATAAGGACATTAGTTTGCATATACTAAAATTTGAAATAAACTATACAATATTCTTTTGCAAAGCCACATTTTTCTAAGTATGTGACTAAATTGTCTCCTAATTAATATTAATATTATGTCAATTTATAATAATGGATTTTACAGAGCAGGGCAAATCTATGGTACAGTGAAGACAAGACCACCAGATTCAAGGCTACATATATAGGCTTTGAGTGTATGAGCAAAATAATATAAAGAAGCAAAACAGTTATTCAAATAACACAGGTAGCAGGACACCTGGGTGGCTCAGTTGGTTAAGCAGCTGCCTTCGGCTCAGGTCACAATCCCAGGGGTCCTGGGATCGAGTCCTGCGTCAGGCTCCTTGCTCAGCAGAGAGCTTGCTTCTCCGTCTGCCTGTTGCTCCCCCTGCTTCTGCTCTCTCTCTCACACACAAATTAAAAAACAAAATCTTAAAAAAAAGAAAAAGAAACCCAGCCAAATAACACAGGTAGTTATGCTTTAAATTATCCTTATGATTGAGAAAACGATCCACTCTACATGTATGTATAAACATGATTCAAAAGTAGCAAGTAGCTAGGTAGACAGAAAAGCGTCACTTTAGAAAATGAGGACTATAATAGTAGGTGTCTTCGATTTTACGTGGAATCTAGATCCTTGTCTTTTAAAGACCATGCAGAATGTAGAAAGAAGACTCTGAAGCCAGACAAGGTTGGTAAGAATTGGTACTGAGATCCCACATAGAGCCCAAATTATCGAAAGGCAATGTTACCAGCAAGAATAGGCTGGGGGGGGAAGAAAAAAAAAATTATCCTCCAACAGAAGAAGTATGCAGAGTAAAATCTGTTTTTGTCTCAGCTCTTGGTTGGAAAAAAGAGAGAGAGAGAAGAGAGAATACTCTTCTTGATTATAGCTATAGCTCTACCCACACAGGAGTGAAGAACTCAAATCTACACTAAATACATGGGCCAGGAAAATAGAAACCAAAAAATTCATTTAAAGTGGTCCCATGATTGTAACACCTCCGAAGTACAGGGCAGAAGCGAATTCGAATTCTCCTGGAGAAGGGTACATTAAATCCAGAGTCATCATGAGATTCCCACAGATTCAGATCAAATATATAGTTTGAGATATAGGATATAAGGATATAAGTCAATGAGTGAGAATCAGACAAAGCAATAAACAGATTTAGATCCCCAAAGGACTTTACGTTAGGTTTATCAGACATCAATCTTGAAGCAACTATGGAACATGAGCAAAGAACATGACAGAAGGCAGATTATAAGAAAAACCAAATAAAATTTCTAGAAGTAAAACAATATAAGCACTGAAATTAAAATCTCAATCGATAGGTTAAACTGCAGATTAGATTCAGCTAGAGAAAGAAAAACTAGAAAACAGATGGGAGAAATTATCCAGACAAAAGAGAGTATATCTAAGTACATCATATAGTGAATGCAGAAGGTAGAATGGCAGCCTCACAAAAAGATATGTCCATATCCTAATCCTTGGAACCTATATATGTGACTTTATCTGGTAAAAGGTCTTTGGAGATGGAACAAAGTCAAGGATCTCAAGATGAGATCTACAATGATGTGCTTATAAAAGTAGAAGGAGACCTGAGATACAAATACAGGTGAGAAGACCATTACAGAGAAAGATGGAGGCCAAGACTGAATTTATGCTGCCCCAGCCAAGGAATGCCTGGGTCACTGTTATAACAGCAGAAGTACCAACAGAGAGCACAGTAATAAAAATAAAGGTCTAATGGAGGAAGAAGGGGAAAACATCATATTCTTCTGAAAGGATACCTTGTTACATTAAAAAAAGAAAGAAAGAAAAAGAAAAGGAAGAAGAAGAAAAGGAGGAAAAGGGGGAGGGGGAGGAGGAAGAAGAGGAGTAAGAGGAGGAAATATTTAAAATTAAGGAAGGGAAGAATGAAGGGGGTAAACAGAAGGGGGAATGAACCATGAGAGACTGGACTCTGGGAAACAAACTGAGGGCTTCAGAGGGGAGGTGGGTGGGGGATTGGGATAGGTCGGTGATGGGTATTAAGGAGGGCACATATTGCATGGTGCACTGGGTGTTTTACGCAAATAATGAATCATGGAACATTACATAAAAAACTAAGGATATACTGTATGGTGACTAACATAACATAAAAAAAATTATTATTAAAAAAAATTGTGACAGCTCAATCCTTGAACAAAAATGTGATGGAATGTTTGAAAGCTAAAAACCACACTCAAAAGTAAAACAAATATTTCCAGATCATTATTTACCTCAGTTCTTTTAGTATGCAATTGTCCTTGTAAACTTTTCTTTCTCCTGACCATTTTTCCTCCTGAAAACTCAGAGGATTTTTCTTCTCCACATAGGAATATTGATGTTTCAGTCCTAAATTGCACAGAAAATTAGAATAATTCCCTAATTGCTTTTTTCTTTTTTTTATCTTTTATTTGCAGAATTTTCAAACATATACAAAAGTAGACAGAGTAATGTGATGATCTTCCCATGCACCTATCACTCAGCTTCAACAATGAACAATCCTATTTCATCTGTATCTCCATCCTTACTCCCATTTCTTATTATTTTGAAGCAAATTCCAACAGTATATTATTTCATGTGTAAAGATTTTAGTATGAATTTCTACAGGGTGTTTTTTCTTTTAAAAATATATTTAAAACACAATTATGACACCCAAAAAATTAACGATAATTTCTTAATATTATCAAACACAGTCAGTGTTCAAATTTCCAACTGTTTCATAAATGTCAAAATTTTTTAACACTTCTCATCGGGATTCAGTAAGGTCCCCATTACAGCTTTTTTTTTTTTTTAAGATTTTATTTATTATTTATTTGACAGAGATAGAGACAGCCAGCGAGAGAGGGAACACAAGCAGGGGGAGTGGGAGAGGAAGAAGCAGGCTCATAGCAGAGGAGCCTGATGTGGGGCTCGATCCCATAACGCCGGGATCACGCCCTGAGCCGAAGGCAGTCGCTTAACCGCCGTGCCACCCAGGCGCCCCCCCATTACAGCTTGTTGATGTGTCTTTTAAAATCTCCATCTATCTATAGGTTCTTCTACCATGTCTTTTATCATCATCATCATCATCATCATCTTCCCCAGGCAATTTGTCTTATAGATTTTCCAGTCTGGATTTTGCTAATTGTATCACCAAAGTTGTAGGATTTTTTAAAAATATTGTATTTATTTATTTGTCAGAGAGAGAGAGAGAGAGTACAAGCAGGGGGAGCGGCAGGCAGAGGCAGAGGGAGAACGAGGCTCCCCACTGAGGAAGGAGCCCCATGTGGGACTCGATCCCAGTACTCTGGGATCATGACCAGAGCCAAAGGCAGACACTTAACTGACTAAGCCACCCAGGCATCCCTGGTTGTAGGATTTTAAAAACTTACTCAGATTAACATTTTTTGTTTGTTTTTTCAGCAAAACCACTATGCTGGTGCTTTCCACTGGGAAGCATAAAATGTACAAGTGGTTCTCTAATTGTGGTATTAGCTGCTATACCTATACATAATAACTAGACTCAGCAAATCATCAGGGACTATAAAATATTTATACCTAAATCTATCATTCCTTCTTTACTCATTACTTAGAATATTTCTATAAAGAAAAACTTCCTCTTGGGTACTATTTCGTTACTCAGTGGTATAGTTCATATAGAAAGGCAGGATAATTACTTTATTCTTTTCCTTTATTTACCACTTTTCATAACAATGACTTGGCTCACTTGTAACCTCCAATAATGACAAAATAATTTTTATATCATTTTGTACACCTGGATTTACATACATTAAATTCATCTTACTTCCTTGTAATTATTATCCTTATTAACACCCTAATTATCACATGTGTGGTGGGAGTCTCTTCAAGTAGGCTCTTGAGTCCTTTTGATGCATCTCTGATAAGAGTCTTTGTTAGTTTCCTCATTTCTGTAGCACCAGATGCTCCAGGCTCACATGTACATTTCCTTTCCCAGACCTGCACTTCCTCTAAGGCATTGTGTGTCCCCAGGTGTTAACCTATTTTATACAATGTTAATGAAAGAAAGTAAAGGAATACTTCTACCACCTCCCATTCCTTCCCAGGAGACAATTTTATTATGGTGTTCTAGAAATAATTATCTTGCCTTTTGTCATCTAACACAAGGGAATAGTGAGAATCCCCGTGAGATATCAGCAGATTTGTCAGCAGAAACCTGCAGGCCAGAAGGGAGTGGTACGATACATTCAAAGTGCTAGGGGGAAAAAAACTGCCAACCAAAAATACTCGACCCCACAAAGTTGTCCTTCAGAGTGGAAGGACAGACAAAGAGTGTTACAGACAAAAAAAAAGGTGAAAGGAGTTCATCACACTAGATTGGCCTTATAAGAAATGTTAAAGGGAGTTCTTCAAGCTAAAATGAAAGGATGCTAATTAGTAACATGAAAACAAATGAAAGTATAAATCTCACTTATATAGGTAAATATATACTTAAATTCAGGATACTCGATATAGGTAAATATATACTTAAATTCAGGATACTCTATTATTATAACGGTGGTAGGTAAATTACATAAAACTCTCATATAAAAGTTAAAGGACAAAAAGTATTAAAAATAACCACAATCATCTGTTAATGGATACACAATATAAAAAGATGTAAATCATGACATCAAAACTAAAATGAGAGGGGCGCTTGGGTGGCACAGCGGTTAAGCGACTGCCTTCGGCTCAGGGCGTAATCCCGGCGTTATGGGATTGAGCCCCACATCAGGCTCCTCCGCTATGAGCCTGCTTCTTCCTCTCCCACTCCCCCTGCTTGTGTTCCCTCTCTCGCTGGCTGTCTCTATCTCTGTCAAATAAATAAAATCTTTAAAAAAAAAAATACTAAAATGAGAGGGAGGTGTAAACATGCTGAACTTTTATATACCTTTGAAGTTAAGCTGTTATCAGCTCAAAATAGACTTATAAGATGTTTTGTAAAAGCCTTATGGTAATCACAAAGCAAAAAACCTATAGTAAATACTCAAAAGATAAAAAGAAAGGAATCAAAGTATATCACTGGCTGGCTCATTTGGTAGAGCATGCAACTTTTGATCTCAGGGTTGTAAATTTGAGCCCCACAATGGGTGTAGAGATTACTTAAAAATAAAAATAAAAATAATTTTAAGTATATCGCTAGAGAAAAATCATCAAATCACAAAAGGAGACAGCAAGAGAAAGGAACAAAGAAACTATAAAACAGCCAGAAAACCATCAACAAAATGGCAATGGTAAGTCCATACCTATTAATGATTACCTTAAATGTAAATGGACTAAATTTTCCAATCAAAAGACATAGAGTGACTGAATAGATTAAAAGAAAAAAAAAAAAAGACCCAAAGACCCAAATAAACACTGCCTCCAAGAGGATCACTTCAGCTTTAAGGACAAGAATAGACTGAAAGTGAAGGGATAGAAAAAGATATTCCATGCAAATGGAAACCAAAAGAGGGCAGGGTAGCTATATTTATATTAGACAAAATAAATTTCAATACATGTTTTTAAGCCAAATATTGTAATGAGAGACAAACAAGAGTCATTATATAATGATAAAGGGATGAATTAATCAAAAGGATATAGCAATTGTAATATTTACTCATCCAACATAAGAGCACCTAAATATACAAAACAAATATTAGTAGAGCTGAAGAAAGAAATAGACAGCAATGCAGCAATAGTAAGACACTTCCATAACCCACTTTCAACAACGGATAGATCAACTAGACAGAAAGACAAAGGGAAACAATGGATTCCAACCACACCATCAACCAGATGGACCTATAGAGACAGACATAGAGAACATTCTATCCAACAGCAGCAGAATACACATTCTTCTCAAGCATACATGCGACATTCTCTAAGATCATTTGTTAGGCCACAAAACAAGTCTTTAAAACCTTAAGAAGACTGAAATCATATCAAACATCTTTTCTGACCACAAAGGTAATTAACAAGAAGTTAATTACAAGAAAAAAAACTGGAAAAATCACTATTGTAGAGATTAAACAACATGTTCCTGAGCAACCAATGGGTCAAGGAGAAAATCAAAAGAGAAATAAAAAACATCTGTGGAGACAAAGTAAATGAAAACACAACATACCAAGACTTATTGGATGCAGCAAAAGCTGTTCTAAGAGAAACATGTATAGAAATAAATGCCTATATAAGGAAAAAAAGATCTCAAATAAACAACCTAATTTTATACCTCAAGGAACTGGAAGAAAGAAACAAAGAATTAAGTCCAGAGTTCACAGAAGAAAAGCAATAACAAAGATTAGAACAGAAACACATGAAACATAGACTAAAAAGACAGTAGAAAAGAGCAAAGAAACGAAGAGCTTGTTTTTTGAAAAGATAACCAAAATTAACAAATCTTACTAGAGTTAAAAAAAAAAAAGAGAAGACTCTTTTTTGCATCAGACAAATAAAATAAGAAATAAAGAGGAGACATTCAACTGATAACAGAAATACTAAAGATCATAAGAAACTACTATGAATAATTATATGCTAACAAATTAGATAATGTAGAACAAATACATAAATATCTAAATTTCTAGAGACATACAAGACTGAATCATGAAAAAACAGAAAATCTGAAAAGACTAATTATTACTAAGGAGATTGAATCAGTAATCAAAAACCTCCCAACAAAGAAAAGTCCAGGATGGCTTCACTGGTGAATTCTTCTAAATATTTAAAGAATTAATGCCAAACCTTCCCAAACTCTTCCCAAAAATTGAAGAGGCGAGAACATTTCCAAACTCATTTTATGAAGCCAGCATTACAGATAGCAAAGCCAGACAAGGACACTACAAGAAAAGAAAATTGCAGCCCAATATCCCTGATAAACATAGATGTAAAAATTCTCAACAAAATATTGGCAAACCAAACTAACAGTACATTAATGATCTAGTAGGATTTATTTCTGAGATGCAAGTATGGTTCAACATAGACCGATTGGCAAATGTGATGGACCACAGTATAGGGAAAAACTCATTCCTCTGTGTTTCTCCTTTACTCTCACACTACAACCATACTCACACCACTTCTGACACCAAATGTGTAAGGTTCCCCCTTCCCCCCCATGAAGCAATTCTCTTCCACACCAGCTGGGTGCCCTACAAATTAACTCAATTCTGACACTATCTACCTGAATATACTGTCAGATTCCACAGGTTAAGAGCTCAGTCCCACAAGACTGCCCCCAACCCACTTGTGCTAATCACAACTCCAGGTTGTACCTATGCTTCTGACTGATCAGCTATAAATCAGAGGTTCCTGCAAGCCTCTCCTTGGATTTGATTAATTTTCCAGAAGAGCTCACAGAACTCAGAAAAATAGTTACTTACGTTTACCAATTTATTTTAAAAATATGATAAAAGATACAGATGAAGCCAGAAAAAAGATACATAAGGCAAAGCCTGGGAGAATCTCAGCACAGGAGTTTCTGTTCTTGTGGAGTTAGAGTGCATCACCCTCCTGGTATGTGGATGTTTACATCAACCAGGAAGATCTCTGAACCCCATTCTACTGAGATTTTTATGGAGGCTTCCTCGTGTAGGCATGATCAATTATTAATTCCATTTCCAGCCCTTCTCCCCTCTCTGGAGAGATTCTAGGTTGGTGAACACATCCACAAACTGGGAGGGTGACACACCCTAACTCCACTCCATGAGGACAGAAGCTCCTATGCTTGGGATCCTCCCAAATCTCACTTGTGTAGATCTTCATCAGGCTAGTCATCTGTATACTGTCATATCATTTAATAAACTGGTAAACATGAGTGCTTCCCTGAGTTCTGTGAGCTGCTCTAGCAATTAACTAAACCCAAGGAGGGGTCATGGGAATCTCTGGTTTGTATCTAAGTCAAACAGAAGTTGTAGGGAACCTGCAAATTTATTACTTGAGATTGGCATATGAAGTGGGGGGTGTGGGGCAGACTCTTAGGACTGAGCCATTACTCTGTGGGATCTGATGCTATCTCTAGGTACATAGTATTAGAATTGAATTAAATTGTAGGACATCCAAGTGGTGTCAGAGAATGGCTTGGTGTGGGAAAAACCTACACATTTGGTGTCAGAAGTGTTATGAGTGTGGTAGTAGTACGATAGTAAAGGAGAAAATAGGAGAACTGAGGTTTTTCCAAACATAACCACATTAACAAAATGAAGGATAAAAATCATATGATCATCTCAAAAGATGCAAAAAAAGCATTTAATAAAATTCAACATTCTTTCATGATAAGAAATCTCAGCAAAGTAGGTATAGGAGGAATATACATCAACACAATAAAGGACATATATGACAAGCCAGAGCTAACATCATACTAAATAGTCAAAAACTGAAAACTTTCCCTCTAAGATCAGGAACAAGAGAAAGGTACCCACTCTCACCACTTTCGTTCAACATAGTACTCGAAATCCTAGCCAGAGCAATTAGACAAGAAAAAGAAATAAAAGGCATCCAAATTGGAAAGGAAGAAGTTAAACTGTCTGTTTCCAGATGGTATGATCTTTTATACAGAAAACCCTAAAGACTATCAAAAAAAATGTTAGAACTAATAAATAAATTCAGTAAAGTTGCAGGATACAAAATCAATATACAAAAATCAGTTGCAGAAATTTCTATAAACTAACAACAAACCATCAGAAAACTAAATTAAGAAAACAATCCTATTTACAATAGCATCAAAAAACAAAATATTTAGGAATAGATTTAACCAAGGAGGTGAATGATCTGTACGCCGAAAACTGTAAAACATTAATTAAAAAAAAAAAACTGAAGAAAACACAAATAAGTGGCAGGATATTCTGTGTTTGCGGGTTGGAAGAATTAATATTGTTAAAATGTCTATAATATCCAAAGTGATCTATAGAATCAATGCAATTCCTATCCAAATTCCAGTGGCATTTTTCACAGAAATAGAATAATCCTAAACTTTGTTATAGAACTGCAGAAGACCTCAAAGGGTCAAAGCAATCTTGAGAAAGAAAGAGTAACACTTCTAGAACACAGGCAATAAGCTCTTTGACATTGGTCTTGGCAATATTTTTTTGGATTTGATACCAAAAGCAAAGGCAACAAAAGCAAAAATAAACAAATGGGACTACATCAAAGTGAAAAACGTTCTGCACAACAAAGGAAAGCATCAGCAAAATGAAAAGGCAACCTATGCAGTGGGAGAA
This sequence comes from Ailuropoda melanoleuca, assembly GCF_002007445.2. NCBI lineage: Eukaryota > Metazoa > Chordata > Mammalia > Carnivora > Ursidae > Ailuropoda > Ailuropoda melanoleuca. The sequence continues at coordinate 29,414,772 of NC_048230.1, read as the reverse complement.
AATAATTGTGAAACCATATATCTGATGAATTAATATTCAAAATATACAAGGAATTCATGCAACTCAATAGCAAATAACCAAATAATCCACTTTAAAAAGGACCTGAACAGACACTTTTCCAAAAAAGATATACAAATGGCCAACAGGTACATGAAAAGGTACTCAACATCACTCATCATCAAGGAAATGCAAATCAAAACCACAATGAGATATCACTTCACACCTTTTAGAATGGCTATTTTCAAGAAGATAAGAAACAAGTATTGGCAAGAATATGGAGAAAAGGAAGTACTTGTGAACTGCTGGTGGGAATGTAAATTGGTGCAGCAACTATGAAAAACTGTTGAGTTTCCTCAAAAAACTTAAAATGTAACTACGATATGATCCAGCAATTCCATTTCTGGGTATACCCAAAGGCAATGAAAACAGGCTCTCAAAGAGATATCTGCACTCCCGTGTTCACTGCAGCATTATTCATAATAGCCAAAATATGGAAACAATCTAAATGTCTATCAACAGATAAATGGTTAAAGATGTGACATCTCTCTCTCTCTTTCTCTCTCTCTCTCTCTCACACACACACACACACACACCAGGAATACTATCTAGCCATGAGAAGGAAGGAAATCCTGTCATTTGTAACAACATGGATGGACCTTGAGGGCATTATGTGAAGTAAAATAAGTCAGACAGAGAAAGGCAAATACTGGATGATCTCACTTATATGTGGAATCTATTAAAAGGCAAATTCAGGGACACCTGGGTGGCTCAGTCAGTTAAGCGTCAGCCTTTGGCTCAGGTCATGATCCCAGGGTCCTGGGATGGAGCCCTGCATCAGGCTCCCTGCTAAGCAGGGAGTCTGCTTCTCCCTCTTCTGCTGCCCCTCCCCCTGGCTCGTGCTCTCTCGCTCATGCTCTCTCACTCTCAAATGAATAAATAAAATCTTTTTTTTAAAAAAGCCAAATTCATAGAAACAGAGAGTAGAATGGTGGTTTCCAGGGGCTGGGGTTAAGGTAAAGAATAGGGAGAGGCTGGTAAAGGGGTACAAACCTTCAGCTAAAAGATAAATAAGGTCTGCAGGTCTAATGTATAACACAATGACTATAGTTGATAATACTGTATTGTGTAATTGAAATTTACTAAGAGAGTAGAACTTAAGTGCTCTCACCAAAAATAAGTAAATAAGGCAAAGAGGTGAAATGAGTAAAAGGTGGTAATCATTTCACAATGTAAACACATGTTAAATCATCACATTGTATGCTTAAATATTTTACTTTGTCAAAAAAAGACAAACTTACAGACACATGGATAACTACTCTTCTATAATTGGAAGTCTATGATGGCTTATAGGCTTCTACAAAGTTGTGAGAGAAGTGAGAAAAAATGAAAATAATAGCTATCTAGGAATTAAAACTACACTCCTGAAAGAAAGGCCACAAATATGCATGATCGTCTATATTCAGTACATTAGGAGAATTTAAGAGCTAAATTTTTGGTTCTCTCAAACTTACAGAAGTATAATTCAACTAAGTAAGTTCGAAGTTTAACTTACATTTTTTTGTGTTCTAGTCTCAAACACCTAATTTCATGTGAAATTTTCTTCTGTGTTGTTTTAGAAAACTTGCCGTCTTTCTTGTTGTCAATATGTCTTGATGGCAAGTTGGATGCAAGTACATTACAGCCATGATCTGATAAATTGATACTTTCTTCTGCCTGGGAGCAACCAAGATCCATAGTCAACTAAGTACTCTTTGCACATATAAATTAAATATGACATTCTAGGTCAAATCATTCATTGCAGATCAATATTTTTTCTAAAATGATGCTACCAAACAGAATTTTGTTGAAAAGGATTTAATTATTTGTGCATTTGTCCAGATTAGGTACATATTCAAAATGCCACCAACAATCTTCAGTGCATTATGCAGCTATAAAATGCCCGGCATTCATGAATGTATCTAACAGCTTTTGACTCTAGTTCTTAAAGGCATTTTTAAGCTTATTTCATTAAATTAAAAACTTCTGCTCTGCAAAAGACACTCTCTCAAGAGGATGAGAGGACAAGCCACAGACAGAGAATAAATATTTACAAAAGACATATCTGATAATAGGCTGTATTTTTTTTGTATATTCAAAAAATATACAAAGAACTCTAAACTCAATAATAAGAAAAAGCACAACCCAACTTAAAAATGGACAAAAGATCAAGGCGCCTGGGTGGTTCAGTCGGTTAAGCATCTGACTCTTGGTTTCAGCTCAAGTCATGAGTTCAGATCAAGTCATGAGTTCAGATCAAGTCATGAGACTGAGCCCCATGACGGGCTCCATTCTGGGCATGAAGCCTGGTTGGGATTCTCTCTCTCCATCTCCTTCTGCCCCTGCCCCCACTTGCACAGGCTCTGTCTCTCAAAAGAAAGGGCAGAAGATCTTAATAGACACCATACCAAAGAAGATATACAGATGGCAAACAAGCACATGAAGAGATGTTCAACATCATGTCATTAGGGAATCACAAATTAAAACATCAAGATACCACTACACATCTATTTGAATGGCCCGAATCCAAAATACTGACAAAGCCAAATGCTGGCAAGAATGTGGAGCAAGAGGAACGCTCATCCACTGCTGGTGGGAATGCAAAATGGTACAGCCACTTAGAAAGACAGTTTGATAGTCTCTTACAAAACTAAACATACTCTTACCATATGTTGCAACAATTGCACTTATTGATATTTACCCAAAGGAGCTGAAAACCTATATGCACACAAAAACCTGCACACATGTTTATAGCAGCTTTATTCATAATTGCCAAAACTTGGAAAAAGAGAAAATGTCCTTCAGTAGATGAATGGATGAACGAACTGTAGGAACTGTGGTACATCTAGGAAATGGAACACTATTTGGCACTAAAAAGAAATGAGCTATCGAGCATGAAAAGACATGGAAGAACCTTAAATGCATATCACTAAGTCAAAGAAGCCCAACTGTAAAGGCTGCATGCTGTATGATTCCAACTATACGGCATTCTGAAAAGGGAAAACTATGGAGACTAAAAAGACCAGTGGTTGCCTGTGGTGGGGAGGGGTGGGGGGGGAGATGAATAAGCAGAGCACATAAGATACATAGGGCAGTGAAACTATTCTATATATTATAATAATGGCAACATGTCATTATACATTTGTCCAAACTCAAAGAATGTACAATACTGAGTCAATCCCAATGTAAACTATGGACTTTGGGTGACAATGAAGAGCCAATGTAGGTTCATTTACTGTAACAAATGTACCACTGTGGTGCAGGATACCGATACTGGAAGAAGCCGCACACACATACGGGCAGAGGCTGTATGGGAAGTCCTCACCCAATTTTGCTGTGAATCTAAAACAGCTCTAAAAAATAAAGTCTACTGAGAAAAAAAAAAAAAGAAGTGGCTATATTACTTCTAAATAGACAGGTCCTCCAACAAAAAAGGAACCAGAGCCTAGAAACAATGAACATGTTTAGAAAGAGAAGAATGAAGTTAGAAATACACTCTTTTGAAATGTGGCTGTTTGCTTAAAACAACTGGAATGCATCTAGTTGATCAAAGGTATATTAGTTTTTAACCCCTGAACAAATCACACAGGCAATTTATAAAGAAGATCACCAAGGGAGTTTAGAGAACTCCTATCTCTATATAAAATAGAAATTAAGGGAACTGTTTCAGTGACTTTTAGGGTCTGCATACATTTGCCTTACCACAGAGGCACACCTTTAACAAGTTGCTTCAAAAAGGCAATCTGATTTGTGGCCTTAGCGAGATGTTTATTAGGAATGATGAAAAGTTTCCTACAGACGTTGAGAAAAACGACTCAAAATACAAACCAGGAAAACAAAAAGAAGAAGATCTAAAAAGATAGAGGCACAAAAGCCTGTTATCAAAGACCAGATGAACAAAAGCAGTCAAATAGCAAACAGAAACTTTGATGATACAGAAAATGAAACCACCTCTGAAACTCTATGGTTAAAGATGTAGGAAGTATAAACAATGCGGCCTAAGGAAGACAAACTGGTATGATATATTAGTATTGTTAATTATTTTAATTTTTAAGAATTCATCTTCAAAATCAGATTATGAGGGCACAATCAACAAAGCATTAGGTATAAAAAGGTGGAACAGGTTAATATATATATCACACATCTCAGTACTTACCAAGAAGTCTTCGATTTGGGGGGGGGGATTATAGTATAGATATATGTCTTACCTGGTGGCACCAGATCCATTAAAAGCATAAATTTAAAAGGTTAAGACTCTCAGTTGACAATGTTGAGTTTTGCCTGAGCCCTGTGCTTCCAGAAAATAGTGAAGATTAAAGGAATCCCCTCAGCCTTTTGTGTTCTGGAAAATGGCTTACTGCAAAGAACCACCCTTCTCCATATACTTTAGATAAAACTCACAGATGCCCTCCTTGTTTACCTATGACAAGCCCAAAATTCCCTTTCTTTGCTTCATGAATGATTAGCCAAACTATTTTAACCCCACTGATTAATCAGAACAAAATGCTTATTAGCCAAACTTTGGTTACATTTCTCTCCTTCCTCCAGGCCCCAAAACACTCTCTGATCTATTTATCCGATCATGCCACTCTTCCATTCCACTTCCCCATACCCAGTTTTTCCTACTTTTGTTGACTCCTGTTATTTAAAAAAACAAAAACCAAAGCCCTTTTTGCCTAACCCTTGAGATGTTTACAGATCTTCTGGTCACAGCCTTCTCCCTATTGCAATAGCCCCCCTTCCTGCTATTTCAATAAATAGTCCTTTTTCTCCCTCTCAATAATCCTTTTGAATAAAGTCTCTCTTACTAAGTCCAGGTTTGTGTTTTATTTGATACAATCCTGGCCAATGGATAAGAACATCCCCTGAATCACAGATAAGAAGGCTAGAGAAACTTGTTACCTTTTGTATTACCTTCTAGTTAGATTCCACATCATTAATTATGTCATCTACAACCTCTCATGTAGGTTTAAATCCTTTATTCTCCTGAAAAATTATCCCAGCTTCTACCCCTCAAAAGATCTCCCCATCCACCACAGATCTCTTGACACTACACAGGTTGCTGGGATGAGAAGTTTCAGTATATGCCCACAAAAAGACCTCAAAAGTCACCTTAGTTGTTAAGCAAGATCTTGTAACTATATTGCACTATGAATCTGCTTACTGATTAAGGATGTGAGACAATGTAAAATAATTTTTTAATGTAAGCTAATTTTTTTAAAAAAGAAGAGGAAGGAGTCTTTAGAAACTGTTTTGAAAAAATACCTGGCAAAAAAAAGGTAATTTAGCTTCCATTTTTCAGTTCAGCGGTAAATTCTGCCCTTGAGGACTCAATGGCCTTGATGAACAAGTATGAATGAGCAAGAGCACAAAGGGATTTCCTGTCCAAAAAAGAAAAGACGAGAAAAAATTATATGCCTGCTTAAGAGACTTAAGTAATTATATTTACCTATTGAAGTTATCCCTGTAATGTAACACTCACAACCTAATACAGAAGAGGTAACCCACAACCCAGATATGTGTGCAAAAGCTAGAAAAAGCAGTTAGTAGATTGTAATTCACAGCAGATCATCCAGTCTCTTAACTTTACCTTTTGTGGATAAGAAGTAGAGAAATCCAAACTCAAATGACATAAAAAGTATAAAAATCCAGTTATATTTATTTATTCAAATAAACCAGAGAAGCAGAACTACTAATATGGCAGCAATCACTATGTTATTAAATGTTTACTGTGTACTAGACATTATGATAAACACTTTGACAGAAATTTCATTTATTCCTCACAAGTATCTTTTAAGGAATTATCATTACCCTTGTTTTACAGATGAGGAAAATAAAGACTTAGATCAAGCTGTACAAGATTACACAGCCAACAAATAGTGGAGTCAGATTTGAAGTCAGGCAGCCTAACTCAAGCACCCACGGTCTTCAGCACCCTATAACACTGCCTCTCAAAAAAATTCTATTGCAAACAAAAGATGCCTTAGCCTGTTTGAAACCAGAGACTTCCACATCCCATACCAAGCAATTTTAGAAATTCCCCACATTTTCGCAATGTTTTTATACTCCTATCTGAGTCACATTGGATGTGCTATTTATTACATTGCTAGTTATATTACACTGTTACTTAAAATTGTGTCATTTTCATACCGTGAAGTTTAATTGCAAGTATTAATATTCTAATAGACACAGTACTTTAAAATCATTTATTTCTGAAATGTTATCCTAATTACTGTTGAATGTGATATGTCCAACATACTTGGAATTCAAAACATGTTAAAATAAAATGAAACCATGTGACAAATATCCATCTCAGAAGACATTCGATGGTTATGCAGATTTCCCCAGCAACCCACTCTATGTAACCCCTTCTAGATCTTCTCTAACCAGTTCAATCTTTACCTCTAAACTACTTGGTATAGCACTTACTGTCTTCACCATTGTTACTGTCTTTACTATTCAACTGGCATTAATCATTTGCCTTGTATTTTTATCACATATATATCTCTTATATAAATCATAATCTAAATGTCATGGATGGACTGAAAGGAATGGATTGGTGTCTTTTAACATTCTTTGAATTATTTCTCACAATACCAAACACAATGCTATATGTATATAATAAATGAAGGAAAGAAAGAAGGGAGGGAGGAAGACAGGAAGGAGTGAAAGAAGGAAGGCATTTCCTCCCTATTCAGCTTACTCAGAGGTGCTTAAGGTATCAAAGTATTTAATTTTATTTTTGAGAGAGAGCGTGCGTCACAAGCAGGGGTGAGGAGCAGAGGAAGAAGCAGACTCCCTGCCGGAGCAGGGAGCCTCATGTGGAACTCAATCCCAGGGCCCGGGGATCATGACCTTGAGTCACAGGCAGATGCTTAACCGACCAAGCCACCCAGGCGCCCGTCAAAGTACTTAATTTAGCAGAGTAAGCTTTATTTAAATAAATCTTGAAAGGAAGAATTGTTTCATAAGTTATTGACCTATCAAAAAGTCAATAGGTTTTAATCTGCTGGATGAATCAGATACCACATACCACATACAACCCTCTCCAAGCTGAGAAAAAATAGTACAGGAAGTCTCTTCCCCATAAATTTGACAAGAGAATTGATTCTCAACTCTTTCAATCCTATGATACATATGTGAACTTGCAAGGACAAACCAAGAGAAGTGAAGAGCTGTATCCCTCTTTTCCAATCATCTATCCATTCAACCCTCCAACCAGAAAATTCACATGAATTTAATCCATATGAATTCAACACTTATATATTGTATGCTTTCTGTGTACTAGACTATCCTCCAGGCTCTTGGGGATACAGCAGTGAAAAAACAGGAAAAAATAAATCCTGCCCTCATGGGGCTTACATTCTAGTCAAAGAGAGACAATAAAATAGATAAATAAGTAAAATATGTAGTACGTTTTCTGTGATAAGTACTAAAGGAAAAAAATGTAAAGCAGGGGAGAAGAATATGAAGTATGGAGTTGGGGAAAAGATGCAGGAACACACAGGGTAGCCAAGGAAGACTTCACTGAGAGGGAAACTTGAAAGTACAGACCTGAAGGAATTAAAGTAGGAAGCCATCAATATCTTAAGGGAAAGCATTTCAGCCAGAGAAAAGCAAATGCCAAGAATCAGAAGTAAGAAGGAGCGTCACTGTTAAAGCAACAGTGGGAGGACCCATAAAGCTGAACCAGAGAAAACAAAGGGAAAGAAGGAGAGGAGAGCAGGGGGGATCAAGGGAGGGAGGTAGATACAGAGGGCCCCTAAATCATTGTAAGAACCTTGGCTTGTGCCCTGAGATGGGAAGCCACTGTTTTGAGCAGAAAGAAGACATGATCTAAAGTCCTTTCTAGGGGCGCCTGGGTGGCACAGTGGTTAAAGCGTCTGCCTTCGGCTCAGGGCGTGATCCCGGCGTTATGGGATCGAGCCCCACATCAGGCTCTTCCGCTATGAGCCTGCTTCTTCCTCTCCCACTCCCCCTGCTTGTGTTCCCTCTCTCGCTGGCTGTCTCTATCTCTGTCAAATAAATAAATAAAATATTTTTTTAAAAATAAATAAATAAAAAATAAAAATAAATAAAGTCCTTTCTGAGAGAATCACCCTAGTTGCTAGGAGGAAAATCAAGTGAGTCCCGATTTCTAAAAGCCAAGTGAAAAAAAGCACTTCAAAAGAATGAGTAATCAACTGGGACAAATACTGCCGTTAGGTCAAGTAAGATGAGTACTGAATGACTGATTAGGTTTTCCAACATGGAGGACACTAACAACCCTAAGAGAAGCCATTTGGGTAGCATGGTAAGGAAATAATGTCCTTGGAGTGAGTTCAAGAGAGAGTGGGGGAGAGAAATTGGAGACAGACAGAAGAGTTATGCTATAAAGGGGAAGAGAAATGAGGTAGTAGCTGAAGGGTAAAGGGGTTATGAGGGTTTAGGATGGGGGAAAATAAAGTCATGTTCATATGCTAAGAATAATCTAGGAAAGGGGCGCCTGGGTGGCGCAGCGGTTGGGCGTCTGCCTTCGGCTCAGGGCGTGATCCCGGCGTGATGGGATCAAGCCCCACATCAGGCTCCTCCGCTATGAGCCTGCTTCTTCCTCCCACTCCCCCTGCTTGTGTTCCCTCTCTCGCTGGCTGTCTCTATCTCTGTTGAATAAATAAATAAAATCTTTAAAAAAAAAAAAAAAAAGAATAATCTAGGAAAGCAAAAATTGATTACACAGAAGGGGAGAATTACTGAAACAATATTCTCAAGTAGAATAAAGGAGATGAGATTTAGGGCACAAGGGCAGGGTTTGCCCTTAGCTTAGAATATACTCATAGTAATAGATGTGCAGAGTAATCAGCTTAATTACATGAAGAGTAGATGTGGTTGTGGAGGCTTGTGGAAATCATCTAATTGCTTTAGGTAGGCTCTACACCCAACATGGGGCTTGAACTCATGGCCCTGCTATCAAGAGTCACATACTCTACCCACTGAGACAGCCAGGTCCCCTGATTGCTTTAGTTTTCTTAGTGAAACAGGAAGCAACATAATCAACTGCGAATAAGGATGTGAGAAGAGATGCTAGAGGTTTAAGGACAGAGGTATTGTTACAAAACAGTCATCTAGGAGAATGGAAGAATTAATAGCCCACGGGTACCTGATATGGTTGCTGGGCAGCATCAGGGCCCCTTGAGGAAGTGATCGTGAATTTAATGTGAAACCAGTAAGCATAGTCGTGTTTTTTTCTCTAGCTATGTTCAATGCAGAAATGGTCGCACTGAGGTAGAGATCTAGATTTAACGTAGGATTACAATTTAGCCAAGAAAGTAAAATGAACTGAAAATGTGATAAAGGAACTGGGGGGAAAGGCAAGGGAGTGGTTTTAATTACTGACCATGAAACAAACTGAGTAGGTGGGTGGGAAATAAATACAAGACAGGGTGAGTGACATTTAAAAAAAAAAGGGGGGGGGGATGGATTGAAGATCCTGGTGGGGTCCAAGGATCAGAGTCAGAGTGAGTCTGAAAGATAGGAATATGATGGTTGGAGAGTGAGACATACAGTACTCCCCCCACCCTTATCCATGGGGGATCCATTCCAAGACCCCCAGTGGAAGCCTGAAACTACAGAGCACCAAACCCAGTATATTGTTTTACCCATACACACATCCCTATGAGAAAGTTTAATTTATAAATTAGGCACAGTAAGAGAGTAACAGTAAGTAATAATAAAATAGATAACAATATACTGTAATAAAAGTTATGTGACTGTGGTCTCTCTCTCTCAAAATATCTATTGTACTGTACTCACCCTTCTTCCTGTGATGATGTGAGATAAAAGGCCTACGTGATGAGATGAAGGGAAGTGAATGATGTAGGCGTTGTGACATAGCATTACGCTACTACTTACCTTCTGATGATAAGTCAGGAAGATCTTCTACTGATCCACAGTTGACCACGGGTGACTGAAACCATAGAAATCAAAATAAAAGGGTACTAATGAGAATAAAGTGGGGGGACTACTGTATTAAGATAACAGAGTTGCAGTTATTGGTCATACAAGATTGAGAATATGAAAAAGGGAGCATGTGACTGAGGAAAGATTAAATTACTGTAGGAGGACAGGAACTGAGAGATCAGGGTACTAGAAGGATCATCTGTATGAATGCTAAAATCACAAGAACTATGACAGGAGTAGAGTTAGAGCGGCAGAGAACCAGGAGCTGAAATTTGACTGAAGCAACAGGGAATGGTAATGGGCGGTATAATCTGCTAATGTGAGATGCAAAACTGGGCATTGAGAATGGGACCAAAAAAAATGTCTGGAAGCACCTACGAGAATCAAGAAGGGGTCATCTACCTTCCCCCCCCCCCACCCTGCCTTGTCCCAGTGGTACTAGAAGAGTGAGAGAGAAAACAGCCACCAGTAGCCATACCTGTGTTCTGCCACCACACTCCCAAATACATACTGTACTTTCTCATCTTCCCTTACATCTTGGTCATCACTATCTGATTCATCAAAAACTATCATAAAGAAGTGAGGATATTCAGGGGCGCCTGGGTGGCACAGTGGTTAAGCGTTTGCCTTTGGCTCAGGGCGTGATCCCGGCGTTATGGGATCGAGCCCCACATCAGGCTCCTCTGCTATGAGCCTGCTTCTTCCTCTCCCATTCCCCCTGCTTGTGTTCCCTCTCTCAGTGGCTCTATCTCTGTCGAATAAATAAATAAAATCTTTGAAAAAAAAAAAGAAGTGAGGATATTCAAAACCCTCTGATACATCACAAGTATTTTTTAAAGTATCATATTGATTCAGTACCTATGTAGATCAAGCTATCATATTATTACTAGAGAGTTTTCCAATCCTTGGCAGAGCATAGAATTTTCAAAATTTTTATAGATATGTTACAGTTAGGGAAGGAAGACACACAGATGGCCAAAAGACACATGGTAAGATGCTCAACATCACTGATCATAAGGGAAATGCAAATCAAAACCACAATAAGGTATCGCCTCACACCTGTCAGAATGGGTAAATTCAAAAACACAAGAAACAAGTGTTGGCAAGGATTCAGGTGCACCACACCGGCAGCCCTTAAAAACATGACATGCATCACCCCCAATTACCATCTTTAACAAATACTGAGTGAACTTCCACTTCATGCAAGAACCTGTGCTATGGAACATTCCAATAGGTCTTAATTGTTTAGACTTCTAGGGAAGGAAATAAGAAGACATGTAAACAAATTAAACTACCCACCAGATGAAAACTAGTGCTCTAACACTTAAACACTTGTTTAAGTACATGCTGAAGGAGCAGGGAAGCTTCCCAACCACAAGGAAGACCCTTCTAGAACAGCCACCATTTCCGAGGCACCCTCAGACCCAACCCCGTCCTCCCTTTGCCTCTTTACCGTCTGGCCCCAGTCACTTCGCTGCCCCTTCTGGAACCTTCCTCCATCGCCATAACTGTTCTACTTTGTCCCTCGTACCCTGCTGCATTCTCCTCCCTCAACCTTCCAGGCTCTTCTCTCTCTCAACAAGTCTCGCCTCCCCACCTCTGTCCCCTGAGGGTCCCACCATGGACCCCTTCGGACTCCCATGGGTATCTCCCTACTCCCGCCTCACGGCCTGAGGCCCCTAGTCCTCCGGGATCACTAGGTCCTCGCTGCAAGCCCCACAGTCACTCGCGCGACCGAGCGCTCTAGCTCCACCGCCTTCCCGGGCTCCCACGCGGCGAGGCCCCGCCCCCAGGTCACCTGACCGAGGCCGACACTCCGCCCACCAGGTCCGGGCGCTGGACCAGTGTGGGACCTAGGCTGTTGCCGCTGCCACGGCCACCGCGACCGCCACAGTGCAGGGGCTCCGGGGCCGCGGGGAGCGGCTGAGCTCGCCGCCGCCTCCGCGCCGACTGGTCTGCGCTGTGGCCCTGCCGCTCTACCCCACCTCACAAGGGCCTGTGACCTCACCCAGCCGGGCTCGGAGGCCTGGACCCGAGTGGCGGGACTGCTCCCCACGGGCTCTCTTCCAGGCACTTCGATTTCGTCCTCCATCCTGCACCCCCTACCCCTCCTGCCGCTCTCTTCATTCTGCGGTGCGCTGTCCCGCCCTAGTCTGACCACTTTTCAATGTTCTTTTCTATCCATCCTTTGACTACTTCCCGCCGTCCCTTCTAAAACAGTCCATCCTTCTCGGTTTCTACTACCCTGTAACGGACTTCAGCGCAAAGCCTCTTGTTCCACTACTTGGCTGAATTTTGTTCCAGGTTGCCTTTCAGAAGACTAACGCTTCCTTTGGGAAGAGATAATTTTTCTTTGAAAATCAACTTCTTGTGTGTGCATCCTGCAGACCAAATGATATTGGTAAAAGACACAAAGCGATTTTTCATGGCTTTTCCCGATTATTATGTCACTAAAACTTATGAATCCAATTCAGTGAAATTAATCGTTTTTACGGTTTGCTAAAGTTGTAAATGTTCTGTGAAGCAAAGAGGGTTTTGCAAATATTTTCCCCAAAAAGCCCTCGATTTGAGGTATATTTTCTTCACGTATAGGTAAATTTATTCACATTAATTGATCCATTGTTGGTTGTTGACATTGTGAACAGCCTGGGCTTTAGAGACAGATCTATTCAAATTCAATTATTCAGCCAATTGTCCTAATTGCTTACTGTATGCTTAGGCTCTCTAAGCCTCAATTTTCTCATTCTTTCAGGATTGTGATAGTTCAAAAATGTATATGTAGTGCTCAATAAATGCTAAATAAATGCTAAAATAATTAATTCCTTCTGAGATACCACTGTGCCAGTTTGTATCTTAAATCCTGCTCTGTAGGCATTCTTTAGTACTTTCAATATGTATGTGGTTTATCTCCCTAGTCTATAAATAATCAGAGTCCTGAGACAATGTTCTTTTTTTTTGTAAATACCCCACCCTCTATTCCCTGCTTCCCCACCCCCCACACTGTTACAGTCACCTCTATTAATGGACTCAGCCCATTTTCCATCTATTTATAAAGCATCAACTTCTGATGTGTAAGGATTATAATGGTTTCGGTCTGTGTGTTGATCAACAGATTGTGGATGCTTCACAAATATTGAACACTTGTAGTTTTTAGTAATGAATCTATTGATGAATTAGTTTCTGTATTAGTCAGTTTCACAGACCCCCCTCCCCCAATAGCACCGAGAGTATATTAGTTAGGATTAGATTCTTTTACCAGTAACAGAAAATCCTTGAATAACAGTGGCCTAAGCAAGATAGAATTGTATTTCTCGCATTGAGGAGATTGAGAGATGGTCACTTGGAAGGCAGATAATTGTTTACCATAGTTGCATGCACGCCATCTTCTATTTTATTGCCCCACTGGCTGTCATTCCAGTGTCCGCTTAAGGGAGGTATGGCAGAGTACCCTTTGATCAGACAAAAGCCTCTGTAAAGATTTTAAGGTTATGCTTCTTGGATCCTCTTATTCAAATAATATGGCTTCTAAGAAGCTTAAGGCTTTTGTCCTGCAGAAGCCCAAGTACAAAAAAAATTTAGCTCAAAGATATTTATGGATATTTATGGATATTAGATATTATGGGTACTTATCTCATGGAATGAAACCCAAAAAGATTTGCAGGAGATTCGCAATTTTTTAGGCTATCATCAGAAACACTGCCAGCTTGGGCTGAAAGACTCCAAGTACAAAAAGGAAAGAGGCCTTTGGACCCTCAAGTTCTATAAGCAGGAAGCAGGCCGAGAAAACTACTTAGATGTAAGCACATGCTACCTTTAATGGAAAAAAAAGATGACTTACAGATTAAAACCAAGAGCCTAGAGAGTAGAACTGAAATCCATGGAGAATTATTTCCAGGCATTGAATATGGAACTGTAAATGTGTACCCAATGAATTTCAGAATTGCTATGGACCAGCAACTTCTGTGAACCTCCCGTTTTCTGCCTGTTCTTTTACATTGGTTGTTGTAAGAAAAAAGCATATAGGTTTTTTTCTGTAGGACTTCAGATTGAGAGGTACTGTACTCAAGTGGCTGAATATAATATATCCAAGAAGCTTCATCTGCCCCAGGACCTATTTAGAGGACAAGACTCTGAACTGCGAGTGAATGCTATAATGAGATAAGACTCTGGGGTCTTGGGAGGGGTGAGTGCATTTTGCATATGGGAGGACTATAAATAATTTGTGACTAGAGGGTGGACTGTGACATTTTTTAAATATGTGCACAAATTCTTTGGTGTATTACTTTCTTCTTGTTACTGTAACAAATTACCACAAAATTAGTGGCTTACACAACATTATTTATTATCTTACATTTCTGGAGGTCTGAACTTCAGAATTGGTCTTACAGGGCTAAAATCAAAGGCTGCATTCCTGAAGGCTCTAGAGGAAAATCGGTTCCTTACCTTTTCCAGCTTCTAGAGGCTATATACTTTCCTTTACTCATGGCCACCTCACTTGGACCTGTTCCCATAATTATATTTCCTACTCTCACTCTGATCCTCTTACCTTCCTCTTATAAAAACCTTTATGATACTAAGGCTACCCAGATAATCTATGAGATTTCCCTGTTTCTATCCTTTTTTTTTTTAATTTCAGTATAGTTGATACAATATTACATTAGTTTCAGATGTACAACATGGTGATTCAATAAGTCTATACATATGCTTTTCTCACCAGAAGTGTAACTACCATCTGTCACCATGCAACACTATTAGGATACCATTAACTATATTCCCTATGCTGTACCTTTTATTCCTGTGACTTATTCCATCACTGGAAGCCTGTATCTCCCATTTCCTTCACCCATTTTGCCCATCCCCATGCCCACCCCCCTCTGACAACCATCAGTTTGTTCTTTGTATTTATGGGTCTGATTCTGCTTTTTTGTTTATCTGTTTTGTTTTATATATATATATATATATCACTCTTCTTTTTCTATCAATGGACCTTGGCCTGCTTCCATATATTGGCTATTGTAAATAATGCTGCAATATACATAGGGGTACATGTATCTTTTTGAATTCGTGTTTTAGTTTTCTTTGGGTAAATATTCAGTAAAGGAATTATTAGATACTATGGAATTTCTATTTTTAATTTTGGGGGAACCTCCATCTCTTTTTCACAGTGGCTGCACCAATTTACATTCCAGCTGACATTGTTAGAGGATTCTCTCAGTTAATTGCTCATTCTTTGAAGGGACACAGTAGATTTTGTATAATTTTTTCTCTCAGCCCTGCCATTAGTGCCTAACCAAGTATATATATTCAATAAATGTATACTAAATGCTTGAATTTTCTATATTTTT
>NC_048230.1:29343847-29394591 GCF_002007445.2 Ailuropoda melanoleuca | reverse complement strand
AGGTGGCTACCGCTTCCCGGCGCCCTGACACGGCGGCTCCCTCCCCCTTCTGTTTAGCTTCCGATATCTGTGCGCGGTTTCACGGCTCCCCGCTTCGTACCTCGATACTCAGCGCTGGAGATGTTCATTTGTAGAGATCCAGATGTGTCTTCCTGCGTCTCAGGCTGATTCCGTGGATATTCCTGCTGGTCTGGTACCTATCCAGCTCAACTCAGGGGACCGGCTGAAAAAGGGGTCCCCTACTCCTCCGCCATCTTTAATCCCTCCCTGTTTCTATCCTTAATTACACCAACAAAATCCTTTATTCCATGCAAGCTTGGTAAAATATTTGCTGTTTCTAGGGATTAGAACATGGATATCTTTTGGGGGGGTGGGCAGGGGCAATGAGTCTATCTACTATAATGCTCATCTCTTCAAAAATGGCATCTAGTCCACTCCTCTTGAATGTGGGTTCGATGTAGTGGACTACTTACAATGAATAGTGTGGCAGAAGTGATAATATGACACTTACAAAACTGAGTCATAGGGGTGCCTGGGTGGCTCAGTCAGTTGGGTGTCCGACTCTTGATTTCAGCTCAGGTCATGATCTCAGGGTCCTGAGACCAAGCCCTGCATCTGGTTCCACGCTCAGTAGGGAGTTTGCTTGAGATTCTCACTCCCTCTCCCTCTGCCCCTCCCCCTGCTCATGCTTGCTCTCTCTTCTCTCTCTCTCTCAAATAAATCTTTAAAAACAAAAAACTAAGTCACAGGGGTGCCTGGGTGATGTAGTTGGTTAAATGTCTGATTCTTGGTTTCAGCTCAGTTTGTGATCTCAGGGTCATGAGATAGAGCCCCGAGTCAGGCTCTGTGCTCCACACAAAGTTGCTTAAGACTCTCTTTCCCTCTCTCTCCCCCTGCCCCTGCCCTTCTCCCTCACTCTCTCTCTCAAATAAATAAATATTAAAAATAAAAACTAAGTCATAAAAGACATTGCAGCTTCCTCCTTGCTCTCTCTTGGATTACTCACTTAGGGAGAAACCAGCTGATATACCACAGAAACTGCAAGATAGTGTTTGTTGTTTTAAGCTGCTAAATTGTGGGGGAATTTGTTATGTAGCAATAGATAACTACTACAGTCCCTTAGGTCACATCCTGATCCATGATGTCTGCTTAAATTCTAGCTATTATCTCTACATTCCAGCCTTCCTGGAGAAGGAAGGGAAGAAGAAAGACATGCTCCCTCTTTTATGTGGCACTTACTGGAAGTTGCATGCACATCTTTCATTTATATCTCACTGTCTTTGAGATGGACATGGCACACCTAGCTGCAAGAGAGGCTAGGAAACAAGATTTATTCTGGGCAGCCATGAGTCCAGCTGAAAATTAGGAGTTCTGATATATGAGAAGCAGAAAACAGATAGGGGGGCACAATTAGCAACCTCTGTCACAATGCGTGATTATAAGTGTCAGGAAAAGCAAAGTCTAGCATACGTTCATCAACATTTTTCTTTTTCTTAACAAAGTATTTTCATTGTCCACCAAATGCTATTTACACACCCAGCACTCTGCTCTCTCCAAAGAATCATGCCAATTATGTATGAGTCACAAGAAAACCCAACTAATATATCACATAAGCCACAGTGAATGGTGAAATTTTTTTTTACAAAGTTCTTTTCAGGGACACCAATAAAGAATAATTTACTGGGAGATTTTGCCTAAAGGCTCTTAAATTTCCTAAATGTTGCTTTCCAGATACTTATATTCTGTGAGCATGCTTTGATGCATTGTCAGAAAATACACAGCTGATGGAAATTGTTTCCTCTGTGCAAGAGGTCGGAGAGACCCCACTATGACAGCAGTTCCAAGGAACACAATCATGTTCCTGACTGACAATTTTCTTTTCACATATAACCATTCTTGGGTAGCCACATTAAGTGGACCTTAAAATTTTATTTAACAACAGTGTTAACCCCAATCACAAGCATTTAAAACTACCTCTTTGAATGCTTTAGTCAAACTACAAAAAATTAGAAATATATATTTCCAGAAATATATTACAAAACCAAATGGAAATTATTTCTCAACAAGTATTAAATGGCTTCCTTGCAAAGCATATGTTATTGTTTCCTTACATCTGTGTGAAAAATAAACGCACTGTAATTCCAAGACGATCTGCTTGTAATTGGTCCCAGGGGTCATTAGATAGCTGCTACTAGAGTTCAGACTACAGAGGCCAAGAGTTGGGGGATTACTAATGTGATTTGACATATAGTTTTTCATTTCATTTTCACATAAAGTCCTCCATTTTCATCCAGACATTTAGACAACAGTTACCATTACACAAGTAAAACATAGTGAATCTTACAAAATTTCACCATAAAAGGACCCAGTCTATGTTCACGTAATATTTTTATGTCATGCACTATAATGTGTTTTTAAAAATGTACATTATGTCAGGAATGCAAGACTTAAAGGCAAAGATTATGAGTGTCCTGTAAAGTACTTCAATCCCATACTGTTGAGGCTCAATACATTTTAAATAGCAAAGTGGAGTTACAAATTCTAAAGTCTTATCCTATAGAATGATAATGCAAATAATGAAGATATTGATCACAACCCCTGTGAATAAAACGTCTTCTTGGATGCCTGCCAAGGATCCTGTTAGTTGTTTGTTTGTTTGTTTCCCCTGTCATTTTGATCTATTACTTCTCTTAGTTTTTCGTGGGACTTGGTGGCTGAGAGTGAACCCAAGAAGGCTTTGATCACTTAACTTGGAAAATGGATCAAAAGTAGATTTGCATTTTATGTGGGTAGATATTTGGTTTTCTTAATCTACCAACCAAACTACGTTCATAATTTTTAGTAACTGAGGTGACTTACTGCAAATTTATTAGGCCAGAAGGATAGGTATGTGGCTCTTTATGTCAGTGGTTCTTAGACTGGAATATGAAACAGAATCACCAGGAAGGTTTACTGAAAGAGAATGCTGGGCCCCACTCTCAGATTACCTGAGTTAGTAGTTCTGGGGTGTGGCCTGTGCATTTTCATTACTAACAACTTCCCACATGATACAGAGCCCGCTGGTCCTGGGACCACACTCTGAGACCCAATTCCTTAAATAAAAGTTGGACATTTAAATGATCCTGTAAATAATTTGTCATTAAGACTTTATTGTACCAATTTATTATGCCTCCCACAAACAAAACCTAAGCTAGAGTAACAATCTGTTCTACTGAGGTTGCACAAGTTCCAAAAAATCCCCAATTAAAAAGCAAAACAACCCTAATTCTTAGAACAGTAATAACCTACTTACTTTGAAAATGTTATTAAAGTCTAAAGAAAAACTCTGGGTTCTGGAGCAAACTTCAGTTCCCGTAGTAGTCATCATTCAGTTACATTTGGAAACATGCTTGTTCTAAAATAATCATTTTTGAGGCAATGACACTTCGTCTTTTCACCCAAAGAAAACAGAAAGAACAACACAGGAAGAACTGGGCAGCCTTAGGTCAATTCGTTTTGGAAAGCACATTTAATTCACTGTTGCACAACTCAAACAAAGGGGGTGGTTGGGAAGTCCGGAAGGCACTTAAGGCGTTCCAACCAGGAATACTTAACAAAGAGAAGTATCTTGAAGTCATGGATGGTCTAAGAATATCTGAGAGGTAAAGAACTGACTCCTTATGTGACAACTTGTCAGGAATGTTCAAAGCTTCCCGTTACTGTCCACAGACCCTGAGATTGAATGTAAATTATCTCCAGATGAGCTGAGCACAAATAACCTTTTGGGGCTGTGCTGATGCCAAAATCCTATTTAGATGTTCACCCCACATGAGGCCAGAACTGACTGCACTTTGCTATCTCGTGAACAGGATCTCCCCACAGACAGGCAAAGGCCTAGAAGCCTTGTTCCAGAAGTTCAGACAAGAGTCCTAATGGGGTTTTTTTTAATCTTTTAGATATGTGTTCTTCCTCCTTTGATATAATTTATTCATATAAACCATCTTATCTAAATAAAACGTACAACTACTATTCTAATGGACTCTTGTCTCAGTAGCCAAAAGATATAGTTAGGTTTGAAACTTCTTGGATTCAACCCTCAACTGTACTACCATCCCCTTCAGTAAAGGATAATCCATGGGTGAGACAAGGTTCATTTGTCCCATTCCTAATTTCAAAGCTTAGTCTCAGTGTTAACCCACAGATAGAGAATACATATTTCAGCTGCTTCTTATGGATGCCTCTTCCTTATACGTGGATGCAAATGTGAACAAAGTGAACTAAGAAATAATAAACTAAGTGGAGCTTGAGTGCTACATCAGGAGATGTAACTGCTAACAAATTCTGGAAGAGTTCTGAGAGGAGAGAATGAGGCTCTTCCGTTGAGAAAGCTGACATAGAATGACATCTGCTCTTGCCACAGCCAGGTCTCTCAGATCTCCCAACTAAAACAACCAAGAGTAACAATACCTCCTAAAATCTTGACAGCATGCTTGATGCCACAGGAAGTCCCAGCATCTTAGAATATCACGATATTGATATTGGCTGGTCCAAACCTATCATTTTTCAAACTAGAAAGTTGAGCCCCAGGGAGAAGAAAGAGACTTGCCTTAATTAAGGTTAAAGATTCCTTAGCTGTAACACTGAGGCCAGGACCTAGATTTTCTGATCATCAGACCACTGTCTATAGGTCCTTCCCTTTTTCTTGATGAATGGGGGTGAGGGTGGGTGTTAATGTCAGACTAAGGTAAACACCAATGGAGCAACAGCTATGGCTAGGAAAAAAGAAGAGCCTGTATCCCAGCTCCTCAGAAAAGGCCCAGCATGCCCATGGGTCCATCCCTACAGGCTTCCAGGATGAGAGACCCGGCGGCTGGGCAGCAACTTCCTATGAAGGATGCCAAGTGGGAGGGTCTGTAACTAGTCCAAGTCTGTGTTGGTTTTTTTTTTTCTTTTTTAACACTCTCCTTCCTCACCACCAAATAAAATTACAAAAGAATGCAAGTGTGATTATATACCTATTCCTTTCGATTAAGCAAGCCTCATCATGGTTCAGGTGACCCAATGAGAAAAATAAAATAAAATTGCACTTGTGGCCTCTCAGATTAAAGACTGAGTTAAAATGAGGTTGCCCAGGCCATAGGAGAATAAGCCACACATGCTGATACAACTGGCCCAGCATTCCAAATGTGGCAGTTATGTCCAGCGGACTTGGAGACCCATGGGAAAGATTCCTTCACCCAAGGACAGCCAAGAGGTAGATAAATGCAGTCAGCCGCGTGGATGGATGTAGACACGGAAGCACCAGGTTGGGTGTGTGGAGAGGTGCCTTGGACCAGGGGCGGAGGGCCGGAAGGGTGGGGCCAGACCTCTGGCTCTAATCACAGCACTCTCCCTGTGAGGAAAAGTGTTTGGTCATGAAAGAAACCCCCAGGATGTAGCAAATGTCTACAGCAGTGAGAGTGTGGAAGGAGAAGGTAGAGAAGTGATGCTGGCCTAAGGGTGACACACTTCTTCTAAAGGAACTTCTAGGGTGGAGCTGCCGATGAGACAGATCTAAAGGGTGATGATGATGAACTGGGGGACTCTGGCACATCTGTCCAGGCCATCCATGACCCCTGAGTGGCCCTATCATCCTCATTCCCCACAGAACTGCTAGCAAGTCTCCCCTCATGAGAGAACCATACTGGATTGAGGTGATGGTAAAAGGCATAGGCAGCCCTGACGGTTCAGCTTGCCTCCGATTTCTCCTTCACCCTGAGAGAAGAGAAAGGAGATAAAGGTCCAGATGACACAACAAGGCCACCAAGCTCAGCAGTTGCTATCAGAGCTGCTGAGCGTCAGGCCCAAGAACCATGAACTCAAAGTAGAGTCAAGGCCCCCTCCTCTGGAATGAGAGGCTCGGCTCTGCTTTCTTCTTCAGGAAAAAAATGGCCCGAAAGGGAAAGCTGGCTTCTCACTGAGGTAATGTAGAACACCGGCTCAGCTGTGTCAGTCACCCTCAGGTTAAGCAGGAATAATCCCTGAAGGAGGCATTCTGTGGACGAAGGTTGAGGAGCTCTGCTTGCCTGGGACACACCACAAGTTTTAAATTACACATTCCCCCACACGCAGCAACTCACACATACACATGCACAGAGGCCCATACCTCCACAGACTGACGTTCTTCCGACCCACCCCACACCCAGCTCCCAATCCCACCCCACAGATATCGTTCCCTGTAAACATGACAGCAGAGATGTCCACAGTTCTGGGACAGCTTGATAGTGATCTGAGAATGACTCCTTGTCATTAAGTGCCCCGGTAGGTGATGTTGGTGAAGGTGGATGTGGCCTCTTTGTACAGTGGGTTGTTGGCCTGCAGAGAAAACAGAGAAGCATCTTACAGTGAATTCCTCAACTCTCCCCTCCCCTCAAGGATTACATTTCATCTGAAAAGTCTACCCAAGACACTCTTCTCTGGGATATACCATTGATGAACCACTTAGTGCTCATTGTACCCCCAAGTTCTCTCTCAAGATGGGAGTAGATACGAAATAAGAGCAGAGAGAAGGTGGAATGCCATCCTGCTGCTATTTCTAAGGGGTTGAATCCAGCCCATTAGTTTTTGGGGATCACCAAACATTTCAGGATCTCTTTTCACCAGTATCGATTTCTTGCCTCTCTCCTGAACTCTCCTTTTTGCCCTTCTCCCCATTTTTCCTTCCTTGTGACCATCCTGGGGAGTATGGGCAGAGATGGGAAATGTAGCAGGTCATAGCTGAAACCAAGAGGACAGTGTTGCTCAAAATAATTTTAATTTGTTCTCATTTCATCCCTCTAAGCACTACCCACGAATACTCATGTTAGCAGGAAAAAATAAACCCTCACTGGGTTTCCCAAATTCTTTTCTTTTTTTTAAAAAAGATTTATTCATTTATTTTAGTGGGGGGGGGGCAGAGGCAGAGGGAGAGAATCTCAAGCAGACTTTGCTGAGCACAGAGCCCGACGCAAGGATCAATCCCACAACCCTGAGATCATGACCCAAGCCAAAACCAAGAGTCACATGCTTAACGGACTGAGCCACTCAGGCACATCCCCCCCACACAATTATTTTCTAACACAAAGTGACAAATCCCATAAGATCTGATAGTCTTTACGGGTCAACATCTTCATGTGCCTCAGAGGTTCCAGATTTCTGTACTGTGCTAAAAGAAACACTTGTTTCTCAAGTTTCTTCAGACCCTTGGGTACAAAAGCCTGAAGTCACCATCAAATGGAAACAAACTTTCAGCCTCCCCCTGGACATTCATGGAGTCAAGCAGCCATTTGGAATGTCCAGAAAAAAGTTAAAATGTAGAAGATGAGCTGAAGGAGAACAGAGTAAAATTAAGCACGTAGAAAGTTTTCAGTAGACACTTGTTTCATTTAATTCTATCAGAATAAACTGCAGGGAGGATATTTTTTAAGAGGCTGGCCCAAAAAGTAATTCCTATCATAACTTAATTCCCTCCCACAATTGGGCAAGCTTCTTAAGCTCTCTGGGCTGTTTCCTTACCTATAAAATGGGAATAACAATGCTGTCTCCTATCTACGGCTGTTGTAGGAATGGAAGAAGTTAATACCTAAAAATTATTTGGAACAGTTCCTGGTATATGCTGAATCCCACCAAAAGTTAGCTAACTTATTTTTTTTTCCTGTTTGTGTTTAATGCTTTGGACTTCATCAGTATATAATGTATTATATGTTCTCCGTGTAGGATTCTCAAGTTTGTCTTATCTTCCTCAACTGGAGAAGAAGTCTCTTTTTCATTGCATCAGTGTCCACAGCAGAGCTGGGCCCTACCTGTGTTCAGTCAGTACTCACTGACGTGGCCTGTCATCACTGTGTGGTAGAGAGAGAATCAGGTGGTTTCCAGGAATAATAAAGACAATGGGACCATCTCCCAATTTCCAGAACAGAGGCTAACAGGGAAATTATGGGCTAGCTGAACCTGGCCACCCCAGGCATCTGCAGTTTCCACTTGAGGCTTTCAAACCAATGACTTGAGAAAATGCCCAGCCCAGCCTCTTACGGTGTCCCATTTTGCTCTGGCTCGCTCTTCTTCAAATTTAGCAAACTCCTTCCGGTCATGGATGGTGATGAGAAGCTTCCAGATGAGCAGAGTAGCAAGACCGATGAGCAAAATGGCCCCCATCACTGAGAGCAGGACCACCAGGATGTCAGGACCCTTGGGACACTCTGTCAGGAGAGAGCACAGAGACAGAGGTTGTGAATGTAGCAGGAATCACTTGAACTGGCTATGAATAGGTCTTCTTGACCAAGTAAGAAATTACTAGAAAGTTCTCCAACGGAAACAGGACTTACAGAATACATCAACTAATTTTTTAAAGGAGGGGGTGCCTATGTTTAAGAGAGCAATAATCTGTCCTGAGTGGTTTAAGTCAGAGGTGATAAGCAGGTCACCCATGGCAGAATCTAACCTATATAAGTGTTTATTAAAAATCTGATTTTATGTTAATTACAATGGAGTTAAAATAAAAACTTAATAAAAAATTTTGACTTTGTTGGCAATATTGAATAATCAGGAGATTCTCCCTCTGAAATTTGAGATTCTTCTTCTTAAAAAAAAAATCAAAATATTTGGAAACACTGAAACCACAGGGCAGCCCTGGTTAGATGCAAGGAGCGGCTGTCCCCTTTAGGTGTGACACATTTTCCAGTTTTCCAGAATCCTCACCACCCTCTTTTCTCTACTAAACAGAGGCAACATGTAACTTGTCATTGAGGCCATGCTACCTTGCGCTCTGGAGCTAGACTGCCTGGGTTCGAATCCTGGCTTAACCACTTACTTTGCTATGTGACCCTCAATAAATTATTTAACTTTTCTGGGTGTCTGTTTCCTATTTTTCCATGTTTAAAATGGAGAAAGTAATAGCACTGAACTCCAAGACTTGTGAAGAATAATTAAGCTAAATATATTTAAAAGAACTCAGAACACTGCCTGGCACAGACTCAGTGCTCAATAAATATCAGATACCCTTATTCCTGGCCTTCTTGTTATATCCAATTGTTTTCACTAAGTTATTTTTCTAGCTCCTGTAGGCATTTCTGTTTGTTACCCTGATTCAGATATGTACATCCCTGAGGGCTGGGAACCTCATGACCTTGTTAGCACACTTAGAGACCAGGAGGCCTGCCAACCGAGAGAAAATTTTGGCTCCTTCCCAAAATATCTCCTCATCTAAACCCCTAACCCTATTGAGAGCTGACATCCTGTTCAAACCCAGTCAACAATCAACACAGACAGAGGTGCATCACCCTTCTGAAGGCCAAGCTGAGTATGCTCCAGAGAGTTCTGCTTCCCATAAACCACAGGTGTCTGATGGATGACCTCACTCCAGTGACTTCTCAGGTGCTACGTAATTAGGTGTTTGGATATATGAGTATTGATGGGTCCGGAGAGGAGGTCACACCCACTTTCCACACTGTCTCCCACCTTCTTCTCTAAACATATACGCTGTGCTCACCACACACGACTCAAAAACAACCACCAACACAAACCCAAGCTGGCTATTTCCCAAGCCACCAAATTATAACCTGTCTATAATTAAAGGAGCATCTGGAGAGAGTCTCTGAGGTCCCAGTGTCTGAGTTCCCAGGAGAGAAGGGTCCCAGTTCTTCTGGGAAAAACAATTACGAATTCTCTGGAAGATAGGGCTGACCCTCAAACCTCAAAGCAAAATCTCTTCAATTCTGCATGCCAGTATGGGCAGGACAGGTAGAATGTCAAGAGATCTTCAGGGAAAAACAACTGTTAAGTACTTGTCCTGAAAAGGGTGGATGGCAGACATCCTGGAAGCAGAACACAAGATCAGGTGGTCTCTAGAGAGCTCTCCTAGCCACAGTGATGAGGACCCATGGTGGGGACCTGAGGTCAAGAAAGACTGAAGGCCTGCCAAGTAGGACTTGGCTAGGACTGTAGGACTAGCAGATTTGACAAAAGTATAGGAAATCCAGCGAAATGTGAATGTCAGATAAACAATAAATAACTTTTTAGCCTAAGTATGTACTAAATATTGCATGAGATATACTGTATTTGCCAGGCAACCCTATCTGTGAGTGATGAGGACCCAGCTCAGGGGATCCCACTCCATGCAGGATGAACACCACCCAGCCAATGCCAAGCCCTTTGGCAGTGCTCTGTCTACTGCCCTGAAGTGGCCCAGCCCTTCCGGGAGAGCATCTGCAAGGGCATGAGTTAGGAAAGAGAATGAGAATAATCTTCTATACTCCAGGACCTCAAATGCTACATTCTGCTTGAAGCCAGAGCCCCTGAAAATGGTTGGGGATGATGGGTGAGAGGAAAGGCAGAACTTAGAATTCCAGGGCAACAAGATAGGAAATGTAGGTCTGGGACCCCATTTCCCAATGTGGAGAAAGGGGGACACATCAGAAAAGTTACCCCCCCCACCAGGAGTTATTTGTACCAGCTCAGGTTATCACCATCTTTGTTCCCCACAACTTCAGGTAACGGGTTCCAGTCTAAGAACAACAAGCCAAAAGGTTTTGGTAAGTGATACAGCAGAAGCAAGGATTATTGTAGCAAAGAGATAAAGTAATGTTAAACCCAAAAGCAAGAACATACCGCCCTTCTGAAATGAGAAAGGACAAAAGCACAGATAAGGTGGGTGTGGAAAAATCCATGAAATGTGTTAACACAGGTGGATGGGAAATTGTGAGGGGTCATCGCCAAATAATTCACATTGCTCCCCCACAAATACATACCCCAGACTCTTCCCTCTCCCCTTCCCATGTCAGCTTTCCCTTGAGTTAGTAAATAAAACGAAGGCCATACCCTTTCTTTACCTTCCTTCTCCCTTCTAAAGGTGAGAGCCCTGGGAAAGGCTGGTGAACAATATCACAGATGGGGGCACTATGCTTTCCTCCACTCATGGAGCCAGCAACACCCTGGCTGACACGGATGTAGCAGAGTTTCTTCCCATCTTCACCCCCTTTCTTCTCTCTAGCTGCCCAAATTCTCCTAGCAGGTATCAAGATGTATACCAGCCTGCCTGTCTCCTAGGAATTCCTATTAATTCGTTCAAAAACTGTTTATCAAGTGTGTTCTCTTTAGATGACTGAGCCAAGTATGGATATAACAATAGATAAGATAGACAGTCCCTGTGTGGATGGAGCTTGTGATCTACTGAGGGAGATGGCTGATTAAAGAAGCAATTTAGGGGTGCCTGGGTGGCTCAGTCGTTAAGCGTCTGCCTTTGGCTCAGGGCGTGATCCCGGCGTTATGGGATCAAGCCCCACATCAGGCTCCTCCGCTGGGAGCCTGCTTCTTCCTCTCCCACTCCCCCTGCTTGTGTTCCCTCTCTCACTGGCTGTCTCTATCTCTGTCAAATAAATAAATAAAAATCTTTAAAAAAAAAAAAAAGCAATTTAATGGTGTGATGAAGGCCCTTCTAAGGGAAGCACAGCTACTCTGAGAATGGAGCAGGAGCACCCAACCGAATCAGCAACATGGATGCCAGAGGACATCTGAGAAGGCTCGTTCGGGGAAATGATGTGTCCAAAACAGAAGCACTCAAATATTGGGGTGTATCACAATTGCCGGGAGCACTAATCAAGAACACAGAGGCTCATGAAGTAGGTCAGGGCTCAGGACTCTGGATTTTTTTTTAACAAGGGGGAACATACAAAAGTTTGAGACCCACTTTCCTAAAGCAAGGGCAAGCAAACTATGGTCTGAGAGCCAAGTGTGGCTTGCCATCTGTTTTTGTAAATATACTTAGGCTCATGCATTAAATATATGCTGCTTTCCTGTTACAATGGCAGAGTAGTCATGGCAGAGACCACATGGTCCACAAAGCCTAAAATATTTAATATCTGGCCCTTTGCAGAAAGAGTTTGCTAGACCCTGGTCGGAAGGAAGATTTGAAGAAATTCCTACATCTGTTAAGAATGTCAAGCAACCAACTGATTTAATCTCTACCTTCAGACATTGTTCCTTCACTATCCTAAGTTCCTGTCTACCCCCGGCCATACCATAGCCCTTGTCCCTTAGCACTGTCCTTGTCCCTCTCCCTCTGGCCTGTGAATGCCATATCTGCTTTATCTATTGTGATATTCCCAGCACCTAGGCCACTGCCTGATGTGTAATACATACTCAAACATATTTTCTAATGATTCGTAGCTTAGCCTGTTGTTTAAGAGAAAGGAAGAAGACAGAGGTGGTAAGGGGAAGCAAGCAATCTGCTATGGTTGGATGGTGACAAGCCTGCGGTTGGTCTGTGTGTATGATAGATAAGCTCCTCCTGCTTCTAGAAGGCCTTGAGAGCAAGCACTATCTTTTCAGTGTTCAGGGCACCTTGGGTTGGTGCCTCAAACCCGGCACCATGTCTCATGGTCAACCTGGTTAAGGTCAACACCTCAAAGCATCAGGTCTTCCTCTGAAGCAGCAAGCAGGTTACTCTTGGCAACCACCTAACTCTTGGTAGAGCAGATGCTGAACAGTCCTAGACTTTAAATTCCTTGTTCTTAACATCATCACCTCAAAAAATGCCATGATATATTTTGTCACTTCATGGGATCCATATCTACCTTCTTTTTTTTTTAAGGTTTTATTGATTTATTTTAGAGAAAGAGAGAGCATAAGTGGGTGGAGGGGCAGAGGGAGAGAGAGAGAATCTCAAACAACTCCGCGCTGAGCAGAGCCCCTCACGGGCTCAATCCCACGACCCCGAGATCATGACCTGAGCCAAAATCAAGTTGGACTCTTAACCAACTGAGCTACCCAGCCACCCCTCTACCTTCTTCCTTTCCTTACCCACCTTCTTATTTTTCTATCTCCTCAATTAGCAAAGTTGCTTTCTCACTAATATATGTATTTACATATTACCCATACCCCAATGACAGGCCCTAACTTACCACTTGTAAGGTCAGTCTTAACCTGGCTGCTCTGTGTAAAAGGAGCAATGGGTGGAAATTACTGCCTAACATAGCCCTTAGGGTTCACTCACCTGGCTCTTCTACCACATAGAGAATGGACTTTCCACTCGAGTCTTCATAGTACTGGAATCTGACGACACAGTCATCCTCATTCTTGTATGTACAATTCACTGCATCCTTGCCAGTATCCTCTGAGGAAGGGAAAAAGATGGGAGAATGAAAAGCAAGTCAATTCCTGGAAGATGGGGCCATCCCCAAGCCCTGGTTATGGGACTTCTGAGAAAGTATGCAACAGGAAACCCTGTGCCTAACATTAGGCAAGATGTCTAGATTTGAGATGGCCTGGAAATTACCTCTAGATGACCCTCACTTCTGTATTTTGTCCCTCACAGGCCCTTTTAGGTTCTTATTCCTTCTTCTGCAAAGGACATGATATGACACATTCCACAGTCTGATTCAAAGCCTGGCTCTCCCACCTGCCAGCTGTGTAATATTGGGGAAGTTACTTGACCTCATCAGCTCTCTCTTCATCTATAAAAGGAAAATAATACCCCACCTCACAAGGTTGGTAGAGAGCTAAATGGCATAAAGTAAACAGTACCTAACACACAGTGGGTGTTCCCTTGCCTCTCTTTCCCTTCTCTGCTAGCCCAACAACTCCTAATAATTCATTGATTCAGCCCTTATATTTCTTCATTTCTGCTTTTGATCCAGTGTTCCTCTCCAGAGTCATCCCCTCTTCTCTGATTCCCATCACGTTTTGTAAGCTTCATCTCTTCTGATTCTAAAACTTCTTATTCTGACAGGGAAGCTATGGGTACCCCTCCATCAGCTGCACTATGAGATGAAGCCACTGATGAAGCCAGATGGGTAAAACTGACACCTGATGAGGTTAAGCAAATGCTCCAAGGTAGCACCATAGGTGCATGATGGGGCAGGACTAGAACTTGAGTCTCAGAGCCTGGAACAACAAGCCTTCAGAAAACCAGTGGTATAAGAATACAATGGAAAGGATAAGGATTTCCGGATTTAGTTCTAAGCTTGACTTGTTGGGGCAGGTTATGCAACTTTCTTGAGATTCCATTTCCTCATCTGCAAAATGAAGATAACAACAGTACTACAGTTCTGCTTTACTAGGTTGTTGAGGAAAGGATAAGATGGTGGGTATGAAAGGACACTTTCATAACTTTTATAAGTTATACAATTCCATACAAACAAGCATTCATTTTTATGATTATCATGGCAATGGGGTTGGGGGTATGAGAAATACTTATCAGCTAACCTGTGATATCCATCTGGTCTAGGTAATAAAAACATCTCACATCTCTCTCAGCAGTCTCCCCCTCTGAACTAATCATAGCATACACCCAATCCCCTCCAGAGGAAAAGCTGTCTCTTCAAACTCAATCCCCAAATCACTACCCTCACTCCTAGCCCCACCTCTGATATTAGCCAAAGGGTCCAGAGACCTGACCCTTTTCTGTAACACCCCCAGCCAGAAGCTGACTGACTGGCTGTGTCCTACTGTGGCTCTCACTAAAAAGCACGTTTCCTGCCTTCATGGGAGATGGTAATCTCTCCTCATGGGAGATGGCTATCTCAGGAGAGATTACCATCTCCCCGCTACCAGCCAATGCCTGGCTGACCCAGATAATCATATCAGATGTGCTGACAGCACAAAGATGATCTCCTTTTAAGTCAAGGTAAAGTACAAACCAGAATAATTGCAAGCAAGAGTTTCGCTCCCCACTGTACTTTTAGCTGTCTTTTTCCAGGAATGGCTCCAGCATAATGATTTTAACTATAAATCCATAAAGGTGAAGTTTCCCCTCCAAACCAGCGAAGTGGTATGCCTGGGCACTGTTTAACACTCTTAGCTAAGTAAACTCAGTAAATGCTTACTAGCTTCCTAAAATGATGCCTGTCACACTCTGCCTCAGTTACTTCATCTGTAAAATGGGATGCATTGTCTTCTTTTCCTTGGGGAGGTAAGGTTAGGGTTGCCAGAAATCAGGCATACTTTAAAAAGTGATTTGTAGGATCTTGCTGAGTCTGTGTGTGCTGGAAAGCAGAATGGGGAGGGACTGTGGAACCAGTTAGTAGAGGTGCAGGAGGCTTAAGGAAGACAGCTTTTATCAAAGGCCTAGCATGCACCAGGTCCGCACGACATGCCTTCAAGGTGGGAATTACTCTTCCATGTTACTGATGAAAGTTGGACAGCTTCTGTGATTAATTGCAGAACTTTAGAAGCTGTGTGTGTGTGTGCACGCGTGCACGCACGCACAAGTGTGTTTGCAACTCTGAGACACACTGAACTTACTAAGCTCCTTCACAGACTCGATCTCATCACGACAGTAACGGTTGCAGGTGTTGTCCTCATGGAGGGCTCCTCGGTCAAACTTCTTACACTCCACACACTCCCTAAAAGAGAGAGGACACGGAGATTAAGACGAGGGAAGAGCAAACCTACAAGGTTTGTCTGGCTCGGACCTCTCTACACCAGAGAGCTGTTCCACCTCAGAAAACAAACACCTGGGGCCCAGAGGGTCAAGTCTGGAGTTCAGAGTGGGAGGACTGGCAGGCAGAGGGCCCCAGCACCCTCGTTAAACTTCTTCATGGCCCATCCGTGAGTATGACAGGAAGTGAAGCCTATGCCAGTAGGGGAGCCTTCAAGGCAGAACTGGTCATGTAATCTGGGGGTCCAGTGCAAAGGAAAACGTCAAAAATGACTGAGAATTACAAGACAGTGCCAGCAGAGCAGTAAACCAAGTGTGGGGCCCTTCTAAGCACGGGCGCGGTACAGATGTACAGGTCATGCACTCATGAGTCTAGCCCTGCTTAAAG
The DNA here is from genome assembly GCF_002007445.2 of Ailuropoda melanoleuca. Classification (NCBI taxonomy): domain Eukaryota; kingdom Metazoa; phylum Chordata; class Mammalia; order Carnivora; family Ursidae; genus Ailuropoda; species Ailuropoda melanoleuca. The sequence goes on along the minus strand of NC_048230.1, from coordinate 29,378,833 downwards.
TGGCAAGAGAAATGGCAGGAGCATCCCCTGACCCCCAGATAAGTGAAGTGCATACTTGTGACCTTCTCCCTTCTCACAGTGTCCTTCATAACTGCAGCCCCACATCTCCCACAGAATCAGAGCATAAGCACTGGAACGTTCCCCAGAAGCTCCCTGGTTTTGCCTTCCTCCCAACTCAGGAATTCAGGATGCCACCCCAGGAGAGTGGGTTTCTCCACCTGGAGTCCCGTGGGTACTACTCTGGCCCCTGCCTGGTTGACTCTTCATCCAATGTTGCCCCAACTTTTCAGTGGAAAGAGGAAAGCTAGCCTCTAAGCCACAGTGGACTCCTCTTCCTAAAGCTTTGGTGAGTAAGAGACAGACCCTGGGGGGGGGGGGGGATTCTAGCCTGGGGGACCCTCCCTTCCTTCCAGCACCCAGCTCTCTCCAACTCACTTCTGGGCCCACTCACTTCTTAAAGGTGCAGGCGTCGGGGCAGGTGGGGCACTTCTCGCAGGTGTCCCCGTAGGAGCCGGGCTGGATGCACACGCAGCTGCCGCACTCACACTTGCCCCGGCCGCTGCACAGCAGCCCGTTGCTGGACATGCAGGTGTCCGTGCGCGTGGTGCAGTTGCAGTAGTAGCCGGTCCAGTCCGAGTCGCACAGGCAGTCCCCACAGCTGCACTGGCCGTGGCCTGGAAGCACACAGCCCAAGGGGCAGGCAGCCAGTGAGGGTCCCCACCTTCCCCCGCCTCCGCCGCTACTCACTCGTTAGCGCCACACTGAACGGTTCACCACCTTCTATACTTTTATGCTTTCCCTCCCTCCTCCCCAGGCCAAATCAACTGCCTGCTCTGTGTTCTCCTGGCGTTTACATGGACCTTTATTTTAACCCTTATGATCAGCCCATTTCCTTGCCTATCTGTTTCTCTTTCTAGACTGTGAGCTCCGTGATAGGAGAGGACATATCAATTTGTCGATCAGAAGTGATTAGCATAACATCTGAAACAGAGGAAGCAGGCAATTAATGCTTTGTGTACTTATCCATTTACTCAACAAGTATTTCTTGAGCTCCTGCTGGGCACTGGAGATTCGGCAGCGAACAGGACAGGCAAGGTCCTTATGACCGTGGAGCTTATGTCCTAGTTAAATTCCTGGAAAACATACGCACATTCTCCAGTGTGTGCCCTGTGCTGTATTAGCATAGTATCGCAAAGAGCCAGCAGTGCTCGTAGGAAAGGCCTATTCACTTTACTGCAGGAGCATAGGAATGGGAGAGAGGGGACTGGGGTGGGGGTCAGGTTGGTTAAATGCAGGTGTTAACTCTGGGAGCTGCATCCTGCTAATCACTTAACCAGGCTTGAAAACTTGGTTCCCAAACTTAGAAGAAAAGGTGACTCATTCTCAAGGATTCTGAATCAGGAAGAAGTGGAGGAATAATAAAAATCTGATTGTTAATCAGAGGAAAGGCAGGGAGCAAGGAGGAAGTAACCTCAATTGGTCTGAAAACCACGCCACTTGTGTGAGCAAATGGGCCCCATGAAGGTGGAGGAGAGGGAGGTGCCCAGGCAGGCTGAAACAGCCGGGAGCTGGCACCTTCTGCTCCCCAGTGACAGCCAGGTGAGCAGGGCCCCACAGTGTCCACTACACCTAGATTTTAGTGATGGCTCCTGGACAGGGAAAGGCCGACACCACAGAGGACCAGCAGTCCTCAGAAGCCTAGGCCTCCTCAGAAACCCCTGTCCCACAGTGTTTCCTTTGTGTGGCCAAACAAAGTGATCTTTGAGAAGATGGTCAGCCAGGCCAGCCAGGGAGTGAGGTTGGGAGTCAAGCAGCAAGCTAGAGCCAGCAGGCCCTAAGCCCTGGCAGGGTCAGCCCTTAAAAGGAAACCACAGTGTAGTAATGTCACAGGACGGGCACCCCGCCAGCGAAAGGGTGGCTGAGCCTGGGTTCACAGGAAAGTCAGAGGAGGAGGGTAAGGAATAAAGAGAAAGTATAAGAAAGAGGAGGGAAGTAGAAAGGAAGGCAGCAGGGGAGGGGTAGGAATGAGGGAGCAGAAGGAAAGGGAGGAGCAGGCATTTCAGGTCCCGGAGAATGCAACCACCTTCCCTAAACAGCTTGACCCTCTGGGCTGATGCATAGCTCCACTCCCCTGCTTTATGGGCCAGCCCTTTGTTTGACATTCTACTTCCTCCCTGAAGCCACCCAGGCTTCCTCTGTCTACAGTGAGTCTCTCCAGTGGACTCCTATAACTGTTTCCCAAGGACACCTCACTCCCGAGATCTGGGGGAGGTTCTTCCTCGTGTTGTGAATTATCCTTAGGTAAATTAATTAAGGGCAAAACCGAATTATCCGTGTCTCTCTATCCCACAACACTACAGCACAGAGCCTGGCCCAGGGACGCCTGATCAATCTATGCTCATGGACATGGCAAGTGGGGAGTCCCGTGAGGACAAGGATGCACTCCCTGGTGTTTGAGGCAGGGGTGCTGATAACGTGTAACCACCAAGGACCATACCCCAGTGGGGAGGAGGTAGGGGGAAGGCCAGAGGCTGGGGAAATAGCCAGGTGGTTGTGTGCCACCCTGGTGAGCCCCCGCAAGTGGCGGAGAACAGACCACGGGCCAGCAGCTCTGGGGAGAGACAGCTGCACAAGCGGGGAGGTCAGGAATCATGCATGACCCCTGTTCACCCATTTGGACAGAGTGCCTGGCACAAAACAGGTGCTCCGTAAGTGTGTGTCCCTGAGTATCTGTCACTGGAGAGTGTGACGGCAGCACCACAGGATCCAGAGCCGAAACCAGCAGGCACACCACACTCTGGCTGGAGGCGGGGGAGGGAGCCTCTGGGAGACTACAGGCGCTGCCTGGCTTCCCGCATGAATGCAGCTGCAGCACACTGGGGAAGAGCTGTTCTTGCACCGGCAGGAGGCAGGAAGCAGGCGCTGACCCAGGCAGCTCTGTTTTATGGCTTCAGGGGCGGCCAGCAGCCGAAGGAAACGCTTTCTGGATGGGATCCCTCCCACACGGTGTCACACCAGACCAGGAACCACGAGGCGTGGAGGAGGAGTAGACCTCCCTCTGTCCCTGGTACCCCCAAGGGGCTATCTGTGCACCTCTCCTAGGACAGCCCTGTCCCCATGGTCTCCCACCTCAAACTTGCCCATTCCCTTTGTGCTTTGACTATGATGTTAGTACTATTAAATATTAAAATGAGCTGAAATTCCTGCCTCACCCCCTAATTCAAACTGCCGTTTGTGTGTGTATGTCTATGTGCACCTGATCTCTCTCTCTCCCCTTATCTCCTTGATCTCATTTCTCTCCGATCTCTCAAATTTTATTAGCGTGAGAAAAGGAAACAATGCTGCAGATAATAAAAATAAGCCATTTTTATGTTACTTGGGCATGCTCTAGAATGATACAGATTTACCTTTCTAATCAAGCTTTCTTAAAGACTGATGTTCAAGTGAACATTTGGGTGGATGAGCTCAGCTCCTTAAACCCCAATGAAAAGGAAGCCAATCTGAGCCATAGATTAGATCACCATATAATCTCTGTTGATTGGCGGTGCAATCCACCCAAAAACCAATCCCAACCAGTTTGCAAATGTCTTCGATCTCTGTCACAAGAGGGATCAAGCCTCAGGGATCATAGCCCAACAAACACCTATCCCCAGTGCCCCAGGAACTACTCAGAACTGCATATTTGCCGCTGAGAGTCAGCATGTCTGCAGATCAAGACTACATTCACGTTAGTTTGGTTTCTTCTAGCTGGGGAAGCATCCTAGGAGTGGTCTTTAAGGGCAAGGAAAAACCAGTTTCAGATTTTCAATGGGCCTCACGATTTTGCTGAATTTGGTCATGAGAAGGACAAAACCTCAGTATCCTGCAGATAGAAGGACTCGACATCACGATCCCCCGTCTGCAGGCTGGACTGCTCAATGGCAATGCTTGCCAATTCATGTGCTGTCCAGCATGCCAGCCACTAGCCACACGTGGTTCCTGAGCAAAAGAGGAACTGACGTTTTCATTTTTCATTTAATTTAAATTTATTTAAATTTTACTTACGTTACAATTCCGTTTGATGAATTTAAATTTAAATAGCCACATGTGGCTACTATATTTGACAGCACAGATCTGTGACAGTAGTGCCAAGAGTGATAAGAAAATAGTGCTGACAGATCATAAGAGCTTGCAATTTTCCCGCCATTGTTCCAAGTGTATGGGCTCCTTAAATGTGCCCCATCGTCCTGCTTTTTTTTACTATTTTCCAAGTCTTGTGATGAAAAGACAAATTCATGTAAAATTAATATTACTAACCTTACTAGATATTCTGATATCATATATTTTCCAAACCTGTAACTACTAAAAATCTAATTACCATCAGTCAGTGATTTTTTTTTTTTACCTAAAGAGTTGGTCCATATCCTTGAAAGGATTAGGAATCAGTGACTTTAAGTATTAGCAGAAGGGTAGATGAAAGAAAAGAAGAAAACTGTCCTCACCTTCAAGCTTCCCCACTCCCCCCCACGCTATTCTAGGAAGGAAGTCCCTTGGAGCCCAAGCTCACTTCCGCTTCTGTGTGTACCCCAGGAGCAAGGACTTGGGGAGCCGAGAGGGATTAAAGAGAACTTCCTTCTGTTCCACCATGAGAGTGGAACGCCATCAACACCATCCACTCGGCTCTTCCTGCCAGGCCTTCCCGCGCCCACCAGAGCCCCGGCCTAAAGCTTCCAGAGGCCACAGATGTGCGAGCATGCTTGGGTACAGGGATGGGAGCGCGTGCAGTTCCACTCACCTGAGCACATCTCCCCCTTGTAGCGGACACAGGAGAAGTCATCACACTCGCAGTACTTGCCCGTGATCTTGCCAAAGTCACTGCTGTGGCAGACGCACTGGCCACACAGGCACTCGCCGCGCTGGCTGCAGGCAGGCTGGCCCTCCTGGGGGCTGCACTGGTCCTGCTGGGAGGGACGGTAGTCCTCTTCGGAGCACTCACACTGGGACCCCAGCCAGCCAGGCCCGCAGAGGCACACCCCGCACTCAAAGGTCCCGTTGCCATTGTTGCAGCGATGGCTGGAAGGCTCGGCCTGGGCCTGGCATTCACAATCACAGTCGAAGGTGACCTGGACCGTGAGGCTGTCTTTGAAGCCTACAGGCTTGATGGTGAAGGACTTCTCCTTCTCCTGGGGGCAGCCGCGTACCTTGGCCTCGATGCTGAAGCTCACCTGGGAGGAGAGTAGGATCGCGTTCAGACGCCAGTGGACCCTGTTAACACTCCAGCCCTGGAGGGAAAGAAGCTGGGCCCCGCCCTGCCCTGCCCGGGGGAATATCTAACCCCTCAGCAACCTGGAGTTCCTCAGCCTCCCCACAACCCAGGTCTACAAAGCCAAAAGATGAGCCTGGGCACAGCTGTCCAGTTATATCTGGCTGGGTGCACAGACGTAATCTACGTCATGAGATCGCTTGGGGTTTTTTTAATTCACATGTGAAAAAAGCCAGCTCAAACAGAACAGAACCCGTGATCTTATAAACACTCTGCTCTGGCCAACTAAGCGAGCTGCACTGATTACACCACGTCATATGTCTTTGTAGCAAGACACACAAAGCACTATTTTGCACCACACCACCACACAGTGACCAAGTACGGGCTTGGGAGCTACTGCTCCATTTCCAGAACATTTCATCACGTGCACCATCATATACCCTTCCGGCCAATATTTCTGCATGGGGTATGTGCACATGTTCTAGAATATAGATAGACGTATGGACAGGGGCTAGAGATTGACATGTAGATGCTGTCGACACAGATATAGCTATCCCCCTTCCTGCGTTCCCCCCCCCTTCACCAGTCCTTCCCCCTTAGGCAGAATAGAGGAGAACCAACCACTAAGGAAAGAAAGCCATAGAGGCCGCAGAGGGACTGGAAGAGCAAAATGAACATTCGCTTTCTGCAAGTCTGGAGGGGGTATTTGGTATTTTTGCCTGTTTCATTCGCTGTTGAATCTTCAGCAGCTAGAATGATGCCCAGCATGAAGTCAGTGCTCAATAAATCCTTACGGATGACACTGCCTTTTACAATGCAGAGGAAGAAAGACATTACCAACCCTGGTGGAGGTTGGAGCCTGGTTAGGGGTTGAAGGTTAAGAAATATTTTCATTTGAGGGGCGCCTGGGTGGCACAGCAGTTAAGCGTCTGCCTTCGGCTCAGGGCGTGATCCCGCGTTATGGGATCGAGCCCCACATCAGGCTCCTCTGCTATGAGCCTGCTTCTTCCTCTCCCACTCCCCCTGCTTGTGCTCCCTCTCTCGCTGGCTGTCTCTATCTCTGTCGAATAAATAAATAAAATCTTAAAAAAAAAAAAAAAGAAATATTTTCATTTGCAATCAACTATGCATGCACAAACAGGGGTAACCTAAATGCACGTTTTTAAAAAATCCTGGTGGGGAAGTTTACGTAACAGAGAAGTTTAGACAAGAGGAGCCTCAGGGGAAAAGGTTGGCAGGTCCATTATATCTAACTTGGAATGACCTTCAGGAAGGAGGTGCAGGGAAGGAAGGGGAGGGGTGCCCACATACACTCGGGGGGACAGGCCGGGGTCAAAGCGGCAGCTTCAGCCTCTGCCCAGCTCAGCCCACCTCACCGTGTCTCCAATCTTGAGTCCGACACAAGACTTAAGGCCTGGGATGACCTCATTGTTGAGACAGGTGGCATTGAAGGACAGAGACAACTCCTCAGGGAGGTCACGCACTTCCAGTTCTACTTTAGAGCGGATTTTCTACGCAGAGAGGGGCAAAAGAAGGTAAGGAGATGAGTTGAGAGGAAGTGGAGACGAACCAATTCCATCCCAAGCAGAATCTATCAGGTGGCCCTGGACTCACCCCAGCAGTGCCAGACGCTGAGGTTCACCTTGAAGCTGCCAGAAGAGGGCACCCCCAGGAGCCTGTTTCTTACTATATCTCCTGCCCAAGACCTGCTCCTCGCTCTCTCTCTCTCTCTCTCTCTCTGTCCCCACTGGTGCCTGGGTGAGTCTGGGGAAAATCTAAACCAGCTACACCCTCCTGCAAGCCTCATGGATGTGCAAAAAAGTAGTGCCAATACGGGTCACCTTGGAAAGGAGCCTTTTTCACCTAATTTTTAACCTCACCTTCCCCATGGCTCAGCTCCCTCTTCTCTCTGCTCTTGGAGCCCTGCCCCTCACCCTGTCCTTCCTCCAATTTCAGGACTCTTCTCCTTCCTCATCACCAACCCCATCCTCTCTTTGCCTTCCACCTCCTCTTAGCTCTTTACCCATTGCTCCTAAAACTCCCTGGCATTCCTTTCTGGGCCATTTCTCTCTCAGAAGGCTGCACTGCTCCCAGTGCTGGCCATCCACGAGCCTCTAGAAGAGTAAGAGGAAGGCAGCGAAGGCTGCATGGTGGACTAGCATCCAGGACTCCCAAATCGGAGCCCTCCCGGGTCATGCCAAGTGAGGTGGCTTCTTAGCAGGCCCATTCCCAGCACAGGACACTTACTCCATAAGCATCAACAATGAGCTGAAGGACATTGCTGGAATCGGTAGACAGGATCCCCACTGTGGTCCCAGGGATGAGCTCACTGTAGTTCTAGGAAGACAAAGATGTGCAAGGCTGACTGAATGAAGACGGGTGGTCTCCAAAAGCCCTCCCCAGATCAGACTGAGGGTCTTGAAATGAAGATTGAGGCAACAAAGGGATATTTTACTTGCTACTGCCGGTAACAAATCTAGCAGTTTTTCAGCCTTGAGTAAAATTATAAAGAACCTCTCACATCCTTCACCCCCACTAAATGACTCCCCTCTGGCTCTGCAAACATCAACACACCCATCCTGCTAGGTCCAAGGTTGGAGGAGAGAAATCATAAAAAGGAATCATTAGCTCCTAGGAGCAAGTTGGAGGAGGGTCTTTCCTGGTTGGGGACATTGGCCCAGGGTAGTCCATGCTGGGTCCCTGAGACAGGTCCACCCATCACCACTCCAGGCAGCCCTGGGGACATAGTCACCTGGTAGAGATTGACTACATTTGCAGTTACGGCAAAGATCAAGTTGATGTTTTTCTGGGATAACTTCTCGGTCATCAGCCCCAGGGAGGGATAATCCTGTTAAAAGGGAGGACATGGAGGTCAGTTAGGAATTCACCTCTATTCACATAAATCCCTGGATTCTACACCTTAGAACTCGGCTGATTTGGGCCGTGGCCCAGACAGTGGTGGTGCTTACACCTTTCCACCCCATGATCAATGTGAGGCTAGGGAGTAAGCAGCAACACAAACCCAGCTGTGAACTCCAGGGATAGATGAAGAGGCAAAGGCTGGTGGCATCAAAACCAAGCATCTCTTTCTTCCCACTAGACTTCAGTGCATTCATACCAAGGAGCAGCTTGCATGAGCCAGGTACTGTCAGGCCTCACTTTGTTTTCCATTAACTCATTTAACAAACATTTATTGAATGACAGATATATTATAGTCTCTGCTGTCAAGGGGCTCATGATCTGGTGCTGAAGACAGGTACAAAACAAAGAGAAGATCCAAAGAGTGGCATGAGCAGGAAGTAAGGAGGGAGCAGCAAAGCGGAACTCGGAGTCTTCCTACCCCTCGCTCTCCGTCCCGTATGTGTCAGGCCTCATCGTGAAGTCTCCTCGCTTTGTAGCTATTGACAAACGCCTCGGCCTGGCATGTGCATCCTTGTGGGGCCCCACCACGTGGTGGTCTCAGCCTTCCTTGCCAATCAGCGTTCACGTCTCTCCCTCTTGCACTTACCACTGAGCCAGCCCGCTCTTTCTCCCCCATAGAGTGGCCTTCTTTTCGATAATCCTCCTCCTTCCTTAGGACCCAGCTCAGGTCCCACCTTCTCTGGGAGGTCTTCGCTGACCATTCCTTGACCATCCCAGTTCATGATGAGCTTTCCTCCTTTGAATCCCTAAAGCCCTTATCGAGTGTGCTACCCTTTAGCACTAATCATGCATCTCGTATTCTTGGTAGCACATCTCCTCAACTAAACCTAACCTTGCCTAGATTAGGTGTCAATGATTACTGACTCACCCAATGCCTGGCAGTGCCCGACTTGGCCACGGCTGACACCAAGGAATTCAAGCCACAATGGGGATGCTGGTGAATTATGAACATGTGTCTGGGATCCTAGACCTTGCAGGGAGCTCATGAGATCATCCAGTTCAGACTCCTGCCTTTACACAGGTATACCATTAGGCCACCTAGACAAGGACTTGCTGTATTGTCTTTAAGAGAGGAACACCTACCCCCAGATACCCAGGGTATCAGTATTCTGAGGATCTTACATTTCTTTATGGCTTACAGCAATTACACTCCCTTCCTCTTATTTGACACTCTAAAGCCACAGAAAACAGCTTATCAGAATTCTTCTCATGTACCAGGTAAACTTCTTTCTTTCAAGCTAAATGACTTGCAGCCCTTCAACCTTTCCCCACAGGAACAGATATCCACTCCTTTGATCATCTGAGTCTCTTTTTCCTCTGTCTTCGTCCAACAACCGCAAGGGAGCATGGTATTCCAAGAAGAGGCTAATCTGTACCCAGGAGACAGGAAGGCCTGCTTTCCAGCTGGACCTGCAAAAGTCCTTTAGGTCCATTCTGGATGCCATGATGCTGCTGTTGGCATTGGAGGCAGGGGAGGTGGTAGTGCAGTGACCATAGCCAGGACCACTTATAATGGCTGTGCCATCTGTCCCCTGGATGAGGGTGTCCAATTGGTACAAAAGGCAGTAGGAGGCCAGGCTAAAACAAGCCCTGCGCCCTGCCCCAGGTAAGAGCTGCCATTTGCATTTTCACACAACGGCTCTGCGTAGGTTAGGGAAGCCCTGGCCATAGTGAATTGGGACCAAAGGTGTACCAAGAATCTCACCATGGTAGTGGAGGCAGAGTAATGGTTGTCACTGCCAATGTGACACTGCCCATCATTGGGCTGGACGATGCCTGCCAGCCTTCCATCCAGCGCTATATGGGTCTTGGCATCAGTGGTAAACACCAGCAAGTGGGACGCATCGTTCCTCCAGCCAATCTTCTCCTGTTTAAAAAAAACAAAAAACAAAAGAAAGAAAACAAAGCCATGTCATTGGTAGAAGACAAAGACCCAAGCACTTCCATGCCTGAAGGGCTAAATAAGTCATCTTGAAGAAAGGCTTCAGTCCCAGTCCTGGGAACACGAGCTGGAGCTTTTTCCAATTTGAGGGTTTCTGCTCTCGTAGGAAAGGAGTCTCAGCAGATGAGTGCAAGCAGCTGAAAGACACTTATTTCAACTCCAAATATAACTTGATATTTGATAATCACACAGCCTGTCGAGAAACCCACCTGCATGTGCAGAGCTGGGTGGGGCTAAAGGAATCCCATCTGAACATCTGCCCACTTTGTTAAGGTTAAGTCAACCCAGCCTTGACTCTGATACACTTCCAGAGAAGACAGGATGATGCTCTCCCCAGAAAACATCTGAAATCACTGAGTTTCAAAACATGTCAGCTCTGGCCAGGGGGTGATAGACACAAAGGTTGCATATCAGGAGAAACATTGCTCATACTGTACAAAATTCGGCTTAGTTCCTCTTATTTCACACACAAATCCCCACAGTTGAACCACTTCCTTCCCTCATTTTAATCTATGCCAACCCCATCAGGCGCTCCGTGCCCTCCAAACTCACATCACAGACTGTAGCCTGCATGATGGCATCAAAGCCACCCTCCGGGGCATCTCGGTTCCGAGACACACTCTGCTTCTTCACTTCCTCATTGAAGCGGGTCACCTGGTCAGTTAGTGTCAGCACATGTTTGTAGCCAAACATAGGCAAACAGGTGGTCTTCATTCTGGGGAAGAAGGGGGATAATTTAAGCAGATACCCTGTTGGAAAAGGCTGCATGGGGAGTGGGAGGGAAAGAGGGGGAGACAAACATGGATAGCACACTGCCCAGGCCAATCCTATACAACCACAATCACCCAGACAGTTCAGACTCCAAACCCCTCCCGTCACCCGAGCCATCAGATTGGCTTTCCCTCCAGCTAGCCTAGAAGATAATACAGTGTGAGCTGTAGAACCAGACTGCCTGGGTTCGAGTCCCAGCTCCTAGTCATGGGACCGGAGGCAAGCTTCTCTATAAAATAAGGACATGATTGGTCATATCGCATAAGAGTTATTGTGAGGCTTAAATGAGTTAATTCGTGTAAAGCACTTATTAGAGTGAGGTTCTAGTTGCTGCTATCACCTTAGGTTTAACACTTCTCTAAAGTAACATTAACACGATGATAAAGCAGAAGTTCATCAATAACTTAATGTCCATGAACCATCAACAAATTGATAGATCTTTGCTGGACAGGAGCATTTCTGTCCCCAGCCTAGTGGCAACTGATGGCTGAGACCTTTACTGGGGAAACTTTATAACCCAGACAGGTCAAAAGGGTACATCATATAACTTTGAAAACTAAAACGTAAATTCGTATGTTGTCAGGCTCACTAACCATCATTTTAAATTATTATACTCTGTTGATTTTTATGGTCTCCACCAATTAAATAAATAAGCCATTCATTCAGTTGTAAACCAAAGTGTCAACAGAGGCATACTTATCAATTTTTGAATTTACTAGAAGGTTTGATAAATATCATTTCTACTCTTTATATATCCCTCTAGGACATAATTCCTTGCATTTTAGCTCCATAGGACTCAACAGTCTTGATGATGAGGAGGACAATGGAATCAATCTTTTTGAAATCACAATTCCTCTATTTACTTCTCCATAAATTTCTCTCTACTTTTATCTCATTTCCCTCCCATTCTCTCTTATCTCCTACTTAATTGTGACTAAGACCAAGAAGGTGATTAGTTTTCTTTCTGGAAATCCTCCACCCTTTCTAAATCATCTGGGTCTCAAGGGTCACAGAGGTTTGGGCAGTTCCTAACATTCCAAACAGCCTTGGATTCTACTCCAGATCCACAGGCCAGCTCACTTGCCAGACAGGAAGCCCAAGGTAGAAAGGAGATACGATTTGGCCACAGCAGCAACCGAGCTATCCTAGAGCTAAAAACAGGAAGCAGGACTTGGACCTGCCTGAGACAAAGGGGAGGGATGCTGCCCCGGCTTCTACAGGAGGGACTTACTCATAGCAGGGGTTTTTGAGGGCCTCTGGCGGGGAGAGGTACATGTATGGTGACACGGGCTTGTCCACGAAGGCCCCGAAGCCAATCCGCAAGTTACTGGTGAGCTTGTGCATCTGCAAGGCCAGCTTGGTGCCTAGGTTCTGGATGCTGGACAGATCATCTTTCATGGAGTAAGACAGGTCCATCAGGTAGTAGATGTCCACAGGGTAATCCTCCACTTGTCGGACTTGGATGGAGAAACTCTTTGAATCATCTGGAAGGCAAGGGGTTGTTTGTTGTTCTCCTTTTTCTCCCTCTAAGACTTCATTAGTGGATTTGGACACAGTTGAGATTAAATAACTTCTTGATCAAATCAAACTTGAAAGCCCTGGTCCCTTCCCCTCCCCCCTTGCATTTCTATTCTTCTTCCAATCTCTTGATCCTCTGATTTTTAACCTCTCTCTCTTTTTTTTTTTTTAATTATAAAATTCTCTACCCTTTCTAAATGCCCATCTGTCTAACCCTCTGGGTCTCAAAGGTCACAGAGGTTTGGGCAGTCAGTACACTTCAGACTGTAAAAGGCAGGAACTCTGTCCCAGCCTTTGCTGAATACCATAGCTCCCAACACATGCCTTCCACAAAGAAGGGACTTGGTTAAATCGTCTTGATATAATTGGAAAGTCTAAACCAATGCTTCAAAAAACCTGTCTCATAGCCTAATCCTCCCTCCCCTGAAGGTCTCCTGCCCCTATATTCTCTTTGCCCCTGTGCCCCTGCCCCAATCTCATCTAGAAAGGGGGCTTACAATTACAAATTGCTTTCTCACCTTCTATCTCATTCAAGCCTCAACACAATGCTGTCAATTAGGTAAAACAGGCATTGGGGGAAAGAAGAAATAAACATGTTGTTGAGTTCCTACCATATTAGAAGGATTAAGTAACTTGTCCAAGGTCAAATGGCTAATCCATGGGACAATCAAAATTCAAACTCTCTATTTTCTGATTTCAGGTTCCACTACCTTCCATTTTTCTGCATTCTCCAGCCCACACTGCACCTGACATCCTTCTCTTCCTATCTCAGTTTCATTGCAAGCTACATCGCCAAGGTTCAGGCCTCCATCTTGGGCCTTGTGCCCATCTGTCCAGGATCTCTCCTGGAAAAGAGCCCCTTCCCTACCTGGCCGGAGCCGGAGTGCAATCCTCTGAGGGCTGACTTGAGTAATCTGGGAGCTGTCTCCAGAGCCCTTGTCGCTGAGGGGCCTGGCCTCCAGGATGCGGGCCTCACTGACGGGGAACTCGATCGACTCCGGGGCACACTTATCCTTCAGCAAATTCTCCTTGAGGTTACAGCGGGGAGAGCCCAGAGGCAGGGCCTGTAAGACAGGAGCAAGGTGAAGCCCTGTGGTCAGAGCGGTGTGGCTCTCTGCCTCCAGCAGGCTTGGCCGACTCCCAACAGCCTCGAGCTTACCCAGCCCTCTGGAGCTAAACCAGCAAAAATGAACTCAGGTGGTCCCTCCTAAGATAGCCCATTGTATAGAAGGGGGAAATTGAGGCACCAGAAAGGTTGGGCAAGTGCCTGTTCATGGATTGGTAGCTAGGAAGAGGGCCAGTATTGTAAGACGCCTGTTAGACCAGCAGTTTTCCAAATGAAATGCAACCCACATGTGTGTCCCCAAAATCAGTGTAGAGGATCTCAGCCATCCATTCATTCAATAAAATGCAACTGAATAGAAAGTATCAACATATATAAATAGTAAAAGTAAATATTGTTTTGCAAAATGTTTATATATCGGGAGTTGGATATAATACACGCTGATATATAATATATTTCTTTCTCTAGGTCAGGGTCAAACAGGTTGGAAGCCACAATGTTAACACACTGGCTGGGGTGTGAGATTCCTGAGGGCAGGGGCTGTCCCCTCTCGCTTCCCAGCACCCATCCCGGGAGTCACCACGAAGGTGGGGCGGGGCAAGGACAGGGAGGCAGCAGAGTCGGGGCTAAGAGCATGGGAGTGGACTGGCTGGGACTACATCTCAGCATTGCCTCTTGCTAGCTGGGTCCTGGGGCACATCACCAAAGCTCTCCAGGCCTCACTTCCTCAGCTATAACATGAAGATAATAAAAACCCACACTCACAGGGACGTTATGCAGGACTAAATAAAACAATGCATATAAAGATTTATACATTTATTATTTTAGAGAAAGAGAGAGAGTGGGGGGAGGGGCAGGCGGAGAGAACCTCCAGCAGAGTCCCCACTGAGGACAGCACAGGGCTCCATCCCAGGACCCTGAGATCATGACCTGCGCCAAAATCAAGCCACTCAGCTGATGGAGCCACCCAGGTGCCCCAAGACAATGCACATAAAGCCCGTAGTACAGTGCCTGCCACAGGACAAGTGCTCAATAAATACAAGCTATTGTTATGAGATGCTCTATAAATAGCTCCAGGATAAGTTAGTTATGAATAAACCCCACAAGCTTGGGCAAATCCCACGATGCCATGCACTGACCAGAGCCTATCCTATCACTTCACTTTGAGCTTCCTCTCTCACCCTGGACAAAGGGCAAATGGTGCACCCTTCCAGACACCCTGGGGTATATCCCACAGCTCTGTGTGTGTCTATACCTGAGTACTGAGTGGGGGGCCTGCTGCACTGGAAAGAAATCCGGAAACAGGCTCCCTCCTGGGTCTACCACTAGCTAGCCTTGTGCCCTCAGACCCTTCACTTCACCCCTCTGAGCCTTGGTTCTCACCTGTTGGGTAAAGGGGTTAGGAGATGTGGTGTTTTCAGCCCCTCCCTGCTCTGACAGCCAGCACATTGACCCAGCACTGTGTGGGCTCCTGAGAGCTCCTTACTTGCCAGGTTGGGGGGACAGGCCAGAAAGCTGGAAAACTCTTCCCTGGGCCTGTTTCACAATATTTAGGCCTTCAGGTTCTCAATCCTTGCCTCCATCCCTACCCACCTCCTCTCACAACCATTTCCAGAAGTCAACCAAATAAACCATACCAATCAATATCCCAGGAAAACTGGTGTGGTTTTTGGTTTGCTTGGGTTTTTTTTTTTTTTAAGATTTTATTTATTTATTTGAGAGAGAGTGCAGAGCAAGAGAGAGTGAGAGAGAGAGCAGGAGCAGGGGGAGGGGCAGAGGGAGAAGCAGACTCCCCACTGAGCAGGGAGCCAGATGTGGGGCTCCATCTAAGGACCCCAGAATCATGACCTGAGCCGAAGGCAGACACTTAACCAGCTGAGCGACCTAGATGCCCCAAAACCGGTGTTAACATTTATTGAGAACTCACTGCATGTCAGGCTCTGCGAAAAGCGCTTTATGTGGATTCCTGCACCCCTCCCGCTTACGGTTCTCTCATGTTGGAACTATTATTATTATTTTACAAGTGAAAAACCTGAGACTTGGGGACTTCACAAATGAGGAAGCCAATCTTACAAGAAAGAAATCTAAGGCTTGGAGAAGTTAAGTAACCTGCCCAAAGTTCCAGGGCTAAGAATGGCAGAAGTGAGGTGCTGACTAGATTGTCTGACTGAAATGATACTCATAAAATGATGGTTTGTGTTAAATGCTGTGTAGAGTGAGAATCAAGGCAGAGAAGCCGAAGTGTGCAAATGATGGTCCCAGAAAGACCACACCTCAGAATGCCCAGGTAGGGCACAGAAGGCAAGATGGGGATGTGGAAGGTGAGGGAAGGACAGGTAACGTTCTGCCTCCTTAGTCCCTGCAGGTGACTGGTAACCATATTTCCAGGGGAGGGATTTGGCCACAAGGAACCATCCACACTCAAAAAATCAGGACTCTGTAGCCTAAAACCCCTCCTGATGCTCAAAGTCTCTCTCCCTCCTGCCCTTGTCTGATAGGCTGAAAGTCTTCCCCAGGTGGGTGGGAGCATGACAACCAACAGTGCTATAGACTGAACGTCTATATCCCCCAGAATTCATATGTTAAACCCTAACCCCAAGGTATTAGGAGCTAGGGCACTGGGAGGTGACTAGGTCTTGAGGTAGAGCCCTCATGATGGGATTGGTGCCCTCAGAAAAGAGGTCCCAGAGAGCTCCTGGATCCCTTCTGCCATGGCATAGCCAAAAGACAGCCACTATGACACAAAACTGGCTGCTACCTTGATCTGGGACTTCTCAGCCTCCAGAACTGTGGGAAATAAACATTTGTTCTCCAGCCACCTGGTCTATGGTATTTTTGTTATAGCAGCCTGAATAGACTAAGGCAAACAGCATGAGGACTCTCCTGGCCCTGGGGAAAAAAGGCTTCTGGAAGCCAGCAGCTTCCTTCTCTCCAGTTCAGCTTCACAAGTATGAGGTGGATAAATGGCATCGGCAATGGGTAACAGTTCCTAAGACTTAACCTTCTCGGCTTCCAGTGGGGACATCATGGATCCTCCAAGTCTCCAAGAGAGATGAAAATGCCCTCCCTGCTCCCAGCCCCGCCCAAGGACAGAATGGCAGAGGGAAGAACTTGTGGGCCCTTGGAGTTTTTGTGCCCAAACTCCTCTTGCTGCCCCTGCAGGGCTCTCCCAACCCTTGTCCCTCGGGAAGCAGTCTCCTGCTCCCAGCACTCCCTACCTTATCTCTAAGTCCAGCTGCCCACAAAGGCCCAGGGAGAAAACCTCCCAAAAAAGGCAATGACTGGATAGATCAAGATGCATGGAGGAGCTGATCCTTTCCAGGGCCAAGACAGAGGCTGAAGGAGAGAGGGAAGGGAGACCAGGAAGCTGAATGAGAGCAGCAAGGCCATTGTGTATCTTTAAGCTGCATCAGTAAAGGTGGAGAATGTTCTGGAGGGGGTTTCCTGACTCCCTGCTTTCCAATGTGACAGTGCTTCTTACAAGAAGGTTTGAAGTGCTAAGCCCTGCTGACAGTCCTTATGGTTTGTTATGAATTTCCTTAGAAATATAAACACTGAGAAACAAAAACTGTTTCCCTCCCTCCCTCTATGGTCACTGACATCAGAGGTCAGGAACATAACAGGCCTGCTCTTCAGTCACGCTCTCCCCGAAAGCCTTCTGTCCCAGAAGGATACCAAGGCGGTGACCTCAACACACTTGGGCAACATTCCCTTTCTTAATAACCCAGACTGGGAAGGTAGAGGAATGTCTCTAGGTTACTCAGAGAAACAACTGGAAGGAGGGAGGAGGAATGTCAAAGTTCCAGTTCCCAGTGAAACCGGATGTGACCCAAAAAAGGGCAGAAATAACCAAGACCCAGGGGAAGATCCCGAGCACAGAGGTGGGAGGTTCCAGCCCACACATGGTGTCAGCTGAATGCCCTCCCTCTCCTGGGAGAGTGATGCAGGCTATTAGTCCCATTCTCCATTCATCCCATTTTGGAAATTAAAGCATGAAAAACTGTCATTATCTTACCTATCTCACAGGCTTGGTCAGGGGGTCAAAATATGAAAAAATCTCAATATAAGTCAAATATATTCAAATCCCTTTGATAGGATATAAACAAATAAATGTATATGGAAGGTGACCCTTTCTACTACTACCATTAAAATTATACTATTATTGCATACTCTTTTCTTGGAGGACAAGGGGCAATAGGGCCTGCCACTTATTTTTTTCCCCAGAAAGCTACCAAATGCCTCCAACCAAAATAAATTAACACTGTTTTCTTGATGGACATTCAGTGAGGACAAGAGATCACAAGAACATACAGAGAAGTGTAGAAGAGACAGAAAGAAGGAGAGGAAAAGAAAAGCACTTTGATATACGGTTATTGGTATCCATACCCCCTTGTTTATGGGGGGGAGTGCTTTCAATGTTATACTTTTATTTTTACAACAACAAGTTGAGAAAAACTCTCAAGATAAACATTTAAACTCTGGATATTAAAAAAAGAGGAAAAGCAGTAGAGAAGTGAGAACAAAATTATGTTGTAACTAAAGAGGAATTAAACAATGGCCCCACACCTGTCCGCCACAGATGCGGAGAAGAAATAAGTCTCTCCCATTGGAGTCTTCTACTTGGCTAGACCCAAACCCATTCTTCTTCGCTCATCCTTGGCTGTCAGTCTGAGTGTGGGCTGGTCCGCCCTCTGATGTATACGCAGAACTATGTAAGAGTTCCTAGTATTTCCCCCCATCTTAGAGTCGCCAAACTTAGTAAATATTTGGGACATACTTATATCAAACAGTATTTGTTGTTGAATTCAAATTTCACTGGGTGTCCTATATTTTATCTGGCTGCCTTAACTCCACCTTCATCCACCATGACCCCAGATCAGCACCTTTGATCAGCAGCGTTTGCCAAACTTGCTATCATAACAACCCATTCCAATGCAAAAGGCCCAGCATCCATCCTAGGAACCTTTCTATTTAACAAGCACCCCAGGTGATTCTTACAACCAGGCAAGTTTGGAAGGTTCTAGATTCCAACATGGCACTAGTGAGACCAAGACCATGAGTTGAATCTCTGTGTGATCTTGGCCTCTTTGCTACATTCACAGCCCAGAGGCAGTACACCACCCCCACCCATATCAGTATGCAACCACCCCCCCCCCCCCCCCACCCCCCCCCACCCCCGCCAAGAACACACCCTATGCAGATGGGCCCAAAACTCTGCACTCATCCACTTTGGCTATGTTTTCCTATTACCGGGCCAAGCACTTGCTATACACACCCAGAGCTGCTGTCCTCTAGGACCAAGAGAAAGCTGAGCCCAACCAGTTGTTTTTCCAGGCACTGCCAACCCCGCCTGTGACAGCCACGGTAGGGGAGGCAGAAGCAAAGGGCCCTCTAGGGTCAATTATTCAACAAGTCACATACAAAATGGCCCAGCCGGTTCACTTCTGGTTTTTTAAGTCAACAGCCAAGACACTTTCAGCAAGTTGAGCTTGGTCTGCGCAGGGAAAGCCCTCAGGGAAAACAAAACAAAACAAAACCCAGCAGTCATGTTCAGGTTACAGCCCGGGATTCCCACCTCCCTCTCCTCCCTGGAGGAGCCTGGCTGACACACTTTGCCCCACACTGAGCTCCTCCATTATCTCTCCTCCCCTCCTCCTCCTTTCTCAGAGACAGTTGTAGTCATTCACTAAACTGTTGGCTTCTCCCCCCACTTTCCTGTTTATATTCCATGCTCCCAGAGAATATCTTACTGGACCTTCTACTTCTACTCATCGGTTTTCTTTGGTCCATGATGCACTCATTTCCTCCCTGACTCACCCCCACCTCCTCCCCACCGTTCCTAGGCAGGTCCTACCTTATGTTTTGATCCCACCCTGCACCTTTTCCCCATGTCCTCCCCTGGTCGGCCCCAGGGGACAAAATTCACCCTGGTCATCCATAAATACTCTACACTTGCCTCTCCAAAATCTGGTTACATGATCTATGGGCTTTGTCTGGTTGGGCCTCCACATACCTCAGCTACAGGGCTGGTCCCTGTGCAGATCAAAAGGGGTGACAGAGACTCCAAGAGTATGTTTTCTTTTTCCCCAGACCCCTCTCAGCCACATTTGCCTGCCTTTTCTCTCACTCTGGGTTGAAAAGGAGAGAAAAGGAGCGGGGAGCATCCTCAGAGGGACACTAGGGCTTCTCCCCTGGCTACCCATCTGCTCCAGCCAGCTTCGGGCCACCCAGGCCAAGAAGCTCTCCCTTCCTCGAGGACGCACTTGTAGAATGCCAACTTCCTTACAAAAGCAGCTTACCAATATTATGATGGCAACCAAGGGAAGGAGGATATGGCAGCTGAGAAGGAAGGAGGCCACATCACACTTGAGCAGCCAGCTCAGCCCAGAGGGGTGGAGAACCTGTGGGGGTGGAGGGGATGGATTCACCCACCCCCTTCCCCACCCCTCACTCCCAGCCCCAGGGAATGTTTCATTTGCTAAATGAAGTCAATGTGGCCCAGATGTTGGGCAGCTGCCTCTGTAAGCAGTTCCCGTGCTGAACGGTACAGAGGCAAAGTAGTGTGTTGGGCTGGCCTCCACAGTTCTGGCACTCCTCCTGTCTAGGGATAAACACAGCCTCCCAGCTCCGCCCCCCACGCCCCCACCAGCCTGCCAGGGAGGTTGCCTTTTTAGGAAACTCAGCAGATTGGGAAGAGAAGCAAAGAGAATGAGGAGGCTGGATGGGAGCAGTCCGAAAACTGCAGAGGGCAGAGATGCGCTGCTGTGACCCAGAGCATGCCTCAGGTAGCCCGGAAGCAGCCTGGGCCAGGAGTTCAGGTAACCACCTGCTGCAGGCCCAGGCCAGTGACTCAGCCTTGGACTCTGTAATCACTGGAATCTCTCCAGCCACACTCACCCCCCGGCCCTCACCAGCTCTGAATTCCCATCCCAGCCACAAACACAGCCATTCCCTCAGACACACTCATTCCCTAGGGCCCCAGACACAACAAACCCTCTGCCTAGACACAGCTAACCCCTTCCTGTCACCCTCCTAGCCTCATCAAATTGGCCCAGCACTTTCTTTCATTGACACCTAAGAGAGGGAAGGAAGGAGGAAAATAAAAAAAAGAGAGAGGAAAAGGTAAAGCTGTGGGGGCCCAAACATCAGAGGAAAAGGGAAGAGAATAGATCTTCTGACTAAACATTCCCCCAGGGAAGCACAAGATTTCTCTTTTATTTGCCTTTTAAAAACTCTGAGATGTTTGTAAGCCAGCATCCTTTCTATACCAAGAACCATTTGCTGCCTCTCTTTTTGATACCTGAAGCCCTGCTTTCCTGGGGTCCCCCACCCCAACAAAAAGCAAACGAAGTGTGGTAAAGAGGGATAATAGCTACAGTGAGACCAGGATCCTAACCAAATTGGCTCATGCTAGGGGCCACACGGCAGCACCTGGACGGCATTCCCAGCAACAAGCCCATGACAGCTTCCTTTAACATCCATCAATTGGAAGGCTTCACCCTAGCTTTGCTCAGAAGGGACAAGGGGCTTGTGTATTTAGCAAAGAGGAGATGCCCCTCTGGGTCCATTCCTGCACAAAAGCAGCTGAGCCCGGGGAAGAAATAAGGTCAGATGTCTTCTTACCTCATCTGAGCACCAGGCACACAGAGGACTCACAGCCAGACACTGCTGGCAGGAGCGGACGCCTCGAGTGGTACAAATGTTGGATACTGCAACAGAGACAAAGGCATTAGCGCACAGCTTGGCTGAATGGGGTTACTGGCCTGCCCCATTCTTCCCAACTTCCCCAAATACCCAGAGTTATAGCTCTCAGAGGCACGCAGCAGGTCTGACCATACCATAGACATTCACCAACCACAGGCTGTGTGGCAAGGAAGAAAGAATGAGAAAGGTTAGAAGAAATTCATCACCACCCTCCTTGATGAGGCCCCAGTGATGACAAGTGCTGGAGCAAGACTGAGCCTTGGACCCGAAGTGTCAGGTCATAACTGATGGAAAGGCCTTAATTAACAACTGGTTTGACACCTATGTGATACATAAGAAAATCTGAGGCCCAGGACAATGCAACATGTCCTCTCTCCAATTACTCTAGTGATCGCTTCACAGGCCCTACACGGGGATCCAAGGCCCTGATGCACTAACATGAACACAGCCTAAATATGCTGGGGGGGGGTGGTGGGTGGGAGATGTTCCATGGGCCGGCCAGGACAAAGCAAATCTTCTGAAACTGCTCGAGCTTCCCAATACCTTCCCAATATCTTCAGGTCAAGGTGTAGAGTGGTCCAGGGAGAACTTCAGAAATGTCAGAAAAGGCTGACTGAAATAAGCTGGAAGGACATGGATTGGAGTTGAAGGGCCCGTATTTGAATTCTGAATGTTCTTTACTAGCCGCATCATGACCTTGAGCAATTCACTTAACCTTCATGAAATGGTAATATCTACCTCACAGGATTTGTGCACTTGGTACACGACAAAATGCCATTCAAATGTGAACAGTCTTCACACTGTCAAAGGACAGAGAAAAAGCTGGGGGGAAGAGCAGATACAAACAGAGGGACCAAAATACCCAGAGTAGCCTAGCCAGAACCAAACCCCAGGCATTTGCTTGGACAGAAGCTCTCATCCTCCCTGCTTCCCCTGGCTCACCCTTCTAGGGCTCAGCTAGGTAAACCTCCTCTTTCTGCAGTGCCCCCAGGAAGGCCTTTTCCAAGATAAGGAACAGACTGAGGAAGATACATTCCCCTCATAAGCCAGGTCCTTCATCCAATTTTCTAAAGTGGTCCCTTTGCCCCCAGCTGCTAAGACCAACAAATTTATTTTTAGGGAAATCATCTTAATCAATGGGGTGTCTTTCCAGTGCCCCCAAAACTTCTCATCAAGCTGAATGTCTCAGTCCATTTTACTATAGTGTGACTGAACTTCCTTCCAACATCTAGACAAAACATACCCAGAAAATGTGTGCGTACACACACACACACACACACACACACACACTATTGTCAAGAAAAATTATCCAAAATTTGGAAATAGGCAAAGGAAACACCGGGTGTCCTTTCAATGTAATGCAGGGTGTTGACAAGTAGACCACCATACTTATGGATTACCTGATTTTCTAGAGGGGTATACCTTTGTTTGACCTCTAATGATTAGGATATTTTATAACTCTATAAGGGCAGAGGTTAACTTGTAGAAAACCAGTAACAATGGAAATGACTCTTGATGAGAACAGTGTACATGATTCTTGTCCAACAGCAATGCAAATCATTTGGTAGCAAAGGTAACCCTCTGAAGGTTAGGGTTTATTGCCTTGTAGAATATTAACCAATTTCAAAACTGTCACATAACTGATTTCAACGTTCCTTTGATTGACCAACTATAAATTTCCCTTTCCTGAATTTTCTAGAGATTTTTTTAAAGTAATCTCTCCACCCAACCTGGAGCTTGAGCTCAACCCCAAGACCAAGAGTCGCATGCTCCACTGACTGAGCCAGCCAGGGTCCCCTCCCTTACCTGAATTTTCTTGGGAACTAAACATCTTACTGCTTCCCTCGTTAATTAAGTTGAATAAGTACTTTGATACAAGTTCATGTGATATTTGTATGGTAATCATACTTTTAACTCTTCAAACATTACATCTTAACGATACCCATCTGAGGGTCTCATTGGGGTCAGAGAGATCTAACAGAAAGGGTAGGTGCCCAATCAATAGACCGAGGTCTAACTGAGTTACCATTACTAACGTGGCCTTAGGCAAGTCATTTAACTCCTCTCAGCCTGTTTCTTCGCTCGACTATTCCTAACATATTACAGTTATTCATCCATCTGTCTTAACAACACTGCCACCCAATAGATTTTAAGCCCCTTGAGGCCTGCCCTGCCCAGCCCAGGCCAGCCCCAGTCCTTGCACAAAGCAGATACTCCATAAATATATGTTGGAGCAAATGGAGGGGTATTGCACTAGATCGGTTTGGTTTTGTTTTTTAAGCAACCGCGCTCTTGTCTCCAAATTATGCCTGGAATTTCAATAGAAAACATGGAAATGGGTTGAAACAGTTCCTTGACAATTTAAACTTTCATTGTCCTCCTAAAAACACCAGAATCATATGTGGAATCCTGGAAGTCCCAGATTTCCTCAGAGCTTGAGTACATCTCACTTCAAAGGCCTTTTCCAACTCCACAATTCTGCAAGTGGGGTGCTGCTACCAGCCCATGAGTAACCCCTGGGCCCCGGCCTCTGACGTGACTACACCCTCACCCAGCGAGCACAAGGACTGAGAGTTGGGAATTAATGGCTATGGTTCCTGGCCTGGCTCTAAGGTTCCAAGGCCACCTCTGAGTTGGGGCAGCCCTCAGCCAGGCACTGTCTATCTATAATGGAAGAAAGGTAGCCAGTCTTCCCAGAGCTGCTGGCTTCAGGAGGCCTCACAGTTCAGAACCCAGAACTCACCCAGAAGGCTTTCTGCTGGCAAGGGCCGCTGGGCCATGTCTCAGCTCCCAGTGGCTCTTTTCCCAGCCAGATGTGAGCACAGCCCCCCTTACTGCCTTACTGAAAGAGCTCTGAGAGGAGCAGAGCCTGAACTATTTTAGGTCTCTCCCTCCCTTCTTGAAGTTTCCATGGGAATCGGCATCCAGGGGATAATTCTGGACAGAAATGCTATCGGTTTTCACTGGGGGGGGGGGGGGGGTTGAGATTTTCATTGGTTGGGGGGTTGCAGAAGTGCAAGGAGATGTCAGGAAGAGTGAGAAGAGAGGGCCATGGGAGGTATGGACACATCAAATTATCTCTGCAAACTTTTTCCCAGCCTCTCCATTTTTCCATCCATTCATTCTCAAATTAGCATTTATTTGCCTATGAGTCCTTGACTTGTAGCCACAATAGAAATTCTTGCTAGATGGTAAATAAATAACAGCAGGCCCCCTCCCAGTGAATGGGCAGCACCTGACCCCAGAGGATGAGACAAGCTGCTGGGATTTGTTCTTTAGGAAGTCATGCTTGGGGAGTCCTATCAGCCAGTTCCCTTTACCTCCTCTCTCAGTGAATCACAGGTTGATTTCGTGAGAACCAGCCATTCCCCCACGATACCCCCCACCAAGACCTGCCACCAAGGGTAAGTTCCCTGGATTGCAGTGGCTAAAAGTGCCTGACTCATCAGAAGTCTCTGCGCCTGGGCCATGCCGATTCAGTGAGCTGCATCTCTGAGGCCACCCCTCCCTCCTGAACATGTGGAAGGAGTTTGGGCCTCTGTTTCCAGTCATTCATAAGGCTATGTTCCTGCTTAGCCTCAAGGGCTGGGACTCAGCCCCGCGGGAGTAGGGGCGATCCTCATCAGAACTTTTGTCATTGAAAAGAATTAGCAAACCCCCACCACCCATTTCCTCTGAGGGTTTAACCAGAGCCAGGAAACCAGGTGGATTGGCCCTGGTCCTCACCAGGTGGCTCTAAGGATTCAACGAACCAATCCCTGTCAAACTCTGGGCACCAAGGGCAGGCACACAGGAAGGGCTCACTACATACAGTCAGCTGCTGCTCCAGGAGCTCTCGCTTCTATTGTGTTTGCCCTCGCTGTTTTTATCCTGAGTCCCCAGCCGTTTAAGGCAGGTGAATGTTTTACTTTCTTCTTAGTTTTTCTCTGAAGCCACCCCGTTGTCTGTCTAGGACATGACACACATGGGCAGTGGTGGGAGCATGGAGATGGAAAGCACCAGACGAGGGGGAAATGACCAACTGTCAGATCTAACTTCTAAATGGAGTCAGGAATATGAGTGTTCAAAAATCCAATCTAGGAGAGCCGACTGAGAAGAGGAGGCCTGTGAGATAAGATACACAGGACTGCCAGCAAGTTTGCCTGGACAGCAGAAGGAAAGACTGTGGTTTGGCACATCAGCCCAATTCACAGAACCAGAAGAGAGACAAAGGATGGGAAAAATGGAGGGGGGAAAAAGGGAAACAAGGAAGGGAGTTGGAACAAGTGGAAGTCATAATGCGTCAATGAGAGCTATTTTGAGGACGCGCTGTCCAATGAGACAGGATGTCAGAAAGCAGGAACGGGCCACCCTCATGAGGCCACGGAATTTTGGGAGAGCACTCAGTCAAGGGGCGAGGTGTTCAGGGGGAAGGGAGGGTGATGCACACTGCATAGACTATGGACTATCTTCCTCTCTGCCAGAGAGGAGCTCTGGCCTAGCTGACCAGCCCTGCTGCTGACCCTTGACTGGGCACTTCCCAATTAGGTCCATAGGGACACAGGGCGACTCAGGCAGTGCCTGACCTTCCATTGCAGTCACCTGGCTGAGTGAGTCATCCGAGAACAAAACAGCTCATGCTCACTGCTCATGAGTGGTTTCTCCAGAGCAGGCTGCTAAGAAAATTTATTTTATTTTTGTTCCTTCATTACATGCAGCAGCTAAGGAAGGGGAAGGAGACGGGAAGAGTGGAGTTCAAGGTAACACACACCTCTGAGCATAAAGCTCCAGTAAGCATTACTCAAAATGGCAGGTAATCCAAACGACCGCATTTCACCATACCTAAGACTATGGGTGTAGAATGCATCCCAATTTCAGAGATTTTTTTAAATTGTTTCAAGCGCATCACCGTTAAATATGGTATGTAACATCAGAAGACACTGGTGTATAATCTGCCTTTACCGATATTAAAAATGTGTTATGGGTTGAATTCTGTGCCCAAAAAAGATAAGCCAAAGTCCTAACCCCCAGTAGGGATGACTGTGACCTTATTTGGAAATAAAGGTCCTTGCAGATGTAATCAAGATAAGGTCAACAGCGGAGGCCCTAACCCAATATGACCCATGTCCTTGTAAGGGGAAAATACCATGTGAAGACAGAAACACAGAGAAAATGCCACATGATGACAGAGGCAGAGTAACCCAGCTGGAAGCAAAGAACGCCAGAGTACCAGCTACACCAGGAGATAGGAAGCGGCAGGAAGGATTCCACCCCGAGTCTCAGAGAAAGCATGGCCCTGCTGACACCTGGACTTCATATTTCTAGCCTCCAGAGGGAATAAATTTCCACTGCTTTAAGCCACACTGTTGCAGCCCTAAGAAGCTAATACAAAAAGGGTTTGCATTTCCATAGCATATATGACACGATTTTGAGGAACATTGCCCTGAAATACTTTGTATGATTAAAACAAGCCATCCTGGAATTAAAACTGCTACGGTTACTCCATCCACAGATAATGGGGAAGTGGATACTCTGGTTTTATACTTTTCTACTAACATATGTCAGTGATGTTGGCATTCGTTCATTCATTTACTCAACAAACATTCATTGAGGCAGAGAAGTGGCTGGAGTAGTGGGCAGGGACCAGAATGCTAGGAAGCTATACCACGGGAGCGAGCATGGCTCTCATTCTCCATGTGATGGAAAGCCACTAGGGGAGTCTGGGCAGAGGTAAGCAAGAAAAGATCACCCTGGTCACTCAGAGGAAGGCAGCCATAAGGAGAATAAGAGGAAAAGAGACCGATTAGGAAACTATTACCATAATCCAGGCAACAGATGGCAGGGATTTGGATTGGGAGAGTAGCGGGGTTAACAGTGTGGTCAAACCCTAGATATGTTCCAGAGCCTTACTGACAGATGGCATGCGGGGCATGGCAGAAGGACAGGACGGAGTTTGTCCCCAACAAGTGGATCCCCTTGGACAAAGTTCAAATGTTTTGATCACTGGCCGTCCCCTTTCATTGACTCTTCGGCCAGTGGGCCCTGCCCTTGTAAGTGAAGCCAGGTCACGCCTGGTGATCATCTCCAACTGGATTAATTAGGTAGCCATGTGCAGACCAC
Source organism: Ailuropoda melanoleuca (assembly GCF_002007445.2). NCBI lineage: Eukaryota > Metazoa > Chordata > Mammalia > Carnivora > Ursidae > Ailuropoda > Ailuropoda melanoleuca. Next base: position 29,351,572 of record NC_048230.1, on the reverse strand, counting down.
TGCAGAAGGCCCGCCTCAGAGAGAGTCCTGTCTTCCATATGGCTGTCATATAAAATGAACACCTAGTCCCTGAGCAACACCGTGGGGCAGCGGCGGTAAAACTGTGAGCATGATTACTGTGTAACAGTGGACATGGTGGGGAAGACGTGCAGAGCCACAGGCGGGAGATCTCAAGTCCAAAGCCACGTTGCCATTCCACCGGCTGTACAACCTCGGGCAGGTCCTGCCATCTCCCTGGGGCTCAAAGGTCCAGTGACTCCAAGGACTCATAATTGCTCCCTAGTATTTAACAGGCTTAATGCAGCCACATCCGCCTAGCATGGGAGACCCCAAACTGCTGCTTCCTTTCCCCATGCTCCCAAATATGCACATCATCCTTACCTCACCTGTTGTTGGGATTAAATGAGATAATTTATGTGGAAGAACCACCAGCAGTAGAGGCCCAGTCAATGTCCACTTCCTTCTACCTTGCCTTCGCTCTGCTTCCTGCATTAGGAATGCCCATCCCCACCCCCACCACGGTCCTGCCTCAGGGTCAGGGACCTCTAATAGGATATGCTGAAGAAATCACGGGCCAGGAGACAAGAGCCTCCAGGGCTAGACCCTGTCAATACCTCGAAACGAGCTGTATGATCTTGGGCAAGTCATTTCAACTCTCAGCGTCTCCCCTTTTTGCTTATCTGTAAAGCAAACTGTTGGATTAGAAGATCTTCAAGGTGCGGCCAGCCCTGGAAGGATGTATTCCAGCCATAAAACATCACAGCTGACTAATGCTCAAGGAAGCCCAGCATCCCAGGATCCAAGACCCCCCACACAATGCACAAATGTCCATTTCTTCCTAACAGCTTAGCAGAGACTTGATTCAAATGCTGCATCTCAAGCTCTGGAAAATTCTGTCAGCATGGGCCCCACCTCCCATCTGACTCACTCAGTATAGAGAAGAAGCCAGCCCGTACCAAGCTCTGTTCGGGGTCTGGCCCAGCAGTGCCCTGTTGGTGACCTCCTTGGCATCCAGCACTCCAGTTCTGCTACTTCTCCTCCTCCAGTTGATGTCTGGTGGGTATGGACAGCAGGCAACAGTGATGCCACCAGTCCTTGTCACTACCCCCCCCAACCACCCCCCACCCCCATCTTAGTAGGAAGGCAAATTGTTCCCACCATTTTGGAAGACAATTTGGCAAAACCTATTAAAATTTAAACGCAAAATATTCATGTCCTTTGACCCAGCAGCTTTAGGTCAAGAAATTGAGCCTTTAGGGTGCCTGGGTGGGTCAGTTGTGAAGCATCTGCCTTCGGCTCAGGTCATGATCTCAGGGTCCTGGGATTGAGCCCCACATCGGGTTCCCTGCTCTGTGAGCCTTCTTCTCCCTTTCCCTCTGCCTGCCGCTCCCCCTCCTTGTGCTCTCTCTATCTCTCTCTGTCAAATAAATAAATAAAATCTTAAAAAAAAAAAGAAAGAAAGAAAGGAATTGAGCCTGTAGAAACACTTGAACAAAGGTGCAAACAATGAACGAGGCCATCCCCCAGTTTTATTTGTAGTAACAAATAATTAGGAATGATCTCACTGTCTGCCAACAGGGAATCAGTTAAGAAAATTCTGCCACATCCATATAGCAGTATGCCTGCTGGTTAGAATTATAACTCTTAGGATAAATAATGGGAAGATACAAACTGACATAAAACGATGCTTAAGATATATTATTGAGTGACAATGATCCCATTGTGAATGATCCTACTTGAGAAATTGCAGGATAAATAATGGCTTGGGGTGACATATATATAGAGGAAAAAACTAGAGTTAACGGTCAACAGCAGTTATCTTTAAGGACAAGCCTATGAGGGACTTGGTACTTTGTGCATTATTCTATTTCTGCACTGCTTGACTTTTTTTTTTTTACACAACAAGCTGAATTATATTTACAAGCTAAAAGAAAATTAAAGCTAATTTTAAATGTCCTCTGTCCTGTCTCACTTTCTACCCTGGCACTCATCTAAATGATGCCCAGAACCTGCCAGACGTCCTGCAACATGGTGCACCTACAACATCGAAGTCCTGTAGCCTCTTTGAATACGAAATTCGGTGGGAATGCCAGGAAATACGTGGACCCACTCCCTTCAGGAACCACCCAGAAGAGAGCATGGGACGGTCTGTTCTCAACCTATAGAAGAAGTCCCAGAACCGAGACACCACGTTTGCCTCCATCTCAAAGAGGTGGTCGCCACTGGCCAAGGCAGCGGAAGGTTTAAGCTAGAGAAGTTGATCTCGCGTGGTGGCTAAGACAAGGGTTGGGAACCACGGGGGGATCTCATAGGCCTGGGTTTCTCTACCCAAGAATCCCAGTTATCAAAGAGACTAAGGTTGACTATAGGGACTTTTGAAGTGGCTACTGGACGTGCCTTCTGCCAAACTTCTGGAGCTCTCCTCCAGTGCGAAGTTTTTCAAGTCTGTTTTTAACTATAGACCTCCCTTTTTTTCCCCTCCAAAGAAATCTTTACATGGAGTTCCATGTTATGAATTAGTTAAAAGAAAAACTTCTTCACTTGAAGGTGGGGAGGGGCAGGTGCAAACCAAAGACTCCCCCTCCATCTCGTTCCACTTTGCAGCCCCTGAGACACCAGGCGCCTGAGGCCCAGGGTAAGATGGCTTGTGTACAATCACCCAGCAGACAGATGAGAAAGCCCGCACAGGTGGGAATCGAATATGGGTTTCTCAGTTCCCGACCTGCAGCTCTTTTCACACCTGAGGTTTGGTTTTTTTCTGCATGAAAGGAAGTGGCTTTTGTAAGTTAAAAACAAACAAACAAACAATAATAATAACACACATTTAGGTAAAGGACTACAGACACACATGAGGATTTATATACAGGGAAGAAAATCTGAATAGAACACACCATGGGTGGGAGGGGGGAAGCACTTGGGTGGCTCAGTCTGTAAAGCATCTGCCTTTGGCTCAGGTCATGATCCCGGGAGCCTGGGATCAAGCCCTGCATTGGGCTCCCTGCTCAGCAGAGAGCCTGCTTCTCCCTCTGCCTCTGCTTCTCCCCCAGCTTCTGCTGCTCCCCACCGCTTGTGCACTCTCGCTCTCCGTCAAATAAAGAAAGAATATCTTTAAAAAAAAAATACACCATCAGATTAATAGTGGACATGATGGGAGAACAGAATTAAAGGGGAACCAGTCATTTTACTCTCCAGCATTCAACTTTCTTAAAAAAACAAAAGTTCACCTCATTCTCTCCCTGAATGTTAGAATGTCTTCACCATCTGAACTAAGAAATGCAGGGGAGGGGCGCCTGGGTGGCACAGCAGTTGAGCGTCTGCCTTCGGCTCAGGGCTGATCCCGGCGTTCTAGGATCGAGCCCCACATCAGGCTCTTCCGCTATGAGCCTGCTTCTTCCTCTCCCACTCCCCCTGCTTGTGTTCCCTCTCTCGCTGGCTGTCTCTCTCTCTGTCAAATAAATAAATAAAATCTTTAAAAAGAAAAAAAAAAAGAAATGCAGGGGAGAGGGAAACTAGTCCTTTTGTGGCAATGTGACTGAAAACCAGAAAGGAAGACTTGCATTTTCAGAGATGCTACCAAAAATTTTTTAAAGGTAGAACAGCCCCAGGTTTACTTAACAGCTTCTGGTCCCAAGGATTATGACATACCATATTTGGCCACAAAATATGCATTGCTTTCCAGACCAATAATAAAACTGCAGGATGCTACAAAATGCTCTCCAGTATCCTGAAGATATTACTACTTAGCACTTGGGAAATCGAATGGCTTATACGTGGCCCAAATGCATTTATCCAATTAGAAAATTTTGAAATTGAAAGTTGCATCTGGGTTTAACGGATATAGTCCCTCTGCTTCAGGGATAACTGTCTCAGCACCTGAGGAAGATGCGGTAGCCTTGGATAACCCCTTAGCAACAACAGGGGTGAATCTCAAATGTGTCTTGCTATATAAAGAAGCCAGACTTTAGACTACATGCCCTATGACATCATTTATATGACATTCCATAAAAGGTGGATCTGTGGGGACAGGAAACAGATCAGAGGTTGCCAGGAACTCAAGGTGGGGATAGGGTACTGATAACCAAAGAGCTCAAGGGAAACTTCCAGGGTTTTGGAAATATTCTTTATCGTGATTATGCCGATGGTTATTTGACCAAATGTGTCAAAATTCAAAAAACTGTACGCCTAGAAAGGATGGGTTTTATTGCATGTAAATTACACCTCAATAAATGTAACTTTAAAAAGAGTGTTCCTGGAGATACTATGTGCATGAGAAAAAACTCAGATTTTAGACTTTTTTTTTTTTTTTTTGGCTAGAGAGTTTCACATTTAAATAAATGGCAGCAGTTTACGCAATATTATTTCTCTGTTCCCACCTGCATTGCCACTCACAACCTGAGTTCCTTCAGGCACAATGATGTTCCCTTTCATGAAGGGTCGGGTTTCGGGGGAAGGAGGGGAGGCCACGGGGGAAGTGGCAGGCCAGCTCTGTGGGCAGCAGAGGGGGCTGGGTCAGGCCAAGTGGTTTATCCTTGAAACTGCTCAGTCATTCCCCCAGTTAATTATCTGTCTGCTGATTCATGAGTTGTGGTTCCTGTGGGCATGCTTCCTGGCTATTTCTGCCAACAGGCAGAAGGATTCGTAGGGCTGGGAGGGGATGATAACCAGAGATCCTGAATGGGGTGGGGAGTCGAAGAGGTGGAATTTCTATTAGGAAATTCCAGAGTCATATCCATTCTCCCCCTCCTCACTGTTGCCTCCTTGCCCCATCTGATGCCGTCACCAGGAAACCTCTACCACTCACAGTTTTGAGGGGGGTAAAGGAGAATGCTTCCCTACTTTGTGTCTTCTCCCAGGAGGAGGAGAAAAAAGCAGAGAATTCACAGAGGGTCCCCTGAGAACAGAGGTCTAAGGCACCATAGTGCAGAGATCCAAATGTGCAAGGAACTTATGGTCTCAGCTGTATTCTAAAATTCTCCAGAATGCCCAGATGGAGAATTTGAGGACCCTCTGTGAATGGGTGCAGATACTCAAATATTGGGTTTCTTACAATGAGGCACATCACCTCTGGACGCTTTCTCATAGCGTTGCTATGAAGAACTGGGCCTAGAGCACAGAACAAAATAGACATGTCCTTCTCCTCACAGAACCTGAAATCTTGTGAATGACTTTTACTTTCCTCTTTCCCAGAGACAAAACTTAAGGTTTTCTAGTCGCTAAAGCAAATATATGAGCCTCTTCCTCCTCAGTCTCTTCTGTGGATTCTTGCTGGGTGAGAGTGGCTGAGATATGCCAAACGACCAGTGGGGGAAGGTCACATAGGTGTGGGAAAAGGGACCCCATCGGTCTCATTCTGTGAGCCCAGACTGCATTCATGTGTGAAGCAGTAATAGCTCTTGTCTCCAATACATGGATAAGAATAATGGCAATAAGAAATGCCACTCACTGGATGCTTATTTTGTGCCTTTATCTCATGTAATTAGCACAGTCATTGAAGTATTGTTTTCTCCACTTTACAGATGAGGAAACTGAAGTCCCAAGAGATTAAATAACTTGCCTAAGGTCACACAGCCAATAAGAAGCAAAATTAAGAATTAAACCCACCTCTGGCTGGCTTTAAACCGTAACTATCCCTTTCCCCAGCCAACAAGCCTTCCTGCCATGTCTCTCCAGGCAGAGGGCTTCATTTGGAGAGTTTTCAGGATATAAACTCAAGGAGGAGAAATTAGCACTTCAGCTCAGAACTAATCAACTTAGATGATGACAACAAACAAAACTTGCTATCCCTTAGGCCTCAGGTTAGAATACAGACTTACGTAGCTGGAAGCCACAAAACCCAATATCTCTTGGGTGAAGCTAAAAAGATCATCTTTGTACAAAAATTCCAAAACTCAATTCTACTCTCAAACAACCTCTCCTCTCCCCATCCCAGACTCTCCTCTTCTGGGACGGCCTCTCTGTGCCACCACCCAGCTCTGTCTGTGTCCCTTCGATACTGTGTGTACCAACACCCCTCTTCTACTCTCATCCTACCACCTGCTTCCCCAGGAATCCAACAACACCTGCAACCCAGCCACCAGCCCTGGAGGAGGGGATTCAAATATAATCAAAACTGTTCTTACTGGGGGCTTCTTGCTCGGGAGGTCTGACTCTAGAGCCCATGCTCTGAAATACTACTCCAACCTGCTTCTCAGTAGGCGTCTGGGGCTAGCTCAGCACAACCCATCATCAGTACAGCTGGAATCATCCCAATCACAATGACGAATCAGTGAACAGATCTCCCAAAGGATATTGCAAACTAAAGTATGTCAAGGCAGTGGAATCCTATATGGATCATTACAACTCTGTATTCAGATCAACAAAAAATACTAGGAGTGAGGGGTGGAGGGACAGACACCAAAATAACAAGTACACTCTTCATCTTCACTAATATTGAAACGCGCACCATGCCAGGTTCTATCTTATGTTACTTTACTTTCTTCTAAGACTATAGGAAAATACAATGATTAGACTCAGAAATCATTCAGAAATTCAGAAAGTTGTAGAGATTAAAAGAAAATCAAATGTTTTAAGTTCATGGAAGCAGGCATCTGGAGGAGACGGCTCCACTGTGCCCATCGACACCACGCAGCTTGAACTGGGTCTCTAACCCCTCCAAGGGCACAAGGCTGGAGATGTGTATTTTGATACCATGGTCATTAGGCTGCTCACTGTAGGCTGAAGGCATCAGCTGACCTCTTTGAGCATCTATCACGTGGGAAGCTTCAGCAAAAACAACAGCCCCCTATATATTATCTGTAACTCCTTCACCAAGATATCATTTATATATTGCGGTGATGGTTTCATGGATGTATATGTATCTCCAAACTCGTCAAGTCATATACATTAAATATATACAGTTTTTTGTATTTCAATCATACCTCATTAAAGTGTTTTTAAAAGATATTGTTGCCTTGTCCTGTATAATCACTTACACACACACACACACACACACACACACACACACACGATCTTGAAGGCAGTCATCAAAGTATTTCTGAACAGCTATCTTTGATAAGGACTTCTCAGTAAATCTTACTTTTTTAATACCTTCTGCGGGATTTAAATTGTCTTACTACACTTTTCATTGAAAGTACATATATGCACACTCGTGCGTCCTCTGCAGGGGAACACCCCAGAGGAACGCGAGCCAGAGTTCCCTCCGGGAAGGTCACAGGGCTCCGGAAGGACCACGGGCAGCATCCCTGCGCCGTAATCTCCTCTGCCCCTCCACCGCTCCCCAGGACCAATGAGGCTGAATGCCAACTGTCTTGGCATAGTGCGTGCAGCAGCAGGAGAGACAAAGCCAGGGATTCAAGCCAGTTCCAGCGACCCTTCGTGTGGCTCCTCGCATACACTGGAGGTTTTTCCGACGCGGGGTCTGTCCCGGAAGCAGAGGCACCGCTGCCACCCGGGGACACTGTAGGAGACAGAGCCCTCACCCTGCTACGAACCGCTCCCTCGGAGAGCCACTAAGGAAAAAGGCTAAGAAAAGAAAAACTTGGGAGAAAGTGTAACACAAAGAGAGAGTAATGTCGAGAAGCTGGCACACCCGCGCGCGCTCACACTCTCATCGAGCAGCTACGACCACATCCCGCTGGCAGCGCGCGGGAGCAGCGGGAAGAGCCCCGGGGAGCCGCAGCTCGCGGTGCCCACCGCGGCCAGCCGGCCTCCGCAAGCCCCAGCCCA
>NC_048230.1:29223634-29343613 GCF_002007445.2 Ailuropoda melanoleuca | reverse complement strand
CCGCCGGCCGCCGCCGCGCCTGCCCCACAGTGAGCGGCGGCGCCCGCGGCCACTTTTCCCGCAGCGGGAGGGGGGAGGGGATGCGGTGGGTGGGACGTCACGGGGCGGGCCGCCGACTCGCGCTTCCTCCCGTCCCGCGCTCCTCTGGACCCTGCGCGGGGGAGCGGGCGGCGGGAAACCGCGGCCCCTCTTTCCCTGCCTCGCCTCCGCCCGCCGGGATCCTCCTGGACCCGCAGACCCGGCGAGGCTGGGACCGCAGCGGGGTCGTGGACGCGCCCAGACGCTCGGTATGCTTAGAAAAACCGGGAGCCTGGGGCCCCTCTCCTGACCCAGTCCCACCTCCTCAAGACGCCCGTACGGCTTTCCCTTTCACCTGAACGAATGGGCACTTTCTCCCTGTACCTTGAGTTGGATTCGTGCGCACTTTGATTTGTTTATTTGAGAAACCATTTTAACGCTTACTCTGGTGCCAAGCGCCGGTTTAGTCCTTTATTATTCACCGAGTTTTTCTTTGGGTGAATTTGGTTTTCCGGAAAGCCTCTTGAGACGTCTCAAGCTTGTGTAAGCAAGGATGTCCATAAAGGGCCTCTCTCTGCAAGTACTTTCTTGCGCGTAGTAACTGATAAACGTTTCAGGACATGTTGCCTCCAAACGCCAACTCACGGGCTTTGCAGCTTTATCGCATTTGCCTCAAAGGTCTCCTTCCCACTCTCTGCCTGTCCGCCAATCCTTCCTCTGGGTCTCTGGGTCTTCTCCAGACCAGAAACCTCAGGCGGCTCAAAGAGGCAAAATGCTAGGGCTGTGAGCAGGAGACCGCCAGTGGTCGGGGCTGGAACCCCTGACGCAATGGGTACCTCAAAAGACCATCAAAACAAGACCTGTCGCATCAAAGAGCATGGACATCTCTCCAGCTCCTGGACTCTCCTCAGCCTTCTCTGGAGACAGCCAAGATGCCTGAAAACTGGCTCCCACTCAGCTTGCCAGCCTCGTCTCCCACCCTGGAGCAGGAAGATATTTCTCATTCCCAAACGCTCCATGGCTTTCTATCTGACTGATCTTCCTAAATTTTCCACCTGGAAAATTATACTCCTTTTTCCAGACATCCCAGATGTAATCTCTTCCACGTAAGCTTGTCTGGCGCTCCCTTGCTCCAGCCCCACCCCCTGCAGAGGTGAGCACTTCCTCCTCAGACCTCCTAAACACTAGATGTACCAAAGGAGCAGACCCAGTAGCAGACGTGTTGCTAGCAGGTTGCAAGGGGACAGAGGAGGAGCCAGCCAACAAAGGGTAGCTGGGCTTCCTGACCCGGGCTTTGAGACTCCAGCTGCACATACCTCCCCTAGCTGGTGAAGGGCCCCTGGGTCAGAAGCCGCATCCACAGCCTTGTCCTTGCCCTGGCCCAAAATCCAGATCACACAGCATGGTCATATCTCTGCCTAGATATTCATATATTTGCTCAATTCCCACAATTATAACCAATCTACTAGTTCGCTGGGTGTCTTCTCAGCCTGGCTTTGCTGGCACCAACACGGACTCCACAAACCCGCTATCCACATTCCCAGCCCCTTCCACCTAAAGAATTTCCATTAGCAAACTTCGTAGTGAAGGTCCCCTGGCAACAAATATGCTCAACTTTCATTTGTTTCACCCTCATTTGTGATGTTTCTTAGATAGAGATTCCTATGTTGACAGCAATGGGGGGGGTGACTCTTCTTGGACTTTAAAGATATTCTACTGTGTTCTCTCCTCCACTGTTTCTGATGAGAAGTCAGCCACTATTTACATTCTTGTTTTCTTGTCTTTGCCTCTGGTTTTGTTGTTTATGTGCTTGCTTTAAAATCATTTACACTTACAGAAAAGTTGCAAAATACTAAAGGCTTCTCTTTTATCCTTCACCCAGTTTCCCCTAATGTTAGTATCTTATATTACCAAGTCATAATTATCAGACACAGGAAATTAACATCGACACAATATTATTAACTAATCCAGATACAATCCAGATATTTGGATTTTGCCAATCTTCCTGCTAGTGTCCTTTTACCAGTCCAGGATCTAATCGAGGATTCTGTATTGTCCTTTTTTTTTTTTTTTGCAAGTGATTTTTTTTCAGGTTTTTATTTAAATTCTAGTTATTTTTTGTTTGTTTGGCTTTTTATTTCAATTTTTTATTTAAATTCTAGTTAGTTAGCATATATGGTAAAATTGGTTTCAGGTGTAGAATTTAGCGGCTCGTCAGAGTTTCCCATATTGTGTTGTGATCATATCTCCTTAATCTCATTCAATCTGTGACACTTTCTCAATCTATTTCTCTCCTCACCTTGACACTTTTGTGTCAATTTTCAGGCCAGTTATTTTGTAGTATGTCCCCAGTTGGTGACAATATGTCTTATTATAATGTTAACCTTGGTCACATGGTTAAGGTGGTATCTGCCAGACGTCTTCACTATCAAGTTACTATTTTTCTCTTTGTAACTAGTAAATATTTTATGAAAGACACTTCAATTCTATACAAATATCCTGTTTTCTTCATACTTGACTGCAGTTACATGGAGTTTGATTAATAGAGATTTCTACCTACCTTCCTTTTTTTCTTCTGCCACTACTAATTGATTTTCCACAATAAGGAAGAGCTGCCCCTTCCCTCTCATTTTAAAATTTCAATTATTTATTTCTATCAGTATGAATTCATGGATATTTATTTTATTCCACGAGTTATAATGCAATGCTACCATTTTTCTGTTGCTCAAACTGTCTCAGGTTTATCTCTACCTGTTTTTAAGTTTTCTCTTTATTTTTATTTTTTTTACCAGCTTGACTGTAAGGTGAAGAGGTGTCATTCTCTTGGTGTTTATCCTGCTTGGAGTTGGTGAATGTCTTAAATAAATAAGTGGCCTATTTTTAACCAAGTATAGGAAATTTCAAGCTATTATTCCTTCAAATATTTTTTCTGCCCATTCTTTCTCTCCTTACCTTCTGAAACTCCAATTACACATTTTTAGATATTTTCAAAATACTTATAATAATTATATAAGTTATGGTAAGTATTATATAAGCATATATCATATATATATATAGTATATTGTATGTTATTATAAGTATTTAGGTATTATCCCACAGACTACTGAGGCACTATTTTTTTAAGATTTTATTTATTTATTTATTTGAGAGAAAGAGATAGAGCACAAGCGGAGGAGGGGCAGAGAGAGAGGGAGAAGCGGACTCCCTGCTGAGCGCAGAGCCTGTGGCAGGGCTCAGTCCCAGGAGCCCAAGATCATGACCTGAGCCCAAGTCAGACACTTAACCGACTGAGCCACCCAGGTGCCCCATTTTTTAATCCTTTTGTTTTCGTTTTTCAGATTAGTCTATTGATCTCTCTTTAAGTCTCAAATGAATATCTGCAATTCTTTATTTTGCAGGCCCTACTATGCTGCTAAGACTATCCAGAGAATTTTTCAGACGTTGTATTTTTTTTAATTCTATAATTTCCCTTCACTTCTTTTTTATAGTTTCAGTTTCTCTGCTGAGATTCCCCATATCTTCAATTACTATGTGTATATTTTCCTTTATGTCCTTAAGCATGTTTACAACCATGGTTTTAAAATGCCTGTCTGCTCATTCTGACTCACCTCAGGGACTGTTTATCTTGATTGCTTTTTTTAAACCCGTGGGTCCCAATTGCCTGCTTCTTCACATGTATAGTAATATTAGACTGCATACTACACATCGCAGATTATTCATTTTAGGGTTTAGGTTGTCTTCCCTCCGAGAGCGTTGAGTGTTGTTCTATTAGGCACTTAAATTACTGGCAGATGATCTCAATCTAGCCCACCTTGGTTTTATTCCTTTTCGAGACTAGTCTTTTTTATTTATTTTTTTTAAAGATTTTTTATTTATTTGACAGAGATAGAGACAGCCAGCTAGAGAGGGAACACAAGCAGGGGGAGTGGGAGGGGAAGAAGCAGGCTCCCAGCAGAGGAGCCTGATGTGGGGCTCGATCCCAGAACGCCAGGATCACGCCCTGAGCCGAAGGCAGACGCTTAACTGCTGTGCCACCCAGGCGCCCCAGTCTTTTTTATTTTTTAATGGAGAACATTGTCCTTTTTTTTTTTTAAGATTTTATGTATTTATTTATTTATTTGAGAGGGAGGGGGAGGGGCAGAGGGAAGAGTTAAGGGAGGGGGAGAAGCAGGCTCCCCGCTAAGCAGGAAGCCCAACACAGAGCTCAATCCCAGGACCCTGGGATCATGACCTGACCCCAAGGCAGGCGCTTAACTGACTAAGCCACACAGGCGCCCCTAGAACATGGTGCTTACTCCTAAGGTGTGTGCACTTTCTGGATCATCTAAGTACCCAAGTTGTTCAGTGAAGTGTCTGCACTCTGAGCTGAAACTCTAATATCTCTAAGCCGCGTGCAACTTCTAGTGTTTTCGGTTCAGCTCCCAGCTGCTTTCTGCTAAGGCTTCTAGTCTCATCATGTGCCTTTGCAGCTCATCCCTCATGCAAAAACCCTGGGGAACCCCCATGCAGACTTCCTGGGGCAACTCTCTGTTCAGTTCCTTCCACTCTAACAGCCTTCCCCACAAATTACAGCTCCCTCTGCAGCCTTCAACTTGGAGCTGTGCTCTTCAGCTTGGTGAGATCACCATGCACTTTTTAGACTCCACTTCCTTGCAATGCAATCCAGAAAGCCCCCCCAAGCAGAAATCTCGGCAGATGTAAGGCTCATCTCATGTGTTTCCTTTCCCTCGGTGATTTTATTTCTGTCGCCAATGGTCAGTGTCTAAAGCAGCTCCTCAAATATTTCATCTACATTTATTGTTTACTGTGGGAGAACAAATCCCATACCACTCTGTCATCGTCAGAAGCAGACGTTCTGGGATTTTGAACTTCTTTATCCTCATCTCTTCCACCACTACTGAATGTTGAGATCCTTGAAAGCGGGGACTGTAGTTTGATATCTTTACATTCCCCTGGAGGCCCTCAATAAATAAAAGAATCTCTTCTATTTTTTTTTTACTTGCCTAGCAACTGATTTTAACGACTAATTAATTTCTACTAATTTATTAACTAATTTTTATAAAATATCAACCAAGAAAAGATGATGGACACTAAGTGTCCCTTCTGCGATTTTTCCCAAGTGCCATACTCCCCAGCAGATAGAGGGGAAGGGTATTCAATGCAAGACATGTAGATTTTCCCCCAAGAGCCACTTAAGAGGCAAAAATCATGTTATCTGACCCCTTGTCTGACCATGGCCAGGATGACACCAAAAATAGGGATCCTTCCCCTGTGCTCTCATCCGTTATCTGCTCTCCACCGCCCCTCACCCAGGGAAGTCCTACTTCTAGTCAATTCCTCATTGTCACCACGATACATTGGAGGAACCAGGTTTGTGACATTTCCTGGACCACTTGCCTTAAGCGTCATGCTTCATTCCCCTTTGTACTAAGGGTCAGAATGCCTTTGGATTCAGGCCCTTGCCCCACCTCTTACTAGTTACATGATCTTGAAGAAGTCCAAATCCTCTCTGTACTCATTGCCCGTATCTGTAAAAAATAACTCTCTGTTCCCTGCCCTTTGCCTCACCGCCAATCCCACTCTACCGCCTCCCAACACGCACATGGTTATGAGGGTCTATGAGACCATGGATATGAAAGCCCTTTGGAATCCAAAAAGCACAGAGGAATATATAATGATTATTGTTGCTATTTGTGGAGAAACTGTAGATCCCTCAGTGCGAAGGCCTTCTTCTAGCTGGGGACACTAAGTGTGGAGTGGCATATTGGCTCAGGGTCTTCTCCTCCTACACACCTGGCAGAGGAGCTTCCGCCCATTGAGAAAGAGGTGACCCAGCTGTTCCTTTGACTCGAAGGAAAATGGGCTTTTCAGAGTCCACAGTGTCTAAACCTGGTATAGCTTGGAATTTCTGGGCTCTGGGGAGCTATCTGAGGAAGTACTCCCAGATTTTATCAAGGTAACTGGGGAGAGAGGAGCTCAGCCTTGGCATTTTATATGCATTCACTAGCACCCATCAAGTGTGTGCTCTGTTCCAGGTGCTTCTCAGGATGCAACGGCAAAGAACACCAGACCCTGCCTTCCGGGGCTTCAGCCCAGCTGGGCCAGAGACGATCCATTTCTGGCTTGGCGTGCATCCTCACGTGAGCCAGACTATCCCTGCTGAGAAAAAGAAGTGCGAGCTCAAGGTATTTCCACCCCAGCTCAGCGTACAAGGCGCCACCTTGGCCAAGCCTGGATTCAAGCTCCATGCCCACGAGGCATCACCTGAGTGCTTACACCCCATCTCAAACCAGGCCCTTTCCGCCTCCACCCCTGAAGCCAGGGTGATGCCTTGTTCTGATAACAGAGCTGCTGCTTGGCTTCTGGCCCCAAATTCCTGTTTTGGTATCTTTCTAAATCCCCAGGCACCCTCGTGGGGTCTCTGCTCCAGTGAGTACAAGCTCGTGGCTGGGCTCCAGACACATGCCTTAGCCCTCGCAATGCTCTCCTGACTCACCTTATTGAGACAGAGAAGTGTAAGGCTAGAACTCACAGTAGTCAGGTGACCAGGATTTGAATCCTGGCCCCACCGTTCATTAGTAACCGTGGGCAAGTTACTTAACTTCACTAAGCCTCTATTTCTCCATCTGTAAAATGGGGCTTGGATGGGGAAAAATTGATGTAAATCACTTTGCATAGTCACTGGCATGTAAGTAAATATTCAATAAATGTGAGCTCATTTTTCCACCTTAGGATCAACTCATTTCTGTTGGATTCCCATTCAGTCCCCCAGATCCTGCCTACAAGTCAAGACACCCACAGCTTCTTTGTTGCTGCCTATCACTAGACCCCTGAGCGCTGTTGGCCAAATTGAGGGGGGAGGGCAGTATAGGCTATGGGCGGGGACCTTGCTGGTCAAACTGACCATCCTTTGCATCTCCTGGGTCAGGTTCCCAGGCCCTGTTCTAATCCATGGCAGACCTTTGGCATGTATATAATGTACGGTATATAACATATATACCCTCCTCTTTTATATACGTCCTTCTTCACAAATATCATAATAACTCCTTTTACAGAGGCAGAAACTAAGGTTTGGAGGGGTAAAGAGGCAATTATTATTTTTTTTTAGCTTCCATTTATTTTGTAGTTATTTTAAGCAAAATACTATGCTAAGAATTTTTCATACTTTATTTAGCACGAGAGGGGAAAACCTGATTTTACCAGTGGAAAAAAATGGAGCCTCAGAGAGTTGGAAGAATTAGCTCAAAAGCACCCAGGTAGTTAAGCGGCAAAGCTGGACCGAACAACAGGTTGACCTTATTCTACAACCCATTGCCTCCCTTCCTGTAAGTGTGGGCATAGGATGGCAGATACCCCCAAACGATTCCAGTAGTCATTGCAATGTTAATGGGAGAAATTCCTATTGGAATAAAACATTCTCATATTGCCCATTTCTGAAATAAAATTGGGAAGTCCACAAAGAAAAAGTTATCTCTAGGGTCCCTGCAGTCCAGATCAAGTTCGGGAAGTCTATGCAGGGGAATTGTGGCCCAAAAAGGCACACAAAGCCATCCCCCCACCCCAAGAAAAAGCCTTTTCCCTACCCTCCCAGCCCCTGGAGCTGCTCTATTTCCAGGTCCTGACCACTTCCTGTCTTGACTATTATAAGAAGTTCTCAGCCATGCCCGGCTGACTTCTGAGATATGGCAGCCACACCGGAAAAACCTGGGCACTAGACCAAGGTCTGGGCCAGACGGCCCCTGGGATTCAGCTTTTCCCTGAAAGAATGACAAAGAGTGGGATGACTGTGAGCTGGGAGTGTGATCAGCGGTATGGCTCACTTCCCCGTGGCTCGGGCTGTTTCCAGCTGGGTAAACCTGCAGTCCCCAGCCCTGGCCTGGAAGCCAGGAGGCCTAAAGAAGGTGTAGAAGGGGAGAGCCCATGCCTCCTTCACTCACGGGAGGACCCCTGGCAGGAGCACTCCATGACCGCTCTGGCCCTCCTTCCCCCCACCCTCCGCACCAACCCTCTTGCTCCGCTTTCTTCCCCTCAGGGGCTCACACCTGTGAACACCCCAAAGGCTGTATTTCCCCATCCCTAGCTAGTTTCCCCCAACCTCCCTTCACCTGTCCTCCTGATCCTGTGTCTTTGGTCCTTCCCTGGGAACTCTGCACCCTCCCCCCATCCTCTAAATGCTCAGGGGATTTTGTATGTGGTAAAACCTTACCTGAATGAATGCCCTGTGTTTCTGGAGCTTTCCTTTGCCCAGATCACAAAACAAAATATGTTTCTTATTGCCTCTGAGTTCTTACCGGGCAATCCACTGAATAAACTGAGATAACGGAGCGCTGATGACCTCGCAGCTTACATTTAAAGAGGGTTTTTTATGTGACAGCCGCTGTGCTAAATGCTACATGCATATGACCTTATATAACCCTCACAGAACACCTTAATGGGATGGGGATTTTTTTTAATCTCCACTTTTCAGATGAGGACACAGAGGTACAGAAAGGAACCGTCACTCGCCCAAGGCCATGCACTACTGATAAATCAGAGTCCTCAGCTCCAAGAGCTGCCATTCTGACTTCAGTGCCCAAACGTTCCATTAACAAGCCATCCCCAGGACCCTTCAATGCATAACCCCCCAGAAAGGTGATTGATAATGGACATTTGGGACACTCTGGCAGGGAACCATGGGTGCTCTTTGAGGCAAGGGGACAGAACTCTCAGAGTCCCTCAGAAACTAATTGAAGCATGGCAGAAAATGGGAGAGGAGCACGTGATGAAATTGCCAAAGGTACATGAACTAAGCTACACAGGTTAGAAGGCATAAGTCCTGGCCCTGTGCATCTGTGGCAATTTTTAATTGTATCTTTTTTAATCAAGATTTTAAAAAGCACATAAAAAATGCTGGAGTGATTATGTATCAAGACTACTCCTGACAAGTCCCAAATCTGCAGAAAAAAGGAAATTTAGTAACCCATCCACCAAAGCAGCAAATCATATCTGACAAGTGACTCCCTGCCTCTCCTTCTCCTCTGGAATGCTCTCCTCATGTTCCATCTTGCCCCCAGCAACCCTCCAGACTCAATCAGATGCCCCAGATGCCACGAAGGATGGACCAGAGGGACACAGTCACCAGGGAGGCGTCCCCTCGTTCCACTTTCCCAACTGGAGCCTCGAGTGGCATGCCTCATTTCCTCCGAGGTCTGCTCCCTGGGATGGGTCTCTGGTCACTTCTGAACTCCAAATCACACCGGTGTTTGGGATTTTGTTGCATGCTGGTTGGTTGGTTTATTTTAACCGGCTAGCATAAATAAATAAATAAATAAATAAATAAATAAATAAATAAATAAAATTTTTTAAAATTTAAAAACAGCTGGCAGGTTTATATATATGCCATGGGGTGAGGGACTCAGGGAATGGGAGGAGGGATCCAAGGTAGGCAGGGGTGCTATAGCTGGAAACTCAACCCAGGCTTGAGCAGCAAGTGGATGAGGGTCCAATTCCTGAAGCTTCTGGTGGCTCACTAAGTGCCCTTGTGAGACTTTATCTCTGTCAGCCTCAGTCTCCTCATCTGTAGAGTGGGGATAATCACACCTGCCCCAGGGAGAGTGCTGGAAAGAGTAAATGAGCATTGCACGCCAAGCACAGAAGAGCATTAGCACAGGATAGGTGTGCAGCAAAAGCAGTTGCTATCCTCATGAGCAGTGTTTCTCTCTCCATTTGTTAGGTATTTCTATTATTTGGGGGTTTCCCAAAAGAATAAGAGTTCTTGAGTGCACGTGTGGTGAGCACTGTGTGATGTATGGAAGTGAAGTGTTACATCACTACATTAGACACCTGAAACTAATATTATACTGTACATTAACTATGCTGGAATTAAAATTTTTAAAAAGGGGCCGCCTGGGTAGCGCAGTCGTTAAGCGTCTGCCTTTGGCTCAGGGCGTGATCCCGGCGTTTCGGGATCGAGTCCCACATCGGGCCTCCCCTGGGAGCCTGCTTCTTCCTCTCCCACTCCCCTGCTGTGTTCCCTCTCTCGCCGGCTGTCTCTCTGTCACATAAATAAATAAAATCTTTTAAAAAAAAAAAAAAAATAAATAAAATCTTTTAAAAAAAAAAAAAAAAAAAAAAAAATTTTTAAAAAGAAGAGTTCTTTTATTTTCCTTCTTTCGCTGAAACTGTTCCCTCTGCCTAGAATATCCTTCTCCCCTACAGAGCTAATAGTTACTGAGTCCTTAGTATGTGACAGATACCGCTTTAAGTGCTTTACATGTATTCATTCATGAATTCATCTCCTAAAAATCAAATGAGGTCAGTATTACTATTATCTCCATTTGTAGATTGGGAAATTGAGGCCCAGAGAGGTTGAGAAACTTGCTGGAAGTCACACAGCTCCTGAGACCCTGAGACAATATTCTAACCACTGCTCTACCGTTTCCATGAGTGTGGATCAAAATCACCCCCAGCCTCTGCATTTTCCATGCCAGTTCTTCCTCCTCCCAAGAGCACTCTCCGATCTCCTAACTGGAAATCAGCCTGCGTCTCCCTCTCAAATTCCCCCACTTCTTTGCTAGTATTTATCTTACAAGTCTTTGCCTTCTGCTTGATATTTTTGTATTTGTGCACAACACACGTCTTAGGTTACCTGTGAGTCTTGACATCCTCAAGGGCAAGGACCAGACTCTATTCTATTTCTTTAAGATTTTATTTATTTATTTGACACACAAAGAGAAAGAGAGAGAGAGAGAGAGCACGTGTGCACAAGCAGGGGGAGCTGTAGAAGGAGAGGAAAAAGCAGGCTCTCTGCTGACCAGGGAGCCCCATGTGGGGCTCCATCCCAGGTCCCTGGGATCATGACCTGAGCTGAAGGCAGCTGCTTGCCCTACTAAGCCACCCAGGTGCGCCTTTTCTATTTCATTTCATAAACCCCAAAGGCCTGGCGTTGCCAGCTGCCATTCTAGGAAAGGGGAAGGTAGCAAACTATCACAAAGACAAAATTTTAAGTCAAATGGAAAGTTGCAGTACCAGCAATAAAATGCATTCAGTAAATGTTTGTGAAACTCTTCACATTCCAACTGGTCATCACACTTTTAACGCTGGATGCTTGACCCTGGCTTCTCCACAATATGTCAGGCACAGAGGAGCTGAGTGGAGAGCTGAGCGTGGGTGGGGAAGGAAAGGGAGAAGGGCTGGGGCCCGGGTGGTCGTTGTTCTAATCTCCTTTGAAGTCTGAGGGCTGGGAGGCTGAGGGAGCCCTGAGCCCAGCACAGCCACAGGTGCTGTTTCCAGTCCTCCGGTCCTGGGACCAAAGTCTCCTGTGCCACAGAGAAAACTGAGATGCGGACACCCCCAACCGCCTGTCCCTACACTGACTGCAGCCCTTGATCGCCAGATGCACCATATAAGATTTATATAAATGCAAAATGACTAAGTTATTGTAGAAAGTGCAAACGCTCTCTTGGGGATGACCAAAAATTCATGAGCTGGGATTCACCTTCATTTGACAACGAACTCTGTGATAAAGGAAGGGAGAAGTGACAGCAGAAATTCAATGAGCTCCAGCTGGGGCGGGCGGAGCGCGCCCGTGCAGATCCAGCTTAGTAGGAACATTTATTCAGCTAAAAGTGAGGCTGCGGAGGAAGTAAAAGGTGGGATTGCCTCTCTAAACCTAAGAAGACTCAGGGATGTCTGGGAGAGAGACAGAAGTGAAGAGAGTCCTA
Organism: Ailuropoda melanoleuca; assembly: GCF_002007445.2. Lineage (NCBI taxonomy): Eukaryota > Metazoa > Chordata > Mammalia > Carnivora > Ursidae > Ailuropoda > Ailuropoda melanoleuca. Next base: position 29,331,893 of record NC_048230.1, on the reverse strand, counting down.
TGAGAAGGGGGCGAGCTATCTCCGAGGTCATGGTAGCCTGGAAGGAACTGTGGCCACACCAGATGCAATGTCAAAACATTCAGGAGAAAGATAAACAGAATCCCACAAAGCCTCTGAAACAGCGGTCCTTAAACTTTTTTGGCTCTCTGACCCGTTTGACAATGTGATGTAAAGTACAGATCTCCTTCTTGGAAAAAGAGCATGAATGTGCCCACAGGGGTCTTTATGGCTAAGAATCTCTGTTCCTATTGCCAGAGGAAGGGATGGTATTCAACTGTGGAGCTGAGGAAGCTGAGCACGGATGTGACTTAGGAGCTGAATGGTCCAGAAGAGTGTCCTTTCCTTGACCCCGCATTGCAAAACTTTGTGGGGTTACTAAGGCAAGCTAACTAATAGTTGTGAGTCTTTGAAAGCGAATAAAACCTCCGTTTTCCTAAAGGCACAAAGATGGACTAAGGGACTTCCGCAGGTTCCTTCCAGCCCAGGCTGGGAATCCCTCTTCGGCTAGGGCCCCGCAGTGCGATCACGGACACCTGGCCGTCTTGCGGAGGCACGCCGCTGCAATCCTGCCATCTAGCGGTGTGAGATGGATATTGCACCACCAGCGATCACCAACACACATTCTTCCTTAAAGCCCTAGCAACCAAAGAGGTTTTAGGGGATGCCACGGGATGGCACTATGCCCAAGGCTGCTCTCAGGTGATTACACTCCACCAGAAGTCTCCAGAGCCTCCGCTAGCTCTGATATCTTCGGTTCCAATTTGGCAACTGTGTTAAGGAGACTAAATTGTGGCCATAGATAATTAGCACAGAGACCTCTGGCAGTGGAGAAAGCTGCAGGGGGTGGGGGGGGGCAGTCTGACTTGGGTCTTGAAGGGTGGGAATCATTTGGGCAGAAAGAAGAGCACCAATCAGGAGGGAGGAATGAAATGGATCAAGAGTTCGTGGGTGCAGGGAGGGAGAGGAGGAGGAAGCCGGTTAAGGAAGTTAACAAGAGGGGAAAGAGGTCAGCCGGCTAAAATGAGTCCTAGCAGTGTAAAGCCAAATAAAGGAAGGCCTTAGAGATGGACTTCATGGAACATTGCATCAAAAACTGGGGATGTACTGTATGGTGACTAATATAACAAAACAAAAATTATTAAAAAATAAATAAAGGAAAGATAAAAAAAAAGAAACAGAAAGGTTTGGGAATGAGCAGTAGCTTTTAGGGAGGCTCTTTAAGTCCTAATTGAGGAAGCAATTTGATGAAAACGGCATTCTAGGACTAGGAATATTATACCACGCTACAGCCTTCAACTGGAGGGGGGATATTAAGAGTCAAGTTTGTTGCTGTTATTCTTTCTATGTCATGTTTTCAAAATCTTAAATGGGGATGTTAACTCTTATCTCCCAGGCTGCTATGAAAAAAATGGGATGTGAAGTGCTTAGCCCAGAGCCCGGCACATAGTAGGTGTTCACTAAGTTGATAACGCTGGTTATCATCATCTCTCTGAAATTGGCATTTGACACCAGCAGATCCGGTTTCATAATCACCTTAGCACTAGTGACTAGTCGCCTTACCCATTTTCTCTCCAGGGGGGCAGGAGAGTCTCCCAGCTTGCTCGGGCATTCAGGAGCCAGGACACCCACGCTGACTTTTAGATGGGAGGTAGGGAAGGGGCAGAGCAGGGAGAGTGTAAGCAGGAGCTTCCCCTACGTATCTCCTCCCTGTTCCCTGCCCTGGTTCATCCCCCGTCAATGAGGCTACTCATCCTCTCTGACCTGGAGCAGGAAGCTTCCTCTGCCCCTGCCTGTGCAGGTCTTGGGATGGAGAGGAAGCGGCACCGGGATCTGTGTGTACTGTTCGGTCTCCGGGGGACAGGAAGCCTGGCCTGTGAGCACATTCAGTCATTTTCTTTCATCCACAAAACAGCTGTCCCATGTCCCAGCACCTGCCATCACCCCATCAGGACGGTGCCACTGCTAGCTCCAGGCTGGAGCTCTCCATCTTTTCAGGATCTGGGACACCCCTTCCTCTCTTCCCCCCAACCCTCATTCGACCTTCTGGGGTGCCACCCTCTTAGGTCCACAGCCAGCTACCCCTCAAGGTGATGGAAGGGAACTCAGTGGGCTCAGTCCTATTCCTATAGATTATAGAATCTGCTAAAGGACTGAATTGTGTCCCTCACCCCCAAATTCATATGTTGAAGCCCCAGCCTCCCACCCCCAATGTGAAGGCATTTGGAGGTGGGGCCTTTGATAATTATGTTCTGGCAAAGTCATGATTGTGGAGCCCTCATAATGGGATTAGCCTCTCTCTCCATCTCTCTCCCCACTTTTTTCCTCTGTGAGGGTATAGCAGGAAGACAGGAAGAGAGTTCCCACCAGAACCCGATCATGCTGGCACCCAGAGCTCAGTCTTCTGGCCTCCAGAACGGTGAGAAATAAATGTCTATTGTTTAAGCCACCTCGTCTATGGGATTTTGTCATAGCAACCCAAACAGACTAAGACATGGCCGGAGTCCTGGTTTGAAATACTGGAAGTCATTTCAGTCAAAGAACAACTTGGAAATAGGTCACCTGTTACCCATGCTTCTTTCCAGGAGGGGCAAGTACAGAGCCTGACTGACGGGCCAGGCAGGAGGGAGGCAGAGGAGGGAAGGAGTGACTAAGAGGATAGGAGCTTCTTCTGTCTTCAGAGGAACGAGCCCAACACACAGAGGTCGTGCTGGTTCCTGGGGAGGCTCATCACATAGGAAATGCTTTCAGAACTATTCCTTCAGTGAAGTGCTGCCTGAGCCAGAGAAGCCATCTTAGACCATGAACAGAGGTCACATGCTGCAATGCCACAAGATAAAAGGAGCCGGGGTCCTGAGCACTGTGTGCAGAATGGCTGTCATACTAGCCCTGGACTGCCAACCTCTGAACCTCAGTGGGAGGGGAAAATGCACTCTTGTTTCTTTAAGCCACTGTCTTTTGGTCTTTGTAACTCACAGCCAAATAGAACCATAACTGTTACTGGTCTCAGAAAAGGTTGGCTGTTATCTGTCACATGATTACAACTATTTAATGTCTATCTTCCCACTAGATTGTAAGCTTCATGAGGACAGGGACCATGACTGCCTGGTGCTGTAAATCCCCAAGGCCCAAGCCAGGGCCATACACACAGCAGGCACTCAGTAAGTGTCTGGTTCATGACCTTCCTCTCCCCGGGCCTGAGCACCAACCCTGGGTCTCACTTAAAGCACATCTCCCAAGGAAAACCTTCCCTGTCACACCTCATTTCCTTCTAGTTCCTCTTCGTGCAGGTCCCTGGGAACTCGTGCTTTGTGAGTTACAAAGTTATGCTCCTTGACAATCATTCTCTGCTTAGTCCTTGGATGCTTATGTTGTCGCTTAACTAGACCATAAGCTACCTGGGCAGGCAAAACACCTTCTGTTTTTTAATCACTGGGAGCCTTAACCCCCATTCGTCAGAAATGCATATGGTGGACAATACACACTTCGTGAAGAAAGGGAGGGAGGGAGGAAAACCTGACAAGGCCCCAACACTGAGGAAGAATATTAGATGTCTGGCTGGGGAGGTTGATTTTCAAAAAGGAGAAACAAGTAAGATCAAAAAAGACGCCCGTGAGCCTAACTTGGGACAAATTTCAAAGGCAGGTTGGTGTGTTGAAAATGGGGAAAATATGGGATTCTAGGGTTCCTTTAGCTGTGACCTTGGATAAGTCACCTCACCTCTAATGATCCATTTCTTTATTTTTACAATTAGGTCTGGCTCAATCAAGGGTCTTCTGGTTGTGCTCCAAGCAACACAAGTTAGACTCCAAGAAGCTGGAATCCATCCCACCGCCTCAGCCAGAGCTCTGCTCCCTTCATCTCCATGCATTGGTTCCCTACAGAATTTAGTTTGAGCAAAAGGCTTTGGAGCTAAAACAGTTTAAAAACCACTAGAGTCAGTGATCCCTCTCTATAAGTACATAAAGATCTCTGGTCTTATGATTCAACCAGTTTATACCCAAAGCTGGAGCCCTCTTCAAAGAAGAAAGGCTACACATGGGCCTCGGTCTCATCTTCCCAGCCAGACCATAAATTCTGAGAAGGGTGACTTTGGGTTCGTGGTTCTCAGCTTCCCATGACAAGCTTCCCATTTGGGCTCATGGAATCTCAACGATGGCTGGATTTATAGATGTTCCACAAAATTCTGTGACTGGAGTTCTCAGGGATATAGGGCCCCCCAAATGGGGGTAACTGGGCCCCTGAGCTCCAATATAAGTGTTTCTGCTCATGGGTGTGTGTCTTTAACTTCACCACATTTCTGGGGACACCTGGGGGCCTCAGTCAGTTAAGCGTCTGCCTTCAGCTCAGGTCATGATCCTGGGGTCCTGGGATGGAGCCTGCTTTTCCCTCTGCCCCTTCCCCCATTTGTGCTCTCTCTCTCTCTTTCTCAAATAAATAGAATCTTAAAAAAAGAAAACCCTTCACCCCATTTCTATCTCTTTCTTCCCAATCCTGGTTTTCTCATTTCTCTCCTTTTCCCGCTTGCCTCTCCCTGCTCCCCTGCCCTTCCAGGCTGAGGTTTGTGCTGCCTCTGACCCTGACACCTTCTAGAGCCCTGAGTTGGAGTCCTGGGTATGGACCCAGGGTTTGAGCAGCAAGTCAGTGAGATATCCAGGGCCTGCAGGGCTAAATCAGGCACCAGGGGCTTTGTACTCAGGGAAAAAGGCACCTAAAGGGGCCCACATCAAGAAACAAGGACCATCAGGACGCCCGGGTGGCTCAGTCAGTTAAGCATGTGCCTTTGGCTCAGGTCATGATCCCAGGGTCCTGGGCTCAAGTCCCGCATTGGGTTCCTTGCTCATCGGGGAGTCTGCTTCTCCACCTGCACTGCCTCCCCCCACCCCCGCTTGTGCTGTCCCTCTCTGTCAAATAAATAGCATTAGTATTTGCTGGATATAGAGTTTCAGTTTTGTAAGATGAAGAGGCTCTGGAGATGGGTTACACAACAATGTGAATATACTTAACCCTATAGACCGATAGCCTAAAAATGGTTAAGACAGAAATTTTATATTATATGTATTTTGCCATAATTTTTACAAAAAAGAAGAAGAACCATTTGAGGGGTCCCTGACAGCCCCAGTGCTCCTATACCCCCTTCCTGTTCACCACCTGGCGGTGAAACAAGGTGGGGAGTGAGCCTTGGAAGGAAACGAAACTCCAGATTACAGCTCCATGAACTGCAGCTCCCCACCCCCCAGAGCTCTCTGCTCATGGGTCTAACCTTAATATTTCCAGATCCCCTGCCGTCAGCCCTTGTCTCCAGGCTCCCAGATGCTACTCATTTGTCTAAGGAATATGCGTGAAGCCTTATATCTCACACACACACACACGCGCGCACACACACACACACACACAGCTCAATTAATTGGTTTTAAAAAACAATTCAAAGACTGGTTGGAATCAGAGAATTTGGCCCAGGCTTGCCAGGACTGTTTATTTACAGGGAGGGCTACTGGCCCAGGGAGTCCTCGGGGCTGTGGTACAGTGGTAAGTTCAGGACCCCAGCTCCAGCTTAGTCACTCTGGGCCTCTGGCTTAACTTGCCCCAGAAAGGCAAAGGCCCAGGGCCAGGCACCTGAAAGAAAGTGCTAGATGGACCCCAGCCCCTTAACACAAACCCCACACCCCAATCAGGATGGCCCTCAGCCCAAGGGAGCCCAGGGAAGGGAGCCAATAGGAACATGAATAGAACCAGAGTCAAGGGCATAGGCCAGGGCACTCTTCCACCCAGGACCTGGCTTTCACACATGCAGGAGCCAGTACAGGAGGCCCCAGGCCGGAGGAAATGGTCTTGCCTTGAGAGACCCTAATAGAGAGGCTGTCAGGTGTGACTGATGAGGGTCAAGACAGGATGCAAAAAGCAGAGAAAGCATAAGGCCAGGCTGGACCAAAAGCACGAGGCAGGAGCACAGAGGGTGCAGGGAATGGTGGGCAGGCCAGGCTACTCTCCCATCGTGACCCCCTCTGGTTTCCCCCATAGGGTCAGATTGGGACAGAAAACTCTAGGTCATGTGGTGGCGTTTGGGAGCCCCTGGCAGGCCCCAGGAGGGACCAGGAGGGAGAGGCTGCACTCACCCTGGAGAGGTTTGCTTCACCCAGACATGATGTGTTTGACAAAGGCTGGGAAGGGAGACAGAAATCAGTCACTGCACTTGGCCCCTCTCAGCCCCTGACTTCCCACCTTCCTACCACCCTTTCTCCAGACTGTGATTCTTTCTCTGATTTGGGGTTGATGGGGAGAAGCTGGAAGAAGAGACCTAACCTCTGCTGTGTCTTCTCAGCTGACCCCCGGACATAGATGAAATGAGCTACATTGTCTCTGCTAATCCCCGCAACCTTGAGAAAGGTGCCAGCATCACCCCATTGCTCAGATGAGAAAACTGAGGCTAGAGAAGGTAAGTCACTTGATCCAGATCACACAGCCAGTCTATCACAGAGCCATCTCCAAAACCCATGCTCCTTCCATTATACTCTGCTGTTCACTTCAAGGATGGAAAAGGACATCCACTGGGAGCTTACCAACACCCATCTAGACTCTAGCTCCGGGATCCATTCTGTTCTGTTCTGCAGACCCACCCAGCCCAAACTGTGCCCGCTGTCCCCGGGCACCCGAGGAAGTGAGGCATGACCCGATACCTTCATAATTAATGCAGCCGTTGGCATCCTCTTGCCCGGCCAACAGCTGCTCCACCTCAGCCTCGGTCATCTTCTCACCTGGGGTGGGGGCAGTAGTCTCTGAATTACACATGGCAAAGGGGGCACAGGCCAAATCCAAGCACCCCCTCGACTCTCAAGGCCCAAGGCCCCCCAGATCTGGGAGGTGGACATCTAAGCTTTGGAGGCAGAGCCAAGGGTCTTAGGTCTTTCCTACTCCCCAAGGCCTCTCCCTCTTCCCTACAGCCGGCACTGGGGGAGCAGAACAGGGCCCCCATGATTGAGGCAATGACAAGGATGGCAGCCCTGGGTCCCACATCTCAGGCCTCAGCCCTGCCCTGCCAACGGCTCTCCTCTCCTCCCAAGCCCAGCTGAGCAGATCCAGTTGGGGGAAGGTTGTTCCTGCAGGGCCTGGAGAGACAGGGCCTGAACCAGGACGTGATCCTCAAGATGCAGGGACCCCGTCTCTCCCTCACCTACACCACCTGGGCACTTCCCACCCCTCTCGTCCTCCCACTTGGGCACCACCAGCCTGTATACCCAGGGTGGCAAGGACATGGCGAAGCTCAGCACCCATGACTGTGCCGTTGCTCTCCTTGTCGAAAACACGTAGCCCCTCCACGAAGTCCTCATAGGTGCCCTGCTCCTTGTTGCGGGAGATGTGCTGCAGGATGGGCAGGAACGTCTCGAAGTCCAGCATCTTGGCATTCATCTCTTCAGGCAGGAAGGGGAGAGAATGTGATGTGAGCAGAAGCTCAAGGGAAGCAGGGGTCCGCAGGGGGCCTCACCCCAGCTCTGCCAGGCCAGGACCAGGGCGGAAGGGAAAAGGCCACCATGACCCCACCCACACCTCTAAGTTCTAGGGGGCCAGTTAGGCGGGGGAGCCGAGGGTGGCCGCGGCAGGATTTGAGGGGCCGCGGCAGGTTTCAGGGGCCCAAAGGGTCTCAGAACCAGGCCTCACATTAGACTTTTGACATGTGACAGACATGTCACAGAGGTAAACTGATAGGATAGCAAAAAGGAATTTTGCCACCATTCCTCCTTCGGGTCTCATGACTAGACCACATTGCCTAGAGCAACTCTGAATCAATAATTTTTATAAATTTGCAATTCTTTTGTGACGAGCCCACTTCTCCCACACCATAATGTGTTAAAAGCTTTCATTTTTAAATACCACAAAAGTTGGCAATTCTGTCTTCTATAACAACGCAGGAGCCTCCAAATATGGAAAAGCCCAGATGTCTTTTATCTCTGAGAAGCCCTGCTGGTCCTCTGGCCCTTTCCTGCCCACATCCTTCACCCCACACTGGTGTCTGCAGCAGCAAGAGGAGGAGGGGAAGGTGCCAGAACCAAGGAAAGGGGAGGGGAGCAATATGGGGCCCAGGAAGCCTCTAGAGAAGCCTACCCCGGCTGGGGGGCTCCTGCCCAGGTCTGCCTGTCCCCACCTAGTGCCGACACCTCTCCGAAGGACGTGTGTTAGAGCAGCTGTTAAGTCTACTAGCACACATGACAGATGACATTCACAAATGGGACACAATCCCTTGCACCGCTTTTGAAACTCATTCACCAAAACCTCCTGAATGAATGCAAATGAGTGGAAGAGGCATCATTACAGAGCTCATCTTGAATCTGCTTTAACTTAAACGAATAATTTGCAATCTTCAGTGCTCTCGCCAACATTAGAAACAAAGTCTTCGTAATACAACTCATAGTGGCCATGGGACATTTCAGTGCGGTGACACCGCAACTAGAAACTGGGCATGGGGGTGCGGGCAGGTGGCTAGTGGTGAGATTCCCCACCTCACTTCCCTGCACCCTGGGGTGTCAGAGGAAGATGCTGCAGCAACAGAAGGTCACTTCTGCTCTCCAGGAGCTTTGACCTCACAGGGAAAACAAGAACAAGCCCTGGCCATGTTCTTCAAGAATCAACCGTCAGAGACTTCCAGATAAATTCTAGCAAGGGAAGAAGGGTAACCTGGGGAGGGGTCTGGTCTTGAAGGGCTAAGTGGGAGAAGAGGAAGAGCCCCAGGGGCCTCGGGGCAGACACCAGGAGGTCGAGCCACCGGCCCACGCTGACCTTCAGGCTTGGGTTTGCCCAGGACGCGCAGCACCTCCGCGTTGGTGGGGTTCTGGCCCAGTGCCCGCAGCACGTCTCCACACTGCCCGTAAGTGATCTTCATCTCTCCAGTCGGCGTTCGGTCAAACAATGAGAAAGCCTCTTTGAACTCTGCAGAGAGAAGACACAACTGCAGCTGACGCCAAGCGAAGACAGTGGCTGGGGAACCACCAGCCTTCACGCAGGCTGAGCGCTGGTCAATGCGGCTGATGAAACATTTCAGTATTTGCTCTCGGCCATCATTCCAACCCCTCCCTGGAAGCCACCCCATGCCATCTTCTGACAAGCAAAGGGGCATCCTGGAGCCTCCATGACCTGCTCCAGCGCTGGGCCAGGGGTCCCTTCTACCAGTTCTGTCGTGTCATCTGAATATCTCCCCTACCCCACTCCTCCCATCCTCCCACCCTGCCCTGCTGCAGGGGAGGGGCCTGACTGTCAAAATGGCAGGGAAGTGAAAATAGCACTGGCTCAGAAGTCAGGATTCCTAGCTTCTCATCTTGGCTCTGCCCAGTAGCACAGAATAAGCCCAGCTAGGACTCCGTTTCCTCCTGCGAACACAGGCAAAAAGGCTCCACCCGCCCCCTCCCTTCCCAGTTAACTATGAACGTCAAAGGAGGTGCTGGTGCGTGGAGGCACTTTGCATCGTGGTAAGACCCGTTCAAAAGTCGGCTAACAGTACTGCCTGTTCCAAACCAGACGAGCTGACGTGGTGGGGACACTCCGACCACCCCACAACCACCCCAGCTCTACCAATGAACTGCATGTGACCTTGAGCAAACTACTCACCCTCGGTGGGCCCTCCTTTTTTTAGCTCTGAGTGGGGATATAACGTCTACCAGAGTGGGTTGCTGGAGGGATTATCAAATGCGCCAAGCATGCTGTCTAGCACATGGTTAGGGAACCAACAAAGGGTGGGTGTTATTGTTCCCCTCGACCTGGAACCCACTCAGAGCTCTAGGGACTAGACTCCCTGAAGGTACCAGGGCAGGTGTCCAAGGAGCAAGGCCAAATTAAGGCACTCCTGGGCCCTTTGCAAAGAACCTTAATTCCTCATTAATTTGGATTCAACCAGTTCATTAATGGGGATAATTTGGGTTGGGAATGGCAAAGAAATGGTTTACTCAACAGATTAACAATACAAACCAAAGAATGTATGAACTACTTAGGAAACAAAGCTGCTTTTAATCCTCACCAAGTACTCTGGAAACACTATTCCTTAGAGTCTGCCTACGGATTATTTACAAATCATTCCACATATCGGAGCGGTTCTGCAAGATGTTTATTTGCAAGTCTTTATTAGGCTTTGTAAGAACTTAAAAGATACAAAACCACATGTCTTTCAATTACTGGATAATTAAGTTCAAATTCCATTTCCATTGCTTACTAGCTGTGTGACGTTGGGCAAGTAAATATTTAACCTCCATCAACCTCTTCTCCTCTATAAATGGCACCTACGTCATAGGGTTTTTAAATTACACTCAAATTAGATACAATAATGCATGTTAAAAATCTTAACAAAATGTCCTGCATATGGTAAATGCTCAAACAATGCTGCTAGTCTTATCTTACTGCGTTTAATCTCAATTTTAGCGCTTAACTAAGTGATTCTGGCCGAGTCACTTAACCTCACTGACCTCCATTTCCTCCTTTGTCAAAAGGAAATAACCCCTACTTCACAGTTTTGTTAGAAAGATTTAATTTTTTTTTCTTTTAATTGTTAAGGCAATTAGCGTAGCCTTCTGGCACAAATTCAGTGCTCAATAAATATATTAGTTGAATCTGAACTCAGACTTTTTTTAAAAAAAGATTTTACTTATTAAACACAGAGAAAGAGAGAGCGCATGAGTGGTGGGGAGGGGCAGAGGGAGGAGCAGGCTCCCCGCTGGGCACCCCGGGACCATGACCAGAGCCAAAGGCAGCCACTTAACCGACTGAGCCACCCAGGGGCCACTGAACTCAGACTTTTTGATCTCCTAGTTCATTCAGAAGAGTGAGGTCAGATTTAACAAAAGAAGGAGGCTCCTCATAAAAGAAGAATATAATGATCCTTAACAGGACGGGGGAACCTGAGGGGGAAAGGAGAACTATGACCTATGATTTGATCACTGACTGTGGACCAAGCTCTGAGCTAATAATGTTGTCTTAAACTTTCAAAAACCTTATGCTATAGGTATAATTATCCTCATTTATAGGCCAATGCACACATGACTTCTGGCCAACTATTCAGGACACCAAGAAAAGAGTGAGGACGAAGGAGGAGAAGGAAAGGACTTGCTGTACCTGCTGGCGCGCCAGCCCGCTGCAAAGCCTGGTACCACAGAACCCCAAACACTCAAGTTTAGGGCTGCTACAAGTAGAAGACAAAGCCAGTGTGATCTCGGGGTGCGTGAGAGGTGAAGTTCATGGGCCCAGAAGAAACCCCTTCTCAAGAGTCTGCAGTAGTCAGGTCTTTGCTAGAGCAATGAGCAAAGGTGGTAATCCCTTCCTATAAGAATACGGAAATCTGGGTGCCTAGGTGGCTCAGTTGGTTGAGCGTCCAACTCCTGATTTCCACTCAGGTCATAATCTCAGTGTCATGAGATCAAGCCCTGCTCCCCAACCCCATGCTCAGCAGGGAGTCTGCTTCTCTCCTTCTCCCTCTCCCTCTGTCCTTCTTCCCCTCTTGGCTGTTCTCTCTTTCTCAAATCAATAAATAAATCTTTAAAAGACAGAGAGAGAGATAGAATATGGAAATATGGAGAGGGACCAGTAAGTTAAGAGTTAGAAGCTAGTTTCTATGAGAAAAAAAAAGCATTAAAATAAAATGGGGCCATATCACCAGGAGAATATAAAGCTAAAATAGGATTTGATAACTATCTTCAAAGAGAGGATATCTAAAGGATGAGGAACAGAGTCACTGAATTTCTGAGTTGAAAAGAACCAAATATTCTTACTTTGCAGATAAGAAAATTAAGGTTCAAAAAAGACTTGCCCAAAGTCTCATGGTCAATAGTGGCAGAATGAGGGCCAATACTAAAATCTCCTGATTCAAATAACATTCTTTCTAGCATAACACGAGAAAAACATCTTCAGCTTCATCAAAGAGCAAATGAAGACAGAAACAATTCCGATCCAAAATGAGGAACAACATCTTCAGGATCAGAGGGATGACAGACTGAAATGAGTTAGACCACAGCCCTGAAAATCTTCATGGATAAAAGACGCAACCAGCTGTCCCAGTTGGCTTTGATCATGATTCCCATTTGGGAAATGAAAAATTTTTATCATTAGTGGACTCTCTAGTCCTCATGGGTACTACCATGCTTATATCTACACATAGTATATATTTAACTAAAATGCATTTAAATTAACTTTAAGAATTTTACAGCACACCAAACTACTGGTTGAAAGCAAATGTCCACAGGGTATTGCAAAAGCAGAGTCAGGTTCAATCCACTAGTTCAAAATGCATCTGCTAGTCCTCATGCCCTATTTGTGGGTAAACTGGCATCACTTTTGGGTAAGGCAATTTCACAATAACTATTATGGTTTAAAATGTATGTATCCTTTGACCCAATCCCAGGAAGGTCCTCTGGGGAAAGCATGATAGCTCCCAACTGGAAACAACATAAAGGTCCATCACTACTAGCCTGATTCAATTAAAATGTATATCTGTGTGTGAGAATCTATGTAATTCTTTTAAAAAATGAAGTAGAACCGTTTGTTAACTATAAAGAGATACCAAGGTATATCGGGGCGCCTAGGTGGCTCAATCAGTTAAGCGTCTGCCTTCGGCTCAGGTCACGATCCTGAGGTCCTGGGATCACGTCCCGCATCTGGCTCCCTGCTCAGCGGGGAGTCTGCTTCTTCCTGGGACCCTCTCCCATCTCATGCTCTCTCTCTCTCATTCTCAAATAAATAAATAATATCGTTAAAAATTAAATAAATAAATAAATAAATAAAAAGATACCAAGGTATATTAATAATATATATTAAATATTAGGAAATCCAAATATGTATTAAATAAAAGATGCAGGATGGTATTATCACATGGCTCAATTTGTGTAAATTTTATATATACATATGGTATACCACTACATATTTTTTTTTGAAGGACACATAGGCCTATTAACAATGGTTATCTTTGGAAGAGGGATCAACGTGACAAGAAAGCAAGAGGAAAATATTTTTATTTTTTATTATTTTTTTAAGTAGTATATGAGTTTTTGTTTTTGTTCTACCTTGTACAGGTATTAGTTCACTTTTTAAAAAATATTTTATTCATTTCTTTATTTGACAGAGAGAGAGAGAGAGACAGTGAGAGAGGGAACACAAGCATGGGGAGTGGGAAAGGGAGAAGCAGGCTTCCCATCAAGCAGGGAGCCCAATGCAGGGCTCGATCCCAGGACCCTGGGATCATGACCTGAGCCGAAGGCAGACGCTTAATGACTGAACCACCCAGGCGCCTCATACTTTTTAAAAATATAGTTTATGCTGGGCGCGTGGGTAGCTCAGTCAGTTAAGCATCTGCCTTTGGCCCACATCATGACCTCACGGATCACGCCCTGCATTGGGCTCCCTGCTCAGTGGGGAGTCTGCTTCTCCCTCTCCCTCTGCTCCTCCCCCCTGCTCATGCTCTCTCTCTCTCATGCTCTCTAAAATAAATAAATAAATTTTTTAAAAATAAAAAATAGGGGCACCTGAGTGGCTCAGTTGGTTAAGTGTCTGTCTTCAGCTCAGGTCATGATCCCAGGGTCCTGGGATCGAGCCCCCCATCAGGCTCCCTGCTGAGCAGGGAGGCTGCTTCTCCTTCTGCCTCTCGCTCTTCCCCTGTTTGTGCTCTCTCTTTCTCTCTGTCAAATGAATAACTAAAATCTTAAAAAAAAAAAAAAAAGGGGGGCGCCTGGGTGGCACAGCGGTTAAGCGTCTGCCTTCGGCTCAGGGCGTGATCCCGGTGTTATGGGATCGAGCCCCACATCAGGCTCCTCTGCTATGAGCCTGCTTCTTCCTCTCCCACTACCCCTGCTTGTGTTCCCTCTCTTGCTGGCTGTCTCTATCTCTGTCAAATAAATAAATAAAATCTTAAAAAAAAAAAAAGGCTAAATGAAAGCAATTATTATAAAATAAATAATAAAATAATAAAATCGCATACATTTTTAAAAAATAAAATAAAATACAGTATGTGCTTAAAATCAAGGGGTTGGATCAGATGACCTTTCAAGGTCCCCTCTAACTCCTATGATTTTATGTCCTAGAGGTATTCGGTGGGGAAACAGAGGGATAAATTACAATGACAATGAGCCCCAGCTATGAAGCAGAGAGAACATGATGAAACATTCTATTCTCGAAACACCAGACTCAACAGGAGACAGGCAACAAATCAGGTTAGAGGGTAGGAGATCTGGAGGCTTGCCTTGAAGCTGAGCTTACTAGCACTTCATAGAACACTGAGAAAACAAACTGTCTTCGTCAAAGATGAGAAGGGTTGGTGATGGGGACCACAGGTGGACTGGGCACCCCCAAGTCACCATTGGCCCCACCACCATTAGCAGGTGAGCATCCAGGCAGGATACAGGATGAGGGGAGAGGATGCCAGTGAGCTAAGGAGGGCTTTCCAATAACAGGAATGGAAATGAGGGTTCTAAATATCTTGAATAGTAGGTTTTGCAGGTGGAGGGGAAAAAGGACATGTTTGCTGTGCATCTGTTATGTTCCAGGCAGTCTGGCAGAACAGTTGAGAATTCAGGTCTGCAATCAGATTGCCTGAGTTTGAGCCCTGGATCTACTACCAACTGGCTGCGTGAGACGGGGCAAACTACCGAACCCTTCTGTCCCTCTAGTTTTCACAGTCAAATGGGGGTGATAATAGTCCCTACCTCCTGCAGGTGTGGTGAGAATTAAGTGAGTTAATCCACATAAGGTGCTTAAGGCATCACATATCCTTGGTGAAAATGAGCACACACAGGTAAGCGATGAGAAGGGTGATCACTACGACCCTGGCGGTAGCAACTACTCTTCTCTGTCCTCCTCCAGGAAGTGCAACACAGGGTGTGCTGGGGTAGGTGGGGTTGTTAGTACTCACCTTCGATCTGGTCGGCAGTGAAGTCTATCTGTGGGGAGGGAAACACAGGAATGAGGGCTGAGACTGCCAAAGGCTCCCAGAGGGAAGCCGAAGTGGCTTCCACCGCAGTTGGGGGGCACCTCCCGCAGGCCACCAGTGAGGGGAGGAGACCCCAGTCTCCGGACGAGTGAACTGCAATGAGCTATCACATAGTGCAGCCACCAGGGCTCCCTCAACATCACATGTGAAGTGATGGCTCAGAATGAGAGGGACAGAGAGAAAGAGAAATACTCTAGAGAACTCTAGAACCTATGCTGACTCCCTATGGTGATTTCTTCGGGCCCACTGTAAATTGCTCATCCTAGCTGGCCATAAACTGCCCTCACTTTCAACCTGACTCCACAATCCACCCACAGTTAGACTTCCTCTCTCTTTTGGTGCCCACCACTCCTCACCCTCAGCCCCCCTTTCTTCCTTTTCCATCCAACTCCTTCAATCCCGCCTTCCCTTCCCTCGCCCCATTCCATCCCCACCCCTCCCCTCAGCACATGTCTCTCTTAGGCATCTGGACAGCAAGCCTAGCTTGGGTGGGCCCTCGATGTTTCCTAACTATTCCACAGTCCTGCCTCTAGCTGTGCCCGGGGCCCCTTGAAACCAGGGTTCGCCCTGGGGCTGGGATTTTTGTTACTGTTCACAGAGATGCCTGGCACAGGGCAGACACTCAAAAAATATTTGTTGAGCCAAGGAATAAATTTTGGATTCGCCCCTACAATGCATAATAATTCAGTGGTGGCAGGTGGGAGGTTCTGAAAATAAATGACAATGAACGAGCATGAGTCATCATTGTAATTTGGGATTTTCTGGGTTACTTCATCGTCCTTCGTCTGCCACCACCCTCCCCACTGGATCCCCTCTTCCCGGGGGTGGTAACCACCCCCTGGCACATCTTCTGCACGGAGCACCATTTCTAGTCCTAACTGCTGCTTGTACTGTGCCTCCCAGGCGAACCCCCATTAATGAGGACCTCTGGGGGTGGCTGGAATGAGGTAGGAGAACGGAGGAGGGGTTACACTGGGGGGAAGGAAACTAGCTGTGACTCGGACCGGGCTTTGCCGCAGGTGGGGTTGGTCAGGAAGGTAAAGCTACCCCTGAAATAGGGTAAAGATGCTTTGCACGAACTCTCTGAGGGAAAGGTGCAGTTGCCTTGCTTTGTAAAGCGTTCAGCCCCAGGAGGAAATGTGTAAGAGAAATGAGTATTAAAACATAAAATCAGAATCTATGGTCATAACCACACATATTGGACTTAAGTTTACTTTTGTTCTGTCTTTTTGAGCAGAGTTTTGGAAGCAGAGGAACCAGATAAGTACAATAATGGGGAAATTATATCCTTCCAATCATGAAGGATACCTACATTTTTTTTTCACTTTAAAGCAATTTCAACAACCCTCAGGGTTGGAAGATCCAGATGTGGGAAAGAGGACTGTAACCAGAGGAGAGACGGTGGGGGAGGTGGGTGGATGGAAAGAAGTGATGGGTCAAAGAGAAGGCTCTGATCTGATACCATTAGGCAGCTGTGGCCCAGACGCCAGGGACCAGGCTACCCCGCAGGAGGAGGGCATTATCGGAACAAATCAGAAATGAGAGCATCCTGCTGGGGGCGGGGGAGAGTCAGCTTTTCTTGCGAGGCTCTGCCCATAGTGGGAGTAACGTATGGCCCAGGTCTTACTCGATTGCCTCCACATGTACCATAACCAAGCCCAGGGACGTGCAACTGCCTCCATCTCTTGGCCAAACCAGTTATGCTTGACACCTGACCTTTGTAGGGATTACCGTAGATCAACCCCAGGGTCCTTGGCACAACGGCAGGGTCTTCTGGGGCTGTGGGTGTGGGGTAGAATCCTGAGAGGATGGGGAGGGTCATCCAAATTGGAGCCCGGAGGTTCGATTTCCCTGTCTTCTTGTCACAGAACCCGGTGCTGAGCTCTTATTCTGACCTGATTCCTCACCACCCTCAGCCCTGCCCTCGTGGCTATCCCCAGGGGCCCACCACTCCCAACCTGTTATTAATAGCTCTCCATACCAGTAGCACTTGACCTCTTACATTCTGGTGCCGAGGCTTAGAACTGCTTCACTCTCCAGAGGCATCTGACCCCTCCTTCCCTGTTCAGGCCCCTCCCAGTTCCATTCCTTCAGCAGCTGGGCCAGATAGCTGGGAGTCCTGAAGTGACTGAGTCAGCAGGCAGGGCTGGTGGACCAGCTGCAGGGAGAGGAACCTTCCAGTGTGAGGGGAGCGAGGCGGGCAGAGAGGAAACCAGGCCCCGCTTCCTCACCAGGTTAGAGGGAGGGTCTCAGCCTGGGATGGGCCTGTCCACTGCATACCCCAGGCAGGAGCCCAGGCTGAGGCCTCAGAAAGAGGGAACCACTTTGGTAAGGGAGGAGAGAGGGAAGCAGACTCCTCTTGCCTTACCTAGAGCCTCTCTGCCCCCACCACCTACCCTACCCACTGCAAGGGTCTTTGCGAACAACGCCTTTCCCAGACCCCTGGCTCCCTCACTGCTTCCATCACTCACTCCAAGTGGCACCGGTGGTTATCATTATGTCTTTTCTCCAGAAAGGTATTGTACCACCTCTGAGCAAAGGGTCAGTCTCTCTCTCTTCACTATAATGACTCCCACAG
Source organism: Ailuropoda melanoleuca (assembly GCF_002007445.2). Taxonomy (NCBI): domain Eukaryota; kingdom Metazoa; phylum Chordata; class Mammalia; order Carnivora; family Ursidae; genus Ailuropoda; species Ailuropoda melanoleuca. The sequence continues at coordinate 29,314,368 of NC_048230.1, read as the reverse complement.
CGCCTTAAAATTTAAGGCTGAATGGTTGGTTGGTTGTACCTCCCTGCCATTCCCGACTCTGGCTAAATTTGGGGTGACAGAGCAGGGCTTCCTCAGAGCAGAAACCCGTTCCTGAGGGGAAAGGCCTACAACCCCAAATACCCTTCACCAGCCCCAACACCAGCTCTACCACCCTGGGCACCATGATGTGGGGCATGGACACCACAGCCCTCAGCCTAGTCCAGCCTCCAGGAAATAGATCTCTAAAGTCCAGGACAGACAGGATCCCAGTGGCTAAGGCTCACTCACCTTTACACTCTTGGGGTCAAAGGCAGGTTCCTTGGGGGGCTCAGGAGCTGGGGCTGGGGCCGGGGCAGGGGCTGGGGCAGGCTTGGCTGCTTCCTTCTTAGGCTCAGGCTTCTTGGGAGGCATGTTGTCTTGTTGGGATCTTCGGTGGAGATGGAAGCTAGGAAGGAATCAAGAGATGTGGCGCCTGGGAGATGAGACAGGAGACTGGGCTGCCTCCCTCCCCTTTTATCCTGGGCAGGAGCCCCCACAGAGGGGCTGGGTGAGAGCAAGAGCAACTGCTCTGACTATAAAAGGAAGAAACACCAGCAGGGCACAGCTGACAACTGTGTATTGTCACCAGGTTTGGGGCGACGAGCCTCCCCTCCCTCCACACCTCACACTCCTCCTGGCCTCCACCTCTGGGACAGGCTGACCCCTTCCTGCGATTGGGTGGAAACCCAGAGGGGCCAGGAATACAGACCCTCTCAAAAATGCCAGAGTCCAGCCAGAGAGATGAGCTGACTTGAGCAGTTGATAACCCTCACACAAAGCCCAGGGGAGGGGAAGGCTTTTTTTAGCCCCTCCTGAGCAGAGGCAGCCCACTGCACATTCCTTTTAGGCCAGGCTCCTTTAAGCTGAGAGCCACTCTGGGGCCTCAGCTCTGCCCTGAGGCTCAGCTCTGGGGCCTGGAGCCCTGAAGCAACAGCTGGTCCAGCCGACCCATACTGTCCCCACACCCTCCCAATTCACAGGGTGAAGCCCTCCATCCTCCAGAGCAGGCATCCCAGGAACTCCGCAGACCTCAAATCCCTGGGTTTATCCCCACCACTAGCAACCTCAATCATTCATTCAACAAGTACTGAGCGCTGAACTTGTGCCTGGGGGCTGGGGTGAGAGTCAGGGAGGTGTGGCTAAAAGTCAGTGTGACAGGAGGTCAGAAAACTTGGGTCTCGTTGTCACTTTACCTCTAACTCACTCTGTGCCCCAGGACTCTGTGTGTGTGTGTGTGTGTGTGTGTGTGTGTGTGTGTGTGACTATACCTCTAACTCACTCTGTGCCCCCAGACTCTGTGTGTGAGCATGTGCACGTGTGTGTATCTGTGTGTGTGTGTGTACGTGTAGGGCTTACTGTGTACCAGGCACTGTTAACTGCTATCATATTAAATCTCATTACACCTTCACCACAATCCTATAAGGTAGATATCATTATTACTCCGTTTTATACTTGGGGAGATTGAAACTAAAAGTGGTCAGGTAACAAAGTCACTCAGCTAATTAGCTATGAGCTGGATCAGAACCCAGCTGTGTCTGATTCTAAAGTTTATGCTTAAATCATTGAGATCATAATCCCATTGATGGGGGGTGCGTACATAATATGTTTGTGTTCATCTGAAAGGTCAGGATGAATACACACTAAAGTGTTAGGAGAAACACCCCTGGGACCTGGGGGCGGTGAGGAAGAGGGAATGACAGCAATTCATAATTTTGTACTTTTTTTCACTTCCTGCATTAATGGAAATTTTATAACGAGCATATACTGCTTTTGTAAAAACCATTGAAAGTCTATAAAATGTTCAGAAAACAACAAAAAAAGCTTATCCACTGCACAGAATTGCTTTGAGCTGAACTTTAAGACTCTCCAGCTCAGGGGATAAAAATCCAAGCTGAGAGAAGCCGAAAAGTCACTCTGCCTCTCTAGGCCCGGCTTCCTCCCTATGAAATGAGATGGCTCGACTACCTACACCTGCTCCTTGCTAGCTCCTAAGCCTGCATGCGATTCCGGGGGCCCGGGGCCCATAGCCGCTCCTTCCCCAGGCTCCATTTCCCAGATCTTTCAGAGCCAAAAGGGCCCTTAGAGTTGGTCTCATCCTACCTGCTTTTGCAGGTGAGAACCTAATGCCCAGAGAGACTTTTAAGCGGCCTGGAGACATCCAGCCATCCATAGGCAGAGCTGAGCCAGCTAATTCTGGCTCCCCGTGCCTTGTGTGGAGCTCTGCCCCTGCCCTGCCACTCCTACAGCCTTGGTGTGCTCTCACCACTGGTAAGCAGAGAGGCCTTCAAAGGAAACTGAGGCAGGAAAAGGAGCCAGGACTGGCCCAAGGGAATACTAGAGAGAGCAAGGCCCAAACCCAGGCCAGCACTGGTCCTGCCTGGGACAGCAGCTTTTGGCCCTTTCACCTCCCCCCACCCCTCTCCTACCTCACCTTGTCTCTTCCTTCTGACTTCCTGTCTCCCGCTTCCCGGAGCCCCTGCTTACACCCTTCCGTTTTCCACATCTGTCCCTTCCCTGACTCCCTCATTCCCCAGGGGTTGGGAGCTCAGGTTGCTGGTGGTGAAGAAGGAGGAAAAAGGAAGCCCAGCCTCTCCCCTCCTCTCCTCCCACCGCACTCACTTCCCAGACTAGGTGTGCTGCAGGGCTTGCAAAGATACACAAACTGGGGTTTGGTGGAAAGCTGCAAGCCAGAAGCTGGAAGATCCAGACACTAGTCGTGACCTTGCCAGCCACTTCCCCTCTCTGGGCCTCTGCTTGCTTATCTCTAAAATGAGAGATCATCGGGAGCTCTCAAACAGTATTCAACAGACACCCAAGGCTCCCTTAACTTGCTTCCAGCCCTAAGAGAGGCAGAGAGGCCAGGTTGGGAGCTCCCCCCTACCATTTCACTGTGTGTTTTCTACACTGGGGTCCCACAATCATTGTCTAAGAAATGATTCCATCGTTTAAGAGTCTGAAAATAACCACTGAATGAGATGCTCTCATATATCCCCTTCCAGTTAAGAAACAAGCTATTCTAACCATTCTGGTAAGAAGTTTGATCCTCAAAGACAGAGTCAGGAGTTTCCTTTCCTTTCATTTATCTTTCTTTTTTTTTCCTTTTTCTTTCTTTATTTGTTTTAATTCTCAGGAGGAGCAAAATATCCAGTCTGCTTGAGAACAGAGCTCTGAGGTTAGAGAGCTGGCCGAGCATCTGCAGACACGAAAGGGTATGGGCCTTAGAGACAGCGAGCATAGAGCCGAATCCTAGATTTGCCATGTCCTATTCTCCGGCCCAGTACCCTAAGGACCTTCAACAGTAAACATTTCCTTCTCAAGTTGTGAGATCTGTATGAAACAATGTAAGCAGAGCACCACAAACCACCCCTGGCACATCAGAAACACGTACAGCTGTTAATTTCATTCGCTTTCCTAGATGAAGCAAGATGTGTGTTGGGGTTTCTCAGACTTCCTGGAAGGAACTCCAGGAGAGGGGGCCGCATGGGGAGGGACAGGTAAGGTGGCAGCAGGTACTGGGATTGTGAGGTGTGGGTTTAGGAATGAGGAAGAGGTGGAGAGGAATGGGAGAGAGGGGAGAGGACGGCAGCTGGGTACCCATGGTGTGACATATTTGTGGCTCAGAAAGCATGTAGCAGGTCCCTGGGGCCAGGCAGTCTGCCTGTCAGCCACACTCACAGGAGGAGTCAGCCTGCCTGAAACCTTGGGCCACAAGCGCCCCAGCAGGGGAGGAGACACTCCTCAAATCAGTTTCTGATTCTCTTTAAGCAACACCAGCTAAAAGACTGTCTTGTACTTCAGAAGCAACTAGAGGGAAGTGTGGTTTTCCAGAAAGGGTCATGCATCAAGAGTCAAGATACCCGACCCTGGCCTTGCTATTACAACTGCTGATGCTTACAGCTCAGAAGAGCCCAGTAAGGAGCCAGAGGTTTCACTTTCGTGGCCCTCACTCTGCTTCAGCCACTGACTTTTACCTTCTTGTCCCTCTAGAGTGTCCTGCGCCACGTCTGTGACATAGGCTTCCCCCTCCAACACATGCTGACCAAGAAGAGAAAAGGAAAGAAAGAGAAGGAAAGAAAAGGCAGAGTGTGAAGAGGCAAGTATAGTGGTGGGTATTGGAAGCCTGACCAGCGCCTCTGAGGCCACTAATGTTCCTGAGCCAGAGTGGCTCCAGCCCGCTCAGATGCTCCCACTGGAAGGACTTCAAACTCAGTAGATGGAAAACGCAGGACAGAATTTCACACCAACCCATTTACAGCCCATGGCAAATTCGGGGACAGACACATAGAGAACTGACATCAGCCCTCATTTGGGCTGGGCTTACTCACACTCGCTCACTCTCCTCCCTTCCCCTCTCACCATGCACGCCCTATGTCCTGTCCTGAAAGAGATCCATCAGAGTCTCCTGCCTGGGATCAAATGCTGCTGACAGCAGGCCTGGCTCTTAATGCCTTGTCCTTGTCATCCTCCCTCCTCTCTTCTGGCCAGTGTCTCATAAACTAGACATCATGGGGCAATGCCCTGGCCAAAACGAATCTGTCCCCATAGAGGGCACTGGGTAAACTGGGCTCTGCCGCAAGGCGGGGGGTAAGAGGGCCCACTCAGGAGCCAGACTGCCCGGGTTAGAGTCCTGACTCAGTGGATTAGGCAAGCTAGTTAACTTTTTTTTTTTTTTAAGATTTATTTATTTTAGAGAGAGAGAGAGAGAGAGAAAGCACACATGTGGGGGGGGTGCAGAGGGAAAGAATCTCAAGCAGATGACGCCTCGCTGAGCTCAGAGCCTTGATCTCACAACCCTGAGACCATGACCTGAGATGAAATCAAGAGTCAGACACTTAACTGAGCCACCCAGACGCCCCTCAAGTTAACTTCGTTATGTCTCAGTTTTCTTATCTGTAAAATGGGGCTGCTAATATAACCTCATCAACTGGTCATGAGGATTATGTGAATTGGAGGAGAGCAAGAGTAAGGGCCAGGAGTGCAGGAAAGAGACTGCTAGAGAGTCGAGGCAACTCTAAATTTCCATTATTCTTGGATCCTAGCTGGTTGGGTTACAGGATGGTTGAGCCTAAGGGTCAAGAAAGAATTCTTGAGATGTTTTACGCACAAAAAGGTATTAGACTTAATATGGGTGACATGCCTAGAACAGTGTCTAGGACAGAGAAGTAATCAAAATAGCTAGGCCAGGGTCCTGATTGAAATAGTGTGGCTGCTGCTCCCTCTCCCAAATCAACAGTGGAAGAATTATACAGAGAAAATACCAAGAAATGACGGGAACTGTGAGAAACCCCTTGGATAAAGGGGAGCCCTGCTTTGAACTGGGGTGTGTTTGTGTGTGTGTTAGAAAGGTGGCTTTGGTTTGGGGAAAGATGAGGCCAGGCATGACTGTGGAATGACCACAAAAAAGGAGCCCTGGGGTTCTGATCTCTCGTTTCCTCCACTACTGCCTTCGAACATACAGTGATGCCCATCACCCATGTGACTCAAACCTGTGATCCAGGTGCTGGTTAGGGTAACATCAGGGCACTGAAGACACACTGTGTTTGTGAAGAGCTAGTAAAAAAAATAGGTAGGGGGCAACTGAACTTTGGACAGTTGTGTTCTCCCTCCTCCCCTAAACTCTCTGGGCCGGTGAACTGCAATCTAAAAAAAAAATCTCCCCGTATTAAGGCTGCTGTGCTCTGGCAGGGTGGTGGGGGGAAGGGACTGTTCTCAGTCAGTACTAGGCCTCATTCACCTCCAACCCTTACCCCCTCAGCTCAGTGGCACTGGCATGCTCTGTTGGACGAGCAACCCTTAGGCAAAATAACAAGACAGATAAGGAGCACAACTAATCCAAAAGGATACAGCCCACTTGATTACAGATGGTAACTTAAGTAGAAATATGAACACAGGCCAAGATTTTAAAAGGAGCTTAGTACACATGCTAAAAGAGATAAAAGGAAATATTACCAGTATGATACAGAACGAGAAGACATAAAGAGGAACCAAACAGAAATATCAGATAGCAGGGCGCCTGGGTGGCAGAGCGGTTAAGCGTCTGCCTTCAGCTCAGGGCGTGATCCCGGCGTTATGGGATCGAGCCCCACGTCAGGCTCCTCTGCTATGAGCCTGCTTCTTCCTCTCCCACTCCCCCTGCTTGTGTTCCCTCTCTCGCTGGCTGTCTCTATCTCTGTCTTATAAATAAATAAAAAATCTTTAAAAAAAAAAAAAAAGAAATATCAGATAGGAAAAGTATAATAGTTGAAATAAGGAAAAAAAAAACTTTCAAAAAACAAGCAATATGTTAGGTATAAAATTAATAATTAAGGGGCGCCTGGGTGGCACAGCGGTTGAGCGTCTGCCTTCAGCTCAGGGCGTGATCCCAGCGTTATGGGATCGAGCCCCACATCAGGCTCCTCCGCTATGAGCCTGCTTCTTCCTCTCCCATTCCCCCTGCTTGTGTTCCCTCTCTCGCTGTCTCTATGTCTGTCAAATAAATAAAAAAATCTTTAAAAAAAAATTAATAATTAAAATAGAACACACAATAGATTTGAAAAGTAGCATGATGGACACAGCTCGGAAACACAGTAGAGTATAGAAAGGCAAAAGAAAGAATATCTTCCAGAAGAAAAAAAAGAAAGGCAAAGAAATAGAAGAGCTAAGAAATAGGGGGGATAGAAAAAGAAGGGCTTTGTGGTTTATAAGAGCAATCAAGCTGAGTATACATCAGAAAGAAATCTCACTCGAGTCCAGAAGAGACATGAAGAAGGCGGTTCTTCGCTGTGGCATGACTCATGGTGGCGGGAGAGGGAAGCAACTGTGGGTCTCCATTGCTGAGACAGTGCCGTGAGAGTACGGCCAAGTTAGAAGCAAAAGATTAGATGTATAGCCAGAAGAATATAGCGATGAGTAAGAAGCTGAAAAAGATGGAAACCACAATTACATTTCTGTAAATTTAAAATACCTGCATATAATCTCACTGATACCATACTGCATATGAATGAGCTAAAACTGAAGCTCCAAGGAGAGAAAACGCTTATTTGCAACTTAGCTAGGGAGGTTCAAGAATTTATGCTAAAATTGAAGCCTGCCACAATGCAAATTAATATGCATTTCTCTAACATAAATATGCAGATTTTAATCAACAGCATTATGTAAACTGGCTGCAAAAATGACAAAAGTTTAAATGTTTTGTTGATAGTAATAAATTTGGAGTTGCTTTTCAATTTATGCAGTATCTCCTTGAATTTCATGTTAGTAATACTAAGTTAACACAAGAGTTAGTGAATTTACTTGACTTGGACATACTTTTGATACTGATAAATTCTTTTAAAATAGAGGAAGCAGGGTGCCTGGGTGGCACAGCGGTTAAGCGTCTGCCTTCGGCTCAGGGAGTGATCCCGGCGTTATGGGATCAAGCCCCACATCAGGCTCCTCCGCTATGAGCCTGCTTCTTCCTCTCCCACTCCCCCTGCTTGTGTTCCCTCTCTCGCTGGCTGTCTCTATCTCTGTCAAATAAATAAATAAAATCTTTAATAAATAAATAAATAAAATAGAGGAAGCAGTTTTGTACATTTGGATGCAAATATTAAAGGAGAATGATTTTTTGAGGTACTTGATTCAGTTACTGGAAAATTTTCAAGTATGCTTGGAAAACTTAGGTATGTGAATCTACTTTTTCAACTGTGAAATTATGAAATCTAAATAAAGATCAAGTATTTGTGATGAAAATTCAGCATCCAGATTGAGATATTCTGTAAGAAAAAAAGACACACTGGGTTTTGAAGACTTAGTACAAAAAAAAAGTAATATAATCTCATCAATAATTTTTATATGTTTACATATTAAAATAACATTGGCTATACTGGGAGAATAAGATATATTATTCAATTTTATTAGGTACACGCATACTAGAAACATTACCCATTATTCAAGAACACATACAAACAAAAAAAAATACACATTAAAAATAGCTGAGGGTTGCTTATGTTGAGTATTGTTTGGATGGGATGGGGCAACGAGGTAAAAAGGAATAAATGACTAATTAAACAAGAAGCTTTGTATGGACCAGTGATGGAAGAAGGCTATATAACTCAAGGAGAATGATTAACCCAATCCTCTGTAGCTAAAATTCCTTTTGACCAAAGAAGAAGGAAAAAAGCAATGAAAACCTGAAGTCTTAGTGACCCTGAAAACCCAGAGCACCGAAGGTAAAGGCAGAGAAGGAATGGTAGGGTCTAAAATCAAAATTTTAAGGGCCATGATAGCACTGGTTCTCAGAGTACTTTATTTTTTTTTAATGTTTTTTTATTATATTATGTTAGTCACCATACAGTACATCCCCGGTTTCCGATGTAAAGTTCGATGCTTCATTAGTTGCGTATAACACTCAGTGCACCATGCAATACATGCCCTCCTTACTACCCATCACCGGTCTATCCCATTCCCCCACCCCCCTCCCCTCTGAAGTCCTCAGTTTGTTTCTCTCAGAGTACTTTAAATCATCCCATCCAACTTCATTTCCTCAGCTGTTTAGCATAAGTGGAGAATGCTACACGTTTGGCCCAATCACCCAACAGTCCATTTAAATGGTTGAGGCTCATTTCTGTGCTGTGATCAAGGCAGTGCAGCCTAATGATGGATCTGTGAGCTGAACCATGGGAGGAAGACATTCGGAGGGCCCCAACAACAGGTGGGTTGGAGCCTGCCTGAGAATCTAAAGCAGAGGGCAGGACAGCTGGTGTCTGGCAAAATGATTTATAGTTGAAAAGCAATGAAGAATCCTCACCAGTCATCCAAACTTCATTCCCACAGACATCCTGTCAGCTCCAAAGGACTTTAGAGGCACAGACAGAAGGGAGTGACTTGCCCAAGGCCACACTTTGAGTCATGACAGATCTGAGACTAGAACCCAGGACACTAAGGCAACAGTGGGAGCTGGTAGAGCTGATGGGACTCCCTCATGGAGAGTGCTGGCCCCCAAGAGGGCAAGGAAACAAGAAAGTACCCATGACAGCTGGCCCTGTCACCCACAGCATGGGTGGCTCTCAGTAAGGAAAAAGAGACTCAGCACCTTAGCAAGCACTTTTTCTCAGCATTTGGGGACATGCTTTTAGTGCTAAAAATGATTCTCTTCTTGGTTTCCCTTTCCACCAACTTCTTCTTTTACTTCTCAAATTCTGACTTCCTCCCTAGCTCTCCACCAGTGACTTCTCTGAGGCTAGATTTAGTGCTTTTGTCTCTGGGCCTTCTCTGCTGTACTTATCATACCAAATAATTCTGTCCCTCGCCCTGCTCTCCTGGATCTCCTTTATCCAGATTACTTTCATTCATTCATTCATCCATTCATCCATTCAAGTAACACTTACTACACATAGAGTATGCACATACTTTTACCAAAATGAGTAAGAGGCCATCCCTGCCCCCAAGGAGCTTCCTGTCTGGTGTGGGGGATGCAGGTATATAAATAGTTTTAATGTAATGATAAATACTCTCACAAAGGTTTTATATGGTATTACATAACCAAAATAGAATAAATTTAGTTCTACCTGGAAAATCTCTATATTTTTTAAGATTTTTATGTATTTATTTGAGAGAGAGAGAGCACAGGCAAGGGGGAGAGACAGAGGGAAAAGCTGACCCCCAGGACACAGGGCTCGATCCCAGGACCTTGGGATCATGACCTGAGCCGAAGGCAGCCGCTTAACCGACTGAGCCACACAAAAGCCCCTAGAAAATCTCTATCTCCAGCCCCAACTTCTTTCCTGAATTGTTCGAGCTTCACATTTTCAATTAACATTTGAACACTTCTCACCTGAGGCACTTCAAACTCAGTATATTTTGAACCTAACTCATCATCTACCTCCCAAATCACACATGTGTGACACACAAACGAATAACAACAACAAGGTCTATCTGAGACAGCTACAGTGTAGACTCAAGACTGGAACACGATCAAGTCTGTGTTTAGTTCATTGCTGTGCAATTTATTCAGAGAAAAACAAAAGTTTGCCTAGAACCTAAAAAGGAGAGAAACAGAGACTCTACTATTCGGTGAACGTCCTCTCCAGATAACAAATATTTTTTTATCTAGAAATCAGGCATATATGTCCCTTCTGAGGAAAAGGAGGTAACAGCCAGCAAGATCATTTGATTCACTCTTTTGGTCTGTCTGCACTCAGTAAGCAGCCTTCTGGTTGGCATCGGAATGTCCTAAAGACAAGGAATTGGAAAAGAATATTTCTCACTGTAAATGAGTAACTTGGAGCTATTGTCATTTTGCATCTTCTCTCAGATTCAGCTGATGAGAGAGCAAGCTGAGGGCAGAACATGAGCTGACACCCTGCAAACCCCCCACCCCCGCCCCACCAAGGCCTCATAAGGTGGTATATACATATAACATTCCTCAGACACTAGGAACTGACTAAGAACAAAGGCAGGGGAAAAATAAATGGTCAACTGATAAAGACTGCAGTTGTGTAGAATAAGAAACTTCACTATAGTTTGTAACTGTCTTCATGATTTATAAGAAAAACATAATCCTAATAATAGTCAGACCTCCAGGAACCTATAGACTCAATTTCCTGGAGCTCTAGCATCACCTTCACCTCCACAGGATTGAAAACACTGTATGATCCAGCCCTCCTCACAATCACAATGCAGCTCTTTCTGCCCACGGGCCCCGCCCCTGTGCTATAATAAAAACACCTTTAGGCACCATAAAACGTCTCAAGAATTCTTTCTTGCCCATTCGGCTCAATGATCCTATATCCCAACCAGCTAGGATCCAAGAATAATGGAAATTTAAGAGTTGCCTCGACTCCCTAGCACCTCTTTGCTGCACTCCTGGCCCCTACTCTCTCTCTCCTCCAAGTCACATAATCCTCAGCTGTTAGCATAATCTTTCTCAAATTCCATTCTCATGAAGTCACTCCCCAGCTCAATCACCACCAGCAGCTCCCTAGGTCTATTTTATCAACCTAAAGTCATCAGTTTGGAACCCAAAGCTTATCAACCGTCCCCTACACTACCATTTCAACCAAGCTTATACGGCCTCCACTCCAGGCAAGCTAATTTGCTTACGGTTTATCCTCTCTGTGATTTTGAGGTCTGCCTATCCTTCCCTGCCATAGGCCATGTAGCCCATCCCAGAGCATACCGCAACCAGGATGCATTTCTGATTAGCCTCAACACTTGAAATCCCTTAGGGACTCATGCACAAAACAAGCATGTTCTCTGGGTCCAGAAAGGGAGAGTCAAAAGAGCATCAAGTTATGACCAATAAGAGATAACACTGAGTGGTCATGTCTTTTAATCATCAGATACATTTATTGGGGCACCTGGGTGGCACACCGGTTAAGCGTCTGCCTTCGGCTCAGGGCATCATCCCGGCATTATGGGATCGAGCCCCACGTCAGGCTCCTCCGCTATGAGCCTGCTTCTTCCTCTCCCACTCCCCCTGCTTGTGTTTCCTCTCTCGCTGGCTGTCTCTATCTCTGTCGAATAAATAAATAAAATCTTAAAAAAAAAATCATCAGACACATTTATAATATTTTAATAACTTTATATTTGTGGAGGGCACTCTACTAGATAATGGGGGCATCAGGGTGAGCCAAAGTCCCTGCCTTCATGGAATTTATATTAAATAAATACAACTAAAATTACCATACATACTATGAAGGAAAAGAACAAAGATGCTGTAAGTGAGAATCATAGGGTGGAGCTAATAATTTTGTTTAGGTGGACAGGGAATATTCTGAGGACATAATATCAAGGCTGAAGCCTGAAAGATGAGTTGAATTTAGCTAAAGAGTAAGGGCAAAGTATTTCAGGAAGAAGTAATATGTGTAAAGGCTTTAATTAGTCAATATTTTTTAAGCATATACTAAATATGTAATGCTTTTCAAAGAACAATATAGAGAAATATAAGACAGCCTTCCCTTAGGGAGATAAGACACAAACCATCTTGATTATATTGGTCTGCTCAGGATGCTAGAACAAAATACCACAGACTGGGTGGATTAAACAAAGAAATGTATTTTCTCACAGTTCTGGAGGCTAGAAATCCACGATCAAGGTGCTAGCAACTTTGGTTTCTGGTGAGAGCTTTCTTCCTGGCTTGTAGATGGCCACTTTCTTGCTCTCTGCCTCATGCGAACTTCCCTCTACCCTCTTAGGTTTGAAACATAGGCCCTGCAAATTAAACTGACAAAAGACAGATTAACAGAATTTTAAAAACAAGAGTTTAAAAACAAAAGGTGATTAGGACTTGGGGCTTATATACCATCTTAGCAAATAGCAATAAATTTGTGGAGAAGTGACAAAATAGAGGGGAAAAGTTTGGGGCCTGTAGGGTGGTAAGTTGTGGGAAGGTAGATAAATGGGGGAACTAATGGAAGGTAAGGGTTATTTCAGTAGGGTTTGTTTGTGCAGACCCAAATCAGTGCCAAATCCTTGTCTCTACTGATATGGTTGTTTTCCTCCTCCTGGTACAGGAGAGGGGGAGGAAGCACCTTCACAAAGGGAAATTTATGTCCTGCTTTTAGGCAGATAGCGGAAAGCAAAGAGCTCTTTCTGTGTTTGCTGCTTCCTAGTTGCTTTCAGGTCAAAATAATCCTCATGCCAAAGTGACATATTCTGGTCCCCTTCATGGGAATGTAGAGTATAACAGGGAGGTGAGACAAGGCTGAATAGGAGGCAGGGACTAGAACTTGGAGGGCCTTAAAGAAAAGTTAGGGGTGCCTGGGTGGCTCAGTTGGTTAAGTGTCTGGCTCTTGATTTTGGCTCCAGTCATGCTCTCAGGGTCGGGGGATCAAGCCCCTTGTCAGTGGGGCTCTGTGTTGGGCATGTAGCCTGCTTAAGACTCTTTGCCTCCTTCTCCCTCTGACCCTCCCCACTTGCACACTCTCTTGTGCTGTCTCTCTTAAGAAAAAAAAAGAGAGAGAGAGAGAAGTGAACAGGTTTGAGCGATATCCTGAGAGCAATGGGAATTCTCGAGTTGGGTGGGAAGGTTTAGGACAGAGTCCTGACATGATCAGACTTGGTTTTGAGAATAGGTAAGGCTAGAGACAGGAAGAGACACAAAGGTACTTCCAGGGTAAAATTAGTAGGGCTTTTGTCCCTGGATGCTAGGGTCAAACAGAGAGAGCTGTTTCAGGTTTGGGCAACAGAGAGGGTGGCAGTACCTTAAATTGGGGTAGGAAATATTTCAAGTATGAGGACCAAGGATGTCGTTCTGAACAAACACCTGTGAGATGTCCAGTTGACAGCTAGGCATTCGGGTCTGAAGTTCTGAGAAGGAGTCTGGCTAGAGATAGAGATTTTGGAACAATTTTACCTTTTTTTCCCCCCTTGGGAGAGGAAAGTGAGGGAAGGGCAGAGGGAGAAGGAGAGAGACAATCTTAAGCAAGCTTCAAGTCCAGTTCCGAGCCTGACTTGGGGCTCAATCTCAGAACCCTGAAATCATAACCTGAAATCATAACCCAAATCAGATGCTTGGGGCGCCTGGGTGGCATAGCGGTTAAGCGTCTGCCTTCAGCTCAGGGCATGATCCCGGCGTTATGGGATCGAGCTCCACATCAGGCTCCTCTGCTATGAGCCTGCTTCTTCCTCTCCCACTCCCCCTGCTTGTGTTCCCTCTCTCGCTGGCTGTCTCTATCTCTGTCAAATAAATAAATAAAATCTTTAAAAAAAAAAAAAGAGTCAGATGCTTAATCGACTGAGCCACCCACGTGCCCCTGGAACAATTTTAGATGAAAGTGGAGGCCAAGAGAATAGGTGGGTTTGCAAAGGAAGAAAGCATAGGGTGAGGAGATGGCCTAGAACAGGCCCCTGAAGCATTCTCACATGGACGGGGGCAAAGGAAACTGATGAAAACAGAGCAGTAGGAGGAAAAGCAGGAAACTGTGTGATAAGAGATGCCAAAGGATGATTTGACCAAGAGGGAGGGGGAAACACAGGGGTAAAAGCTTCAAGTTCAGATAATAGAAGGAGGATAAGACAGCAGCCTCAATGGGACAAAAGAAGGATACAGACAAGGGGGACTGAAGAAATTCAGAAGAGTAAGCTTGCTGGGGACTATGTTTTAATGGGACCTGCATCTTGGCAATGATACCAAGTCTAGCTTCTTGAATAGCTCCCTAATAGCCACCTCCAAATCTGACTGAACATGAACCAGACCAAGAAGCAGGCTAAGGAGAAGAGATAATTTACCATGTTTGGAATAATGCTTATTGCAACCCAGATCTGCTCACCAGCTAAACATATGTGGATAATGGATGACAGCAGGATGCCCGAGTGGTTGCTGGATGGCAAGTCTAAGTAGGTCAATCAGGAACACAGAAGGAAATAAAAATGCTTTAAAAGATCCCACCAAAGCACAACTTCAAACAATGTGGCCTTGCTGTGGATGAGCAGAAAACCACAACAGATGTATTAACCAGTGAAGAACAGTTAGAAAAGACATGCCTTTTTTTGGGGGGGGGGAAGAAGCGGGTATGCGTTAAGCAAATTCTAAGCTTCAGAGCCAGAATGCCAAGCATCACGGTCTCTTTAAATGCTGACTCTAGATACACATTTCACACACACAAATATCATCATTATATGCTGTGTTGTAAGTTCCTACATTCGAGTTTACAAGAATCTATTGCACAAGTACAAGACTTGGGTTGGCAGCATGTTGCGTGAAAAAAAGCCGTGTGTGTAAAATGACCACAAGCTTAGCATGAACAAACAATGTCACATGACAGTTTAAAATGCAAACACAACTTTAGTCTACTTTAATAGAAGTCATCTAAATAATAAAAGCAATAGTCTCATCATTGTCCACATTAATTAGAATAAATGTGGAGTGCTGCATTCAGTTCAAAGCATCACATTTTAAGGGTGATATCTCTTATCCATCTCTTTCTTTCCATTACCACTACTAGATTCTCATCTCATATCTGGTAGATTGTTTCCAAAGATGGTCCAGCAGTCAATCCCCGGGGGGCACAAGCTTTTTGCAGTGTCACTTTGCTACTCCTCCCATCTAGAGCTGGAGTCTATTTCTCCTCCTCTTGAATCCAGGACCGCCCTGTGTCACACTTTAATCAATGAGAACGATGGGGTTTAACTTACAGACCTAGGCCTTAGATTAGACAACTAACTTTCAAAATCTGTTTCCATCACCTACCAAAAAACAAAATTTTAATAGTTCCCTGGTCACACATTTTGCGGGGAGAGGGAACAGGAAGGAACTTTGAGAGAGCCTATTAGACACATCAACACACATCAATTCATTTAATTCTTTTAGTCATCTTTTTCAGACTAAGGAAATAGAAGTTCAGAAAGATGACTTGCCTAAGGACCTAAAACTAGTTAGTGCCAGAGGTAAAATTCAAAATCAAGCCTCCGGATTTCCCAACACACCACAAGGCCTTTCCTATCTAGGAATAAAAATTTCTGCCTGCCTTCTGAGATTTTCCATGATCTGGTCACCTAAGTAGTTATTTCCAGTGAATGCCTTAACTCTTACCAGACTGATCTCATTTCTGCTTCCCTTCACTTACCAGTCTTCTAATTCTACCCATCCTTCGGAATCCAGTTTAAGTCTCCCTTTTTCCTTCCATGAAATCTTCCTCATCTTAATCCCAATTTACTTCCCTCTCCTCTTACTTTTGACGTCACTTATAATGGGCACCACATAACGCAGCACTCTGTTACATTGTTTTTCCTTTGAAGAGACCGTAACTTCTTCAGTGTGGACAGCCCCGGTCCTAAATCTTCCAATGGTGGCAATCCTTCGAAATTTCCTATTTCCCTTTGAGCCATGATAGGTACTTCTGGAATGATGAATGAACTAAACTCAACAGACAAATACTTCTTAATTAAAGTCAGCCCCAAACTCTCTTATTTTATCCTCTGTTTAATCTACCGCGCATCAATTGATCCGCAGAGGTTGAGCGGCGAGACGAGACAGTACTCCGGCCACGTAACGCTCCCCGCCCGCTTCGGCAAGCCACGCCCAGCCGGCGGGTCGCCGATTGGGCGTGGCCCAGCCTAGGCAGGCCGATTGGGCGTGGCGTGCGTGAGTGAAGGCGTGGCCGAGAGGAGAAAACTACGCTCTGGATCGGACTCGGTAGTCTCCGGGAATCTTCGACAATTTCCGGCAAAGGTCTCCCCTTCCGCCGATCGGCCTCGGGCGCTTCCGTCCCCCTTCGGGCTTTTCCGTCTGACTCCCGCGCGGATCTCTCCACTTCGGGTATTTCCGTGCCCCGCTCGGAGGTACTCGGCAATCGCTCGGCCTCCCCCATCCCCCGGTAACGGTCGCTGGTGAGTTTAAATGAGCCGGGGCTGGCCGGGCCGGAGCCGCTACGGGGGGGGCCTGAGGCACTGCAGAAAGTGGGCCTGAGCCTCAAGGATGACGGTGCTGCAGGAACCCGTCCAGGTAATGATAACCCCGCTCGCTGAGGCTTGGCTCGCAGCCTCGGCCGGGAAGCCGCGTATGGCCACTCCGCGGCCTGGTGCGGCCTAGGCCCGGCTGCTTCTCCCGCCTCCCCTGCTGCCGGGTCCTGCCTGTCTTCTGGTCGGCTCCGAGGCCTCGCCCGCAGCCCGAGCCGTGTTACCTAAGGGCCTGCGTTGCTTCCACTTGCGGTGTGAGCGCGGTTGGGCGATAATGCCTCCTTCCCCCGACGGGCCAGCGTCCGGCCAGCCCCTCCTGTCAGTCCAGGGGCCTGGCCCCGGCCGGGGTGAGAGACGAGGGGCGGGGGGGGGCGCGCCGAAAATTCGCCCCAGGTGCTCTCTGGCCCAGAGGATGATTGGGAGGCACATTTGATCAGAGGGGCTTGGACCACCTTCGTAGTGGTGGGGCAAGTTGGCGGGGGGTGTTTGGTTTTGTTTTTGTGCTCTGGGAGAGGCTGGAGGGACGATAGGATCGGTATTTTTAATCCTGATTTCTGTTTTGGTAACAGACTTCCTAGCCCACGTTGCTTTCCTCGCTCAGTGAATTTCCCCCCCCGGACAATGATCTGGGAAGAGAAAACTCCAAGGCCCAGTGCTGAGGGCAAGCACCTTTACGAGGGAAGGGGGTGGCAACGGCAAATCTGGGGGCTTTCCCCGTGACCTGTGATGGGAATCAGGGGTGTTTTATTGTGCATGTTCATAAGGCGTTCAGGAAATGAAAGGCATTTAAGGGTTTTTACATCCATCCCACTGTCCTTACGACACCAGGGTATGCTTTGACGCACAGTGCTCTGTTGGCATGGGAGAAACCCTATTGGATTTGAAGTGTGATGCAGTGCCAAGTCATTTTCCCCCTGCCATCTCAAGAAACTGAATCTTTTGTCCCTTACTGATGGACCAGGTCTGGGAGATTTTCGACTCACCGTAGGATCTTTGCCTTGAATGGAAGAGTTGACCTCTACCAACTGCTGTCATTGAGTTATGGGCTTGCTTTATTTTGGAGTTACAAAGCAAATCGATTTTAGAAATTACTTCACATGACCCTTCATAGGCCTGTGATGTCAAATGATAAATATTTTAATACATCGCCACTTCTATATTTCCTTGATTTTTCTTCGCAGGATGAAATAGAAATTTCTGCCGGTTGGCTTCTTCTTTACATACAACTCTTTACATATAACAGCTATTAGTATTTGAACTAATGTAATGTGGGATTCTCTCTCAGGAAATTTACTTGTTTGTAAGTTGTATCAATGCTTCCAAAGCTATTTCTTGCCATCCAAATTCCTCTTACGGGTAAAGAGCCCCTCTTAAGATTATTTTTTTGAGGCCTAATGTGACATTAGAAGTTTTCTGTACCTTCTTAAATGGATAAGCAGATCACTCAAGTTGTTTAATTTCTGTTTCATATTCTTGTAATTTTGTCTTAACTAATGATACATTTGCTTTCTCTGGCCCCAGAAGTCTTCTGAAATGATAAACTAGTTTCATTGTTAGCCTATAGCCACTATTTAATAACAATTTCAACTTGTATAAAAACAAGGAGAAGAAAAGAAATGTGTAGCCTACTCCTAGATAGTACCCATCAGGTTTACTCTTTTTTTCCTTACTCTGAGCAGTAATGCATTTCTGGATTTTTAAGGCTTAAGAGTCAAATCTGTCCCCACCCCCCACCCCCATACTACCTTTGTCCATTAGATTTGGGGACGTGGTAAGAACTTTTATGATATGGCTACGGACGTGGTAAGAACTTTTATGATATGGCTACGTGAGAATTTTGGTTGTAATTTATAGTGAAACATCCATTCAAGAAGGGATCTGCTGGGCGCCTGGGTAGCGCAGTCGTTAAGCGTCTGCCTTCGGCTCAGGGCGTGATCCCGGCGTTATGGGATCGAGCCCCACATCAGGCTCCTCCGCTGGAAGCCTGCTTCTTTCTGTCCCACCCCCCCACCCCCCCGTTTNCCCCGTTTGTGTTCCTTCTCTCGCTGGCTGTCTCTGTCAAATAAATAAATAAAATCTTTAAAAAAAAAAAAAAAGGTGGGATCTGGAGCAGAAAAACAACTTTAGCTATGATGATAAAGATCAACTGATTAGGCTAGGGCTGAAAATGGGAAAAATTAGTAAGGAGAAAATAAAAATAGGACAGATACTGTTTATTTTTTTTAAAACTATGATAAGTAATTGTACTTGTTAAGGAATGAGAATGAGTTGGAAAATTGTTCAAGGCATCATGGTATTACTAGGCATAGGAAAAGGTTGAGAGGAAAGCTGAGCAACTGTTTTCTGCATTTTTTTTTCTTTAAAGTTTTAACATGGAATAGCCAATCTGATAAACCACCTAAGCCTAAATATTAGCTCCTCCTCCAAGTTGTCTCTCATAGAAAAACATTACTTTATATATGAGTTTTTTCAAACATCTCTTCTATTATGAGGCAGAAATTCTGTCAGTTATTTTTGCTGAAACTGTTTGGGGAAGGCACACTAGCCTAAATGACTTCAATTAGTGTTAATTTGGATATTTATAAAATTCACCTGATGAAGTTGATTTTAAAAAAGCAAAGACATTTTAATGGATTTATCGATTATTTCTGGGGATAAAACTTCACAGAAGTGTTAGATGAAGTTGTAAACAAGGCTTGTAAAAATCGCCTTAATCAGTATAGTAAGTGGGTATTAAACACGTAGTACTGTTTTACAGATCATTTCGATAGTGAAGGAATACTTTTAGCTTGGAATAAGATGTATAGGACAGCATCTTTTTTTTTTTTAAGATTTATTTATTTGAGAGGGCAGAGGTCAGAGGGAGAGAGAATCCCAAGCAGACTACATGCTGAGCTTAGAGCCCAACATGGGGCCGACATGGGGCTTGATCCCATTACCCTGAGATCACAACCCTGAGATCACGACCTGACCTGAAACCAAACATCAGACACCTAACTGACTATGCCACCTAGGCACCCCTACAGTTACAGCATTCTAACATGGATTCAAAGGTACCATATTTCAAGTAACTTAGAATTGAAGGTGTTTTATTCAGGAAAATTGTGTTAGATGACCAAAAAAATGGCTTTGTTGAGGGGCGCCTGGGTGGCACAGCGGTTAGGCCTCTGCCTTCGGCTCAGGGTGTGATCCCGGCGTTATGGGATGAGCCCCACATCAGGCTCCTCTGCTGTGAGCCTGCTTCTTCCTCTCCCACTCCCCCTGCTTGTGTTCCCTCTCTCACTGGCTGTCTCTATCTCATAAATAAATAAAAAAAAAATCTTAAAAAAAAATGGCTTTGTTGATATCAAAGATAGATGTGAACAGTTTTAGTAAAATTGTTCTCTTCAATGAAAATAGAAAAAGACATTTCTATATTTGGTGATTTTTAAAATATGTATGTGTAACTAAATTGATAAATCAATAGGCATTTGACTATTAGATCTTTAATAAAAAATCTTATATACTTAAGTTAGCTGAACACATTTGTTTATGAAATTTTCTTTTGGAAAATAGGAGATTGCCTTATATTTAGGTACAATATAATATCTTCAAGACAGTGCTACATAGTACTGAACTGAGAAAATAGGTTTTGGGGGTGAAGGAGGAGGTCATTGCAAATATATAATAATTTAATTCCTTAATTGACTGGTGTCCTGATGTAGCCCTTTTTGTGCTTATGGTCTATAGAGAAAGCATTAAATAATCACAAATTAATAATTACAAACTGTGATAAGGGCACTATAAATAGAGTGTTAGGGAGAGAGACCTAATAGGAGGGACTTGACCTAAGCCCAAGTGTCAGGTTTGCAATTGAACCACCAAAAGAGGTACTGCAAAACAGCAATAAGTTAAGAAGCAGTCTCAATGAAAAAATCAAATTGGAAAGAATATTATGTACCAGTTATGTACCAAGCACAGAAGAATATAAAAGACATTCAAAAATCTTCTCTAAGAATGGTGTCAGGAAAGTCCTTTTCGAGCAAATAACATTGAAGCTGAGATCTGAAGGTTGAGAATGAAACAGTAATTTGAAGAGCATTACAGGAAGAGAAAACAGCATGTGCAAAGTCCCTAAGACATTGCAGGACGTGGCATTGAAATAATTGAAAGGAGGCCAGTGTGTCTGGAGTTGCATATTAATGGGAGGCCATTATATAAGGAGTTCAGTTTTCATTCTAAGTGTATGGGGAGTCCTTGAAGGATTTTCAAAAGAGCATTGACTTGATCTGATGTAGAGTTAGACCTCTTGGTTACTATATGTGAAATGATGAGGAGGGAGGCAAGAGTAAAAACAGTTTTAGGGTGAAAGTAACTTACTGAAGTGGTGGTAGTGGAGTAGGAAAGAGGTTGATATTCAAGAGATGTTTTGGAGGTGGAACCAAGGAGACATGCAAATTGATTGAATGGGAAAGGGTGAGGATCCAGAACAGCTACCCGGATTTCATTTGGGTGGCACCATCTAATAAATGACGAATCCTTTAAGAGGGAGTCAAATCTGAAGAAGGACAATCTGTTTTGAACAAAATAAGTTAGAGATATTTGTGAAGCCAACCAATAGAAATGTGGAGACTTAACCTCTGATTTTCTGAGGGGCCTAGTCTTGTTGGGAGATAAGAATGTTTAACAGGAACAATTGGATAATGTTACAAGTCAGTATGTATTTGATGGCACGGATATTAATAAAGAAATTCAGGAAGTAGATCCTTGCAGACTGGAAAAATGGAAAGGGTTTCTTGATAGAGTAGAACTTAAAGCTTTAGAAGATGGGAAGAGTTTGAATTGGTAAAGAAGAGAAAGAATGTTTTTGGAATGGAATAGCATAAGCAAAAGCCCAAATTTGAGAATGGTGTTTAGGAGTGAAAAACAAAACAAAACAAAAAAACAGTAAAATATCATAGCCTTGGTTAGAATGGGAATTGATAGCAGGAACAGGTAAGGTTTTGCTAGCCAGGTAGAATCATATTGCACAGGACTTAACATCCAGGTTGAGACATTTAAGGTATTGGTAATAAATAGCCATTATAAGTTTTGAACAGAAGAATTTGTAATGAAAGCACTGCTTTGGGGAGATTAATCTGGTGCTATTGGGAAGGAGGGACAAGATAAGAGTTAGGGAGACATATAGGCTACTAAAATAATCCAGTTACATGGTAATGTACACTGGGTTTCTCATTC
The DNA here is from genome assembly GCF_002007445.2 of Ailuropoda melanoleuca. Classification (NCBI taxonomy): domain Eukaryota; kingdom Metazoa; phylum Chordata; class Mammalia; order Carnivora; family Ursidae; genus Ailuropoda; species Ailuropoda melanoleuca. Next base: position 29,292,753 of record NC_048230.1, on the reverse strand, counting down.
TTGGCACTGTCAATGGTTGGGGCAAGCTAATTATTTGTTGTGGGGATTCTGCCCTATGTATTGTAGAGTGTTGTGCGGTGTCCCTGGCCTCTACCAACGAGGTGCCCCCTCCATGTGTGACTACCAAAAACGCCTCACCCACATTAGTAAATATCCCTTTGGGGGCAAAATCACCCAGATGGAGAACCACTGATGTAGACCTAAACTAAATTAGAGTTCTAGAAATTAGATTGTAACGTATAACAGGAAAATTCCACAGTGATTTTTTTTTCCCTTATACCTTCTTATCTTGTCTAAAGCTTCTATTGTCCATTTCTTTTATGGTCCAAAAAAGGGCCCCTATTTTCTTTTGACAAAAACAAGAATAAGACAAAATAATTTATATGGTCACATTAGTTGTACAATTTGTAGAGGTTTGTTTACATTTTAAATAACACTACATGTTTAAGAAGAGCAAGCAAGGAAGGAACTTTGCCATTTCATTTTATGTAGATTCGTCTTTTAAATGATTGCATCCTAGGACTAACCCATTCTTTTAATCAGTAGGAATTCTCTTTTAAACTTTTTTTTCTTTCTTTCTTTCTTTCTTTTTCTTTTTTTTTTTTTTTTTTTTTTTTTTTTTTTTTTTTTTTTTTTTTTTTGAGGATGGGGGCAGTGTTGCTCTGTTTGTTTTGTAACTTTAGTAGCCTTTCATCCATCTGGCTTTAATTTGTAGAACTCCTGAGGTGATGCACTGAATGATATGCTTTTAGGGGCAGGTGCACACCAGCAGTTGAGGCAGAAGTAGATAACTGGCCAAGGGGCTAATCTTAGCCCTGCTCTTCATAAGCTGCCAATCTGTAGTGCCTTAGAAAATAGTCCATTTCCCTCCCTGTTCCTCCCAAAGAGACGCCATCACTGAGGAACTTAGAGGTGCCCGAGCAGAGTAGTGATGGAAGGTGTATGTGGGGTTTTCCAAGTGGCAAGTTATATGTCTGGGGTATATGAGAGTTTGAGTTGGCTCCCTTTACTATTCCTTTCTGACCGTCTTAAGAATTGGTAATAAAGGAATGATGTTCTTCTTTTTTTTTTTTTTTTAAAGATTTTATTTATTTATTTGACAGAGATAGAAACAGCCAGCGAGAGAGGGAACACAAGCAGGGGGAGAGGGAGAGGAAGAAGCAGGCTCATAGCGGAGGAGCCTGATGTGGGGCTCGATCCCATAACGCCAGGATCACGCCCTGAGCCGAAGGCAGACGCTTAACCACTGTGCCACCCAGGCGCCCCGAATGATGTTCTTCTGAGCAAGGCTTGATTTTATATCAGAAATGGATAGAACCTTTGATTATGATACTTCCTTATTTCTTTAATTTTAAAAAGACAGAAAAAAATCCAAAGTTCTAGGACTTTATAGCCATCATATATATGTGTCAAATCTTCCTGGTGATCGGTAGTACTGAGTTAGCTGGTGAACCATTTGGGTCTTTTGTGGCTTATATGTTAACAAAATAAGCAATTGTGGCAGATATGCTGGGAGATGTTATAATAATGGAAACTGCAGATTTATTGAATTTGTTTATATTGGGAGATAGGAAAGGATAAGATTTTAAGTGTCTACTATGTGCCAGGAACACCATATATGTATCATATCATTTAATCCATGTCCAAGAAACAGAGCTCTATTTTCCAGATGAGAAAATTGAGGCTGAGAAAAGTTAAATAATTCCCCTAAAGTCTCACTCTTGGAAGTGCTGGCACACAAATTAGAACACATACCTCCAAAATTAAATCCTGGGTGTATTCTTTCTATTCAACATGTTCTTTCATTTACAACAAAATTAAACAAGTAGATTTGTAGGAAATCCCCATATTTTATAAAGGAGTAATTAGGTGGTAATTATTATACAAAAGAATAATGTTATGTGCCACAGAATTTATTTCAATAGAGATTTCCAGAGATCTTAAACTATTGGACATACAGTTGACCCTTGAACAATGCAGGAGTTAGGGGTACTGACCCCCATGCAGTTGAAAATCTGAGTATAACTTTTGACTCCTCAAAAATTTAACTACTAATAGCCTACCGTTGCCCAGAAGCCTTGCCAATAACATAAACAGTCGATTAACACATACTTTATATATGTATTATATACTGTATTCTTATAATAAAGTAAGCTAGAGTAAAGAAAATGTTATTAAGACAATCATAAAGAAGAGAATTTACAGTAATGTACTATATTTATCGAAAAAGATCCACATGTAATGGAACCTGTGTACTTCAAACCCATGTGTGCAAGCATCAATCGCATAATAATACGGAGAAACTGAAGGCTAAGACTAACCTAAGATGCTAAGAGTGGGAGGACTCGCAGAAATCAAAGATCAGTTTTTTATTCATTCAACATACATTAGTTAAGCATTTGCTTAAGAAGTATATAACAGATGCTGGGAATCTAATAATGAGCAAAACCAAATGTAGTCCCTACCTTTCTGGAGTTTATATTATAGTGAGGAAGACATTGCTCAACTAGTCTCCTCCTGTAGTATTACCAAGGAAAGGTACTTGATGCTGTTAGAGTGTGTAATAAAGATACCTGACCTCATTAGAGTCCCCCCAAAAAAGCTTTCCCTGAGAAAGAAGTCCAAAGAATGAATCAAATTTTCATGATTTGGAGGAAAAGAATAACATGCCAGGTAAAGTGAAGTATGTGTATGTTTAAAGGATCTGTGGCAGGAAGGTGACCTGGCAGGTTTGCAGAGTTGAAAGAAGGTTGTTGTCCTGACACAGAGAACATAAGAGAACATGATACAAAGTGAATTGGAGAGGTAAACATGGACTATACCACCCTCCCTGGTTTGGTGCTTTGGATTTTTATTATTAAGGACAATAAGATGCCAGTGAAAGATCTCAGTCAAAGTGATAATATGATCAGATCTGATTTGTGAAAAGATCACAGGGAGAGAATGGATCATAGGATGGAAAGGAATTCAGAGAAGACAAATAAGACACTATTAAAGTAATCCAGGGGAATAAATGGTCTGCCTTCGAAAGTAAATGTTTATTGAATTTCTCCCTTTCATTATTATTGTAGTTACCTAATTTAAATGAGTATCATTTTGAAAGATACCTATATGCATGGTTCCAGAACCCTAGGTCACGTATGGTCTGGTGAAACACCAGAGGGACAGATACATTCTTACAGGGGTTTAGAATTCAGCCAAGTACTGTACTAGGTTTATCTCAAAGTTTGTGTTTTTATCCTGTTTTACAGATGATTAAAACGAAGCTCTCGGTCATCTTGTTTAATGTTAGAGAGTTAGGGTTAGGGTTCATCTGCTGTGAGTTGGTAGTTGGGAGAGTATATTAAACATTCAAGAAATTATTGAGTCAGATTAGATTTGAACACCCTTTAGCCTGTTGTTTTCTGAATGACTTTTTTTTGCATTATTCTCAGTGCAAATGTTGAAGTTCTCTGAGGAGAACACTCATATAGGTTATCATATTACCTTTTATCTATGTCTTTTCTGTGTCATAGGACAGAGGAGATGCAGGCCAGAGAGCAGAGATTCTGTAGTATATTTGACCTACTGTTATTCACTTCTTGCTAGCACCACGTATTTTTGTTCTAAGGTTCATCTTCCCAATTGTTTGATAAAAAAACAAAAGCACAGGGTTATGTGGCTGGCTCAGTCGGTAGAGCATGTGACTCTTGATCTTGGGGTGTGAGTTTGAACCCCACATTGGGTATAGAGATTGCTTAAATAAATAAACTTAAAAGAAAAGCACAGTGGCCACAATGACAGTGACCAAATAGGTGCCTATGGAATAATGCCTGGCTTATTCATAATTTGAATTTGTAATTCAAAATTCATAATTTATTGTGGGCAAAGATTTGAAAATCCAGTATATTGGCTTTCTACAGCCCACCTGAAGAACTCTCAAGTTGGTTATTTTTTGTTGTTTGTGGGTTTTTTTTTTTTTTTTTAAGATTTATTTATGAGAGGGGCGCCTGGGTGCCTCAGTTGTTAAGCATCTACCTTCGGCTCAGGGCATGATCCTGGAGTTCTGGGATCGAGCCCCACGTCAGGCTCTTCTGCTGGGAGCCTGCTTCTTCCTCTCCCACTCCCCCTGCTTGTGTTCCCTCTCTCACTGTCTCTCTCTCTGTCGAAGGAATAAATAAAATCTTTAAAAAAAAAAAAAAGATTTATTTATGAGAGAGAGAGCATGGCATAGAGGGAGGAACAGAGGGAGAGAGAATCTCAAGTAGACTCCCCACTGAGTGCCTGGCCTGACATGGGGCTCGATCTCACAACCCTGAGATCATGACCTGAGCTGAAATCAAGAGTTGGAGGCTTAGGGACACCTGGGTGGCTCAGTTGGTTAAGCATCTGCGTTCAGCTCAGGTCATGATCCCAGGACGATGGGATCTAGTCCCGCATTGGACTCTCTGCTTGGCGGGAAGCCTGCTTCTTCCTCTGCCTGCCACTTCCTCTGATTGTACTCTCTCTCTCTCTCTCTCTCTCTCTCTGACAAATAAATAAATAAATAAAATCTTAAAAAAAAAAAAAGTTGGACGCTTAACCTACTGAGCCACCCAGGCGCCCCAGTTGTTTTTTATGTTGTTTTTTTACTGACATCAGGATCATATAGCAAACAGAGTAGATGCTCATTAAATGTTTACTGAACGGATAAATGATGTGCTTCAGAAGTGGTGGGCATACTGAGTAAGGTGATAAGGCAAATGATCTGATGGTGTGAAGGGCAGTATATGACATGATCTAGGTTGCTATTAACCAGAAAAATCTGAGTATCTTTCGGGTATCAGTAGATCACATCATTAAAAAATTTTGTTGCCCCAAACCTGATTTATTCCAACCCCTTTGTCAGACTAACTGGTATTTCCTCACCAGATTCTTGCTCCCTTGCTTTTTAATGTTTAACTTATTGTGTCAAGAAACAGCTAGATGTTATTTTGTATTGTTTTATATCATCAACATTAATGTTCCCTTTTATTCATATTAGCAAAAGTTAATTATATTAAGAATGCCTTACCTTGTATTTTACCTTCAGATTGGGTTTCTAAAAATTTGTAGTTCAGTAAGTGGAAAATAGATTCAGAGTTCCAAAACCAATATTCTACAAACATTTATTGAGCATGCACTATGTTTAAAGGCAGTTACCTAGGTTAACTAAGGAAATAACAAGTCAGGTAGTATAACCAGGGAATTATAGAGAAAAATAGAATCTGGCTTTTTTTCCTCAAGAAGTTGCAACCTAGTTAAATAATATAACCAAATCTAATAAACAGCCTGGTAATTTTATTTATTTATTTATTTATTTTGAAAGAGAGAGCACACGTGCACATGAGCCAGAGGGGGGAAGGAGGGAAGGTAAAAGGAGAGGGAGGGAGAATATTAAGCAGGCTCCGTGTCCAATGCGGGGCTCAGTCTCATGACCCTGAGATGATGACCTGAGCCAAAATCAAGAGTCAGATGCTTTACCAACTGAGCCACACTGGCGCTCACAACCTGATATTTTTGAAAGTATAAACAAAATTGTCTAGGACCTCAAAGGATTGAGTAATTAATATTGCAAGGGATAGATCAGTGAAGGCTTCATGGAAAGGCAGAGGAACATGTAAGCTGAATTTTGAAGAAAGGATGACTAAAATTTCAGGACATAGAAGTTAGACAAAAGATAACCCAAACAGGCAAAGACTTCTACAGTTTGAAAATACAGTGAATGTTTAGGGACTGATGGAGACTTTTTCTTTTTCTAGACCATGGGTAGCTTTGGTGAGATGTGAGAACAGAGCTGAAAAAGGGAGATTAAAGCCAGAGGGGATATGAATAGTTTACTAAGGAGTTGGTGCTTTATAGTGTAGGTATTTTGTAAATTTTGTGGAGCTATCCAAGAGGAATCATTAGAAGGTTTTGATCAGGAAGGAAGACATAATGATGATGGTCCAGCTAAAATTTATTAAGTAATTATTAGGTATGTGCTAGGAATCATTATGTACTTTACTGGATTCTTACGTTTTAAACGAAGAGACTAGGACTTGAGACATTGTCACTTGCCCAAGACACAGAACTAGTAAGTCGTGGAACATGGATTAGAGCCCAGGCCTTTCACTATCATCTTCTGTTTAGCAGTGTTGATATTTATGTTTGAGGAATGTAATTCTGGGACAGGGTGGATTACCTTACAGCTTACAGGCAGGAAGACCATTTAGGAGGCTAAGAGTTTAAAGGGAAGAATATTGTTACGGAATGAGACTGGAAACGTGGGGACCGATTCTAGATACCGTTCTTTAGGTGCAGTTCTGTAAATGATTGTTAGACACTAGCCCATTCGAACTGTTTAAATCCATATGTACCCAAATTGATTTACCAGTACATTAGTTATTTCATGTATACTTAACCCAGCATCCATGACCTTATGTGGTAAAAGATGTTTTTGAGTTTCAAACAAGGAGCACCTCTCCTAATCCTGGCAGCAGCAGTGCTTCTCCAGGCCCCAGTACTGTAGTATGTAGCAGTCTCCTGTATGCAAAAGAGAAAGTACCTTTCTAGGTCAGTCTTGTCTCTTCTCCTTTCTTTCAGAATCTAAATTCAATCCTACCAATTTTTATTGAAACCTTCTATGTTTCAGGCTCTAATACTGTCTGCCATCAGCTAGACCAGTGGTACTTAATGAACCAGGGTGTCTGTGAACCCCTAACACTGTACATAGCTTTTTCTATAGATATATATGTACATGTGCTTTTTTCTGGAAAGAAGGTCCATAGCTTTTACAGATTTTCACAAGAGAGTGTGTTGTAAAAGGACGGAGAACTATTTATCTAAAAGAGGAAAAGAATGATTCTGCGAGGCACCTGGGTGGCTCAGTCGGTTAAGTGTCGGCCTTCAGCTCTGGTCATGATTCCAGGGTCCTGGGATCAAGCCCCACATCGGGCTCTCTGCTCAGTGGGGAGCCTGCTTCTCCCTCTCCCCCCACCCCTGCTCATGTGCTCTCTTGCTATCTCTCTCTCTCTCAAATAAATAAATAAAATCTTAAAAAAAAGAATGATTCTGAGCACTGAATGCTTACCAGTGAAAAGGTTTAAAAATAAAGATATCCAAACTCTGTCCCAGCTTCCAGGGATTGTGATGCAGTGGATTTGAAGTAGAGCATTCTCAAGCAAGGGTTGATAGCCACTGGTCTAGACAGGAGCAGCACTGAAAGGTACTCCATGAGAACAGAAACTATTTGTTAATTTACTATAGAGTCTAGAAAGTGCCTGGCACATAGTAGGAACTCAGTAAATATTTATTGAACGAATGAGTACTAGAACTCTCCAGTTCAGAAAAGTTAAAAAAGACACCACTCTTCCCTGCCCGTTGGTTTTCATTCATGGTCAGTCATGCTGGAATCAGTAAAAGAAATGTCCTCATGAGGTAATAGTAGACCTTTGTACTCTAAATAGCCAAGGATATTTTGATATCCACCACAGGCACATACTATCAGAAATAAAATCAAGGAGGGATACCTGGGTGGCTCAGTTGGTTAAGTGTCTGACTCTTGGTTTCGTCCTGGATCATGATCTTGGGTCGTGAGATTGAGCCCCATGTCAGGCTCTGCACGCAGCACAGAGTCTGCTTGAGATTCTCTCTCCCTCTCCCTCTGTTTCTTCTGCTGGTGCTTTCTCTCTCTTGAATAAATAAATAAATCTTAAAAAAAAAAAGTCAAGGAGTAGTAAAGAGTAGGAACCTCAGATCCTTGGTTAATGGCTTGTGGAAGAATTATTAGCAGCAATATGGAACATTTTATTGGGGGTTCTGGCTGTTTCAGCACAACTTGTCTTTGGTACCTTTCTTATTTAGGTGGCTCTAATTGGGGAAGAATCATACAGTGATTTAACAGTCCTTCTTAGCAGGTCCTATTGGTATTTATGGCCTTCTCTTTTTCTCTTCCCATCTATTTTACTTCCCAAGTAATAGAGGACCTTCCAATTATGAATGAGGTTTTTTTTAGTGTAGTATGATATTTCGGTATTCTAAATATTCCTTTCTATGAAATCGAGGGACATTGTGGGATTAAATCATATGGAAGTATTCCAGAAATAAACATAGAACTCTGAAGTATGGCAAAATTAAAATTGTATGAACCCCTTTGTCTTCTGGAAATTACGAGTAGTGGTGTTGGGATGAATTAGGCTTTGGGACAACAAATTATCTTTAATATGGAGTTTATAAGTATCTGAAAATTCTAGGATTTCTCTTATTTAAAGCAGGTAAGTCATATTTTTTTGTATACTGTTGGAATCATCCTATAGGTTATGCCAGCTACTTCTGAAAATATTGGGGGAGAGCGAAATGGTACATTTTACACCAAAGGGAGATATCTTTTAGCCCAACTAATTTGGATAGTTTATGAAAGGAGATGGTATTATGATTCATTTCTATTAATATGTAGGATATTTTATTAGGTGTAAGAAATGGGTTGTGGCCAAGAAGGAACATGAAGACCTGCAAACAAGAGGCTTTGTAATTTGAATAATTCAGGCCTTTCTTTCAAAACTAAGGGATATGGCCTGAAGGACTAGAAATTATTTTATTCTTTTTTTTTTAAGATTTTATTTATTTATTTGACAGAGATAGTGATAGCCAATGAGAGAGGGAACACAAGCAGGGGGAGTGGGAGAGGAAGAAGCAGGCTCATAGCGGAGGAGCCTGACGTGGGGCTCGATCCCATAATGCCGGGATCACGCCCTGAGCCAAAGGCAGATGCTTAACCGCTGTGCCACCCAGGCACCCCGAAATTATTTTGTTCTTAACATCTTGAATTAACATTAGATGAGACAACCTCTTTGGCTTTGGCGAGTCTATTGAGCAGGGATGTTTTTAATTAGAGTAAGTCTTTTTTAGATCAGTCCTTTTCAAACTTTAATATGCATATAAATCACCTGGGGGTCTTGTTAAAATGCTGATTCTTTTTTTTTTTTTTTTTAAGATTTTATTTATTTATTTGACAGAGAGAGAGAGAGCCCTTCGAGAGAGGGAACACAAGCAGGGGGAGTGGGAGAGGAAGAAGCAGGCTCCCAGTGGAGCAGGGAGCCCGACGCGGGGCTCGATCCCAGGACCCTGGGATCACACCCTGAGCCGAAGGCAGACGCTTAGCGACTGAGCCACCCAGGCGCCCCAAAATGCTGATTCTGATTTAGTAGGTCTGTGTTGGGATCTGAGAAAACTCCCAGAAGATACTAGTGTTGCTGCTGCTCCAAGGACCACACTTTGAATAGCAATTTTAAATAGTTCTTGAAGTAGTGAGAAATGACTGGATTAAGAACATTAGAGGGGGAAAAATGCTGTCTGGGTTAGTATAGTTTATTCAAAATTAAATTTAAATTCCCTCCTTCTTCCTTTCCCTGTGTCTGGATGGAAATGGCCAAATTAGCACATCTCTGAGACTTTAAAAAATTTAGACTGTATAGACAATAAGCTTAAGAGGATCTAGAGACCCCAAGTGAAACTCATTTACCATTTTTTTTCTTGAGGAAATAGAAAAATATACCCTTGCACTAATAAGTAAGTCATCAACTACTACTAGGATTTTAATATAAAAAATTGTAATTAATAATACTCATAGAAATGTTATTAAACATTTGCTTATTCATTCAAATAGTTGAGCTTTTACTGTATCTAAGGCATATTAATCACTTATTACATCTAGTTTTACTGTTACAATGTTAGCTAGTGGTCTTCATTAGGTAATCCATCTTGCTGGTTTTATTGTAACTCTGTTAAATTATTCAATACATTATAAGCTAGTATACATGCTAGAAATAAAAAAAACTGTCATATCATGATCAGTTGTAAGATATCTCAGTTTATAAGTTTATGAATTTTTAAAATTAACTGATGACTTTTATAGCTTGTGATAGACTAAAAGTTAAAAGAAACCCAGAGAGGCTAAAAGCAACTCCTGTGGTTTAGTGCTCCTAAAAATGCTAAGCAAAACATAAATATATATGAACACATAATTTATATACACATAATTTATATGACAGACTAAAAATTAGTGTTATATGACACACTGGAACTTAAAAGAAACCTCTTTGGTTTAGTGCTCCTAAAAATGCTGGGTAAAATAGTAAGAAAAGGTAAGTCACCTAACAGAAAAACGTATGACACATAAACAGGCATTTGCCAGAAGACCAATAAACATGAAATAAATTACCAATGAACACAGCCTCATTTTAATATTCAGAGAAATGCTAATTAAACGCAAAAGATAAGCGTTTTATATCTATTGGACTAGTAAAAATTAAAAATTTAGGGGCACCTGGTTGGCTTAGTCAGTAGAGCATGCGACTCTTGATCCCAGGGTCATGAGTTTGAGCCCACATTGGGTGTAGAGATTACAAGAAAGAAAGAAAGAAAGAGAGAGAGAGTGAAAGAAAGAAAGAAAGAAAGAAAGAAAGAAAGAAAGAAAGAAAGAAAGAAAGAAAGAAAGATTACAATAGATAAATAAAGATTACAATAAATAAATAAACAAACTCAGTTTTTTTGATAGTACGTAGTGTAGACAAGGATGTGGAATAATGGGAACTCATACATTTTTGGTAGGAGTGTAAATTAAACCAACAATTTGAGAATAATTTGCATAACCTAGTAAAGATGAACATGTATATGAACATGAACCCAGCAGCTCCATAATTTCATTCTTAAATATATATCCTAATTTGGAGAGATTCTTAAACAGATATCCCAAGAGACAAATACAAGAATGTTCTTTGCAGCACTATTATAACTGGGGGGGGGGGGGGACCANGGGGGGGGGGGGGAACACAACTAGAAATAACCCAAATGTTCATATGCCATAAATAGATAAAATACATTTTGGTATATTTATACAATGGAAATATTATTTATTCAGCAATCAAAATGGAATAAACTCCAGCTGTACAGATTAGGAATGAATTTTTTAAATATAATATTGGATTACAAAAGCAAATCATAGCAGAATATATACAATATGATTGTTTTTATTTTGTATTTATTTAAAATTCAAAAACAGGGAAAACTAAATGTTGCATTGCTTAGAAATGATACATATGTGTACAAATAGTAAAGAAAATCTAAAGATTAACAAAATTCAGGGTGGTGGTTTGATATAAACTTTATAGATATGTTTCTTAAATCTAAAAAAGAAAAAATGTGGGGTGGCTCAGTCAATTAGGCAATCTGACTCTTGATTTCAACTCAGGTCATGATCTCAGGGTTGTGAGATAGAGCCCCACATCAGGCTCCATGATCAGTGTGGAGTCTGCTTGAGATTCTCTCTCTCTCTCCCTCAAAATAAATATAATCTTTTAAAAAATAAAATAAAATAATAGAAAAATATATTCAAATAGATTAAAGGTTATTCCTATAGTAGCTCTACTTATCTGTATCCTAACATGCTTCCTTGAGTGGGTGAGAACAGGGTAGCATTAAAGGTAATAAGTGGGGAAGTTTTTGTGGAGGATGACATACATTTCATGTATATCATGAAAAATTGTTTAAACCACTGTTGTAAGTTTAGAGTAGTATGGCTTAGTGGGGTGGGCAGACATATAAACAAGTAACTATAACAAAACTTGAGTGCTCCACTAGAAGAGATATGCTTACCAAAAAAATAGCTAGGAATCAGCCAAGAAACCTTCATGAAGTAGATGTTAATTAAGCTGGGTCTTTAGGGATGAGCAGTTTGTAAAAGGAGGTAGGTGAGGGAGCCCACATTCCTCTGCGGGGCGGTGGGGGGAAGGAAGTACAAAACCACAGAGGCCGAAATGTCCATGGAGAGGAGTAAATTCAGATATGTTAGGAGCCATATTGTGAAGAGCCTTGTCTGGCAAACTATGGAGTTTGCATGATGGGCATTGAGGTTTTATTACTTAAGCCAGGGTTGTTGATTTGTTTACAATATGCAAGGCTCTGCTAGGAGTTACTTTGAAACTCTGTATGTTTGTATATTTATGTTCTTTTTCCTCTACTTTCAGGCTGCTATATGGCAAGCACTAAACCACTATGCTTACCGAGATGCAGTTTTCCTTGCAGAACGACTGTATGCTGAAGGTTTGTAATCTCTTCATTTCTATAGAACCATAAATGAATAAAATATATGGAATTCTGTCATTTCCTATGGCATATATAACAAGATTATGGGGATCACTTTTGTTTTTCCTTTATGATTGACGCTAGTTCGTAAAAACTTCTCCTGTATCTTATATGCTACTTTTAATAACTGTAGAGTTGTTCCAGGTTTTACACTATGGCTTATTTAATCATTTTCCAATCTTTAGATATTTTTTCCAGGTTTTTTTTTGTTAGAAGAGTCTATATTCTGTGGCTAAGAGCAAGAATTTAGTCTATAGCCTTGGTACAAACCCTTAACCCTGTCACTTAAATATGCAGTTGTATACCTTGAGCAAGTCACTCAGTGTCTGAGTATTTCAGATTTCTCATCTATCAAATAAAGATAGTAATAATTGCTTCATAACATTGAAGAATGAAATGAGATAATGTATTTAAAGCACTTGGCACAGCCTTCTGGCATGGTAATAAATGTTCAGTAAACATCTGCTGGTAATGTATGTTTTGTGTCTGTCGTTAATTATTGTAATTCTCTTTCTAAGATGCTAATATAGATAATTAGGTACAGCTTTTTGTTCTTTTAAGTCATTTCCTTGGGTTATATATTCTAGGATGGAATTTACAACTCAAACAGTGTGATCAGTTCTACAACAAATTACTTCTTCCACAGTTGGTAACCCAGCAGAGAGAGGTATAATAATTTGGGGTGTTACCAACAGCATAAGACTTCCTTCATAATCCTATCAGTATCATATTTGACCAATTTAATGTATTTTTGCTTACTTGAGAATTGTGAGGTATTTTGTCTTGCATTTTTACTACTATAAGGGATTCTAGGTATTTTCTCAAGTGTTTGTTTTAAATTTATTCCTGTTTCTATGAGCTATATCTTTATTGTATTTTTGCCCCAGATTGTTGCTTTTTAATGTTAATTCTGTTGGTTTTTATTGTTTCAGTATTTAAAATTTTTATGTAGTTGAACTCATCAGCTTTGTCATTTATACTTTCTCCTATTGCTTCAGTAGATGGAAAATTATCATCTTTCTACCATCTACAGTAAATATGTGATTTTTGGTGGTTTAAAAGAGTTTAAAGAATTTATCATGGTATTATTAATTTATTCAGTATTATATATTAAGTAATGCTTTTTTTCTCCCACATGGTATTTTACTTGGTTTTATATTAAATTTAAAAAAATGTATTTTGTTCTGTCTCCAGAATTTCTCCTCTCTTCCATTATCTATTTTTAACCCAATATCATACCATTTTTAGTTAACACTTTATATAGTACTTTAATATTTCATAAGGTCTGTCTCCCATCATTTTTTTCCCTTTCCAACTCATTCTTTAATAAGACATCTTTACCCTTTTTTATCCTTCATTCATCTATGTGTATTTTATTATTGCTTTGAAATTTCACCAAGATTTTGATCAGTGCCGACCTGTAACTATTATCATTCTCTAAATTAATTTAGAAGTATTGACATCTTACTATAGCTAGCCTTCCCAACCAGAAACGGTGTTGCCTTCTTTTTACTCAGGTGTGTGTTTGCTTAACTCAGTTTTTCTACTTTTTGTGATGTTCCCATTGGATTACTTGCCAAAAAATTTAATTTTTTTTATGGTTACAGATGACCTTTATTTTTGTGTGCTTTGTGTGTTCTTGTATGAATTGCTAGTGGAACCTTTCTGCTCAGTTGTATGATTTTACTCTAGTAGAAAGTGCTTAGTAACCTAACTGCAAGCATAAGAAGGTAGATACTAGGGGTTTGCCAGGCATGTGTCACAAGAAAGGACAAGGGTTAAGATCATTAAGAATATAGACAAGATCTGGAACCAGGAAATAGAAACTATATAGGAAAGTTAACACAGAAGGGGATTGGTAAATAAGATACAGAGAAGTGCCAAAAGTCCAGATGAGGTTGAATTGGGAGATGTATGGGAATAACATGGGATTAGAAGACCATGAGCCAACCAGTTGTAAAATTCTTCCATTAATGAAGCAGACTGCCCTGCAAAGAGTAATGCTTGGAAATAGTTTTAAGAAGCGAAGAGGAGAGGCACCTGGGTGGCTCTGTTGGTTAAGCATCTGCCTTCGGCTTGGGTCATGATACTGGGGTCCTGGGATCAAGCCCCGCGTTGGCCTCCCTGCTCAGCAGAGAATCTGCTTCTCCCTCTCCCTCTGCCTCTACCCCCACTCACATTTGCTCTGTCTCTCAAATAAATAAATAAATAAAATCTTTAAAAAAGAAAAAAAGAAAGAAACAAAGAGGAAACCTTACCTTGACTCTGAAGTACGTGGGATATGAGGGAAATTGCATCCCTGTGAGAGTGCTGTCAGGTCCTTCAAGGGAGAACAGGAGTTCAGAGAGGAGAGTGGGGAAGATCTCTGCCAACAGGAATCTGAGATCCCAATGAAAAGATTTAAAAGAGTGAGAAGCTTAGAAAGAAGATAATGCAATAGGTTACCCTACTCTGCTCAATTATATAAAAGCAAGGTTTATCATGCATAATCTACTTACATGTATTTTCAGTGATACCTACACAACCCTCATGTTTTGCTCTCTTATACTTTCTTTTTTGAATTTGTTTATTAAAGGATTGGCAGTTTCTAATTATAGTTAGGCTCCAAAAGATTGTGAATTAGTGGTTTCAAATTAAGACAGTTAGGTTTTCTCATAGAATTGGGTAAGGATTCCAGATGAATTTGCATAAAGCTGTTCAGTCCACTTTCTGTCTGTGTTTGACACAGCACTTGACACTTAGATAGTTGCTCAGTAAGTATTAGTTTCTCTCAGTATACAGTTGACCCTTAAACAACACGGATTTGAACTGTGTGGGTCTACTGATATACAAATTTTTTTCAATACAGTATTATAAATGTATTTTGTCTTATGGGTTTTTTTTTTTTTTTTTTTTTTTTTTAGAGAGAGGGCAGGGGGGCAGGGAGGAACAGAGGGAAAGGGAGAGAGAGAATATCAAGCAGGCTCCATACCCAGCACGGAGGCTCCATACCCAGCACGGAGGCCAACGTGGGACTCAATCCCACACCCCTGAGATCATGACCTGAGCCTAAATCAAGAATCAGATGCTTAACCAAGTGAGCCACCCAGGCGCCCCACCCTTATGGTTTTTTCTTATCTCTAGCTTACTTCATTGTAGGAATACAGTATATAGCACACATACAGAATATGTGTTAATCAACTGTTTATGTTATTGGTAAGGCTTCTGGTCAACAGTAGGCTTTTAGTAGTTAAGTTTTGGGGGAGTCAGAAATTACTTGTGGATTTTTTACTCTGCAGGGTAGGTGCCCCTAACCCCCTCATTGTTCAGGAGTTAACTGTGGAACCTAATCACTCTGTTTGACCTTAATTCCTATGAGGGAAGATTTTAGAATTTAAGTGCAACAGGAGCAGGTACTATCCTAGTTCAGTGATAATGACAAGCATAACTTCTGCCATTTACTGACTTCGTACTAAGTACTAGGTTCTCTACATACTTAATTCCTTATTTAATCTTCAATAATCCTATAAAGTGGACATTTGCTATTGCCATTTTAGAAATGAAGAAACTGAGACCCATGTTCATAGGCAGTAAGTGGTAAATCTTTGATTCCATTTTACAAAGGGTAGCGAATACTTGCCACCCTGATTTATGACAGACATCACTAATCTATCATACTACTTATTCCCATTGAACCAACCTTGGAATTCTTTTTGACCCAGTGTTGCTGGCTGACAATATTAGTTGATCAGAGTTGGTGTTCTAGATGTAACCTGTTTGCCCCTTTGCTCAGTGGCCTCCCATGCGACTAGTGGCAGCCGCTATGTTTTAGGGAAAGACACCCAATAGAGCATGAGGCTAGAGAAGATGGATAGGACCCTCTGAAAGTCAAATTCTTGAATTTCACTAGTTCCTTGTCATCCCTTTGTCTTTCTCCTAACAGTTGCATAGTTAGCCCACCTAATACCCATGGTATAAGCAAAGTGGTGTAAGAGAGAATGTCAACTCATGTGTTCATTAGCCATTTGATCTTAGGTAAGAAGTTATTCTGAGCCTAATTTTCCTCATCTTTAAATTAGGAAGAGAAATACCTATTTAACAAGATAGTTTTCAGCACTAACTATAATAATCTAGTGTGGTTTCTGGCACATAGGAAGTCCTTTATAAGTTCCTGTCCCTTAGCATATTCTAATATAGTGGCTTTTCAGATTTTCTTTTTTTTATTCCTCTTATATACAATGCACTCTGATATTTTTCTATTTGAGTGTTTGTTGTTGTTGTTTTAATGCAGGTTGATATCCACTAAATTGATTTCACAATCCACAGTGAATTGAGACTTGCTGTTTGGAAAAACTGTCCTAATCTTATCATCCCCCTCCATATTCCCTTCTGCCATTGTAAGCACCTATTTTTCCTTCCCGCTGCCAATACCTGATCTCCTTGACCAAGGTTTTTCTCCATTGCTAATTGATTAACTGTTGGACAGAATATAGATTCAGCTTTTCCCCTTGTCCTAATAGATAGCATGTGAGTACTTCTAAGATTTTCTGAGGTTTTTAATTGTAATTATATATATTTAGCTGTTGGGAAGGAGTAGAAATGGGTGGTTAGGAACAAATAGAAACAGTCGTAGGCTATATGGGCAAAGAATATATTATTACAATTAATATGGTAGGTCCTTGGAGAGAGATGAGTAATTTGTGTTCAGAAAACTAACCAGATGTGGGGCATCTGGGTGGCTCAGTCGTTAAGCGTCTGCCTTTGGCTCAGGGCGTGATCCCGGCGTTATGGGATCAAGCCCCACATCGCTCCTCCGCTGGGAGCCTCCTTCTTCCTCTCCCACTCCCCCTTGCTTGTGTTCCCTCTCTCACTGGCTGTCTCTATCTCTGTCAAATAAATAAATAAAATCTTTAAAAAAAAAAAAAACTAACCAGATGTAAGTTTTGTGTGCGTTTTATTTTATAAGGAAATGTCTAGGACCTCTGGGGAAAGATGAGAAGTTGCAATCTATGAGATCATATGGAACTGGTGATTGTAACTGGTGAAAAGCAAGGAAAAAGAAGTAGCCAAAACATTGTGTCAACACATGTGTTCCCTAAGTTATTTTGAGGGTCCTCATGAAAAGCTCATAGTTGTTTGAAATCTGGTGGGTTTTTTTGTTTTGTTTTTTTTTTAAATTTATTTATTTTTTTATTTGACAGAGACAGCCAGCGAGAGAGGGAACACAAGCAGGGGGAGTGGGAGAGGAAGAAGCAGGCTCCTAGCGGAGGAGCCTGATGTGGGGTTCGACCCTGGAACGCCAGGATCACGCCCTGAGCCTAAGGCAGACGCTTAACGACTGCGCCACCCAGGCACCCCCGAAATCTAGTGTTCTATCTTGATGTAGATTTTGCATCCTACACTACAAAATGTTTATTTTTAAGTATGAATACATTTTATGTTACCATAAAATTGTTCACCAGTTTCTACCTGTCTTAATGATTAATGGGCCAGATGTAGAAATTGCACTGGGTATATTGATTTCAGTAAATTGGGCTCAGTTGAAGAGAAGTGAACCAGAGTAAAAGGTTCAGCATCTGTTTCTCTTCTCTGTCTTAGCTATGATATTGAGAGCCCAAACTCACAGAAATATGTGACTACAAATGGCAACATTTTTTAAAAAAATTATTTACCAATTTATGTCAAGGGCATCAATGAGGGAATATCCAGAAAGCTACTAATGATGTGCCATTTCATTTTTAAGTCATTATTGGAATATTTAATACATATATCTAGTCTAAATATTCAGTCAGTTTATTACATTTTGTGAGGGGAGCTCCAAAAGGATGTCCGGCCCATTGGCCTGACCTTTTACTATCATACTTAAATGCTTGCCAGGGAAAAAGATGGTGCTTTAATTCTCATAGTTTTCATTTTTATAATGTGTTAGTGATTAAGACTCTTCCCAACAAATTTTTTTTATTCGAGACTCAACTGTTTCATGCATTAACTTAGCTGTTTCACACAAATATCACACACACCAAACTCAGTGCATGCAAAGCATTGATTTATAATGTTCCCACACTAACCTAAGACATCTCTTACTAAAAAAGCTTCCTGACTGGTTTTCCCATATCTACCCTTCCCTGCCTCTTCCCTTTCCACTTCCCAAATCAACCCATTCTCTTTACTTTCCTTCTTAAAATGCTTCAGAGATGTCTAGTTGCTATAAGGATTTATCCCTAAATCTTTAGACAGCTTGCAAAGCCCTGCACAACCTGACCATCTGCTTTCTCCTTAAGTATGGCCACTTTCCCCCCTCAACACTGAAGAGCCTTTCTGAAATTTACTGTACCCCTCTTACCTGTGGTATATTTACTCTAAGCATGATTTCAAAGTATCTTAAACCATTGTTAACCCTATTATATACAACAAATATAAAATCAGTTAGTATTGAAATTTAGGATATAAACAAGTTAGAGAAAATAAAAAGTGGAAAGAATATTAAAATACTGAAGTCGTATATGTAAATGAGGTATTCAACAAAAGAAATAACTCTAAAGGATGGGATGAATAATGCAACGTCTGAAAAGCACAGCACGCAGGCAATTGACATCCTTTAACAAAAGAAAAGTTAGTGATGAAATGAAATTATTTGAGCTTGTGGCTCAGTGTCATGTATGTATAATGCACATTACTATCAAATGACTGTTCAGGTATTGTAAATTCAGGAGAAAGCCAATGATAATTTAATAATAGCACATATAGCTCTTACTATGTGTCATGTACTATCTTTAGTACTCTCTTTTTATTAACTCATTTAATCCTAGTAGCAACCCTTAGAGATCAATATCTCTTATGTCCTTATTTTACAGATGAAAAAATTGAGAGACAGAGAAGTTAACTTGCCATAAGTCATGAAGCTGATAAGTGGTGGTGCTGAAATCTGACCCCAAGCAGTTTGGCTCTCGAGTCCATAGTTTTAACGCATGTGCTCTACTGCCCATCCTTGATTTAAGAACTTAAAAGATAACCAAGATGAAAAGTGTATCACAAATCATAGATGATTTCATAGGTTCTATGCCCTTTGAATACTCACAATGTCGAGTTCATGACAAGGCAGCAAGCAGGGACTCTAATTTCTAAGCAGTTCTCCATGATAACTGTAGATTTTATCAAGGCTAGAGAACCCTCATCTCCTCAGACTTCTAGTTTTGCCAAAATTGGTCCACTTTGGAAAAGGCTGCTCATTTACATTGTAAGTCAACATCAAGAAGAGATGTCTTATCCGATTTGAAAGCTTTGAGGGACTAACTCACCTTCCTGTTTGTTGGAAATGTATCTGGAGGATGCAATACTAAACTGCTCTTAATTATTCTGGGCTTAAATGAAATGACCTTTCAGCTTTTGAAGCCTAATCTGTTCGTAAGAAGAAGGAGCTTCAGTATTGGTCCACAACTTCTTTTTTGTTTCACTTAACAATGCGTTCTGGAAATCTTTTTATGTCTTTTTCTTTGGCAATTCTAGAGTGTCCCATCATACAGATGTTCCATAATTTAACTACTACATGATTGATTTCTCAATGTTATATTAAGAGTGACTATGTGGAATCAATGTTCACCTTATTTCTGATTACAAAGTATATTATGGACCTTATAATTCCTAATCACATATTTTAATTAAGGCTGTAAGTAAAGGATACTAAATAAATGTCATGCAGACATCTATAACCAATTCTACGCCCTGTTACTTTGATATCTGCACACTTACTAGTTAAGCCATGGTCAGCCTTAGAATTTTTCTGAATTCAACACTTGAGGCAGCCACTGTCAATCAATCAGTTGGTGTTACTGTTCCAGATGAAATCTATTTGTTAATAGTCTATGCTTTGTAGCTTTATTATAACTCCTTACTACTGGTTCAGTGTTTAGGACTGTCAGGTTATTTCTGGGGAGCCTGAAGAACCATCCAGGTCTCTCCATGTCTTTCATAACCCTTCAAGTTGTTTTGAATTTACTTTACTATCTTATACTTTTATCAACCTTAAGGTGTGCTTAAACTTCTAATCCATATTCCCATCTGAACTGATAGATTTTAAGTTATTACACTTCAAAAAGGTAACTGTAGTATGACACTAAAATCACACACACACACACTATTTGGTATCTTTATGTTATTAGAGAATTTTACTGCAAGTAAAAATGGACCTAAACATAATGAAGTATTTGTAAACAAAACCTTTGATGAAGCATTGTTATGGCTAAAAGTTAAACTATTTTTGGGGAGCCATTGTTTATTGGTGTAATCAATAGTTTTTAAAAACTTAAAAGGCAAAACTAAGCCTTTGCAAAATCAAGAAGTCACACTTTCTAATTTATGTAAATTAGCACTTACAGTTCAGTGAAATTGACAGTTTGTTCTCACTGCAGTAGAGCTCCCTATTCATTTTTTTTTGCTTCTGTTGCACTAACACTAGGTCCATCCTATTAACATGTTGCCAGAACTTCTTATTTACTATGTATCATGCATTGAATATTTTTTTGTATTAGGGTTTCATGAAAAATCATAAAATGGACCAGAGGAGAAGGGTTCTGTTAGTTTTTGCTTGCATCTATATATGACCCCCAAAAAAACCTTTGTAAGAGTTAACTTTTAAATTACCTACTTTTTTATCCCAAACTTTAAGTGAAGTTAACTACTTTTTTATCCCCAACTTAGGTGAAGTTAACTTTTTAAGAAGATGTGGCATATTTATCTTGTACTTGAGAACACCGATCCTCAGGGGCGCCTGGGTGGCTCAGTCGTTAAGCGTCTTCCTTTGGCTCAGGGCGTGATCCCAGGGTCTGGATAGAGCCCCTCATCAGGCTCTCTGCTCCGCTGGAAGCCTGCTTCTTCCTCTCCCACTCCCCCTGCTTGTGTTGCCTCTGTCACTGGCTGTCTCTCTGTCTCTGTCAAATAAATAAATAGAACAGCGATCCTCAAACTTTAGCATGCATCAGAATCACCAGAAGGGTTTATTACAATACAGATTGCTGGTCCCCACTCCCAGAATTACTGACTTCATGTGTCTGAAGATAAAGCTGAGATTTTCTGTTTCTAACAGGCTCCCAAGTCATGCTCATGCTGGTAGAGGGACCCACTTTCACTGGTTTAGAATATCCCTCAGCCCACTGAGATTATTATATAACCCATTTTTAGAAGCACGGATTTGTGATTTTTCCCTCTTTCTTTCTATCTCCTTTGTTGTTTCCTCTATAGACTCTCACCTGGATTGGTTGGGAGATTGCAAGGATAGAAGTTAGGTGATGGTCAGTTCGAGAAACAATAAATAAGGAGAAAAATGCCACATTTCATTAAGTAAGAAGGGACATTTCCTAATAATAAGACTAGGGAACGGATTGAATAATTCCACTCTTGCCATTGCAGGGCAGTATAATTATTATTGTTATAGAAGTGTTAAGTCTGTCAATTGAATGTTTGAACATTGTGGGTATTCACAATTTAGAATTTTTCTTTTGTCTTAAATTATCTTGAATATAATTTAGTGTATATTTGGTGTTAGAAATAAGTGTGTGTTTTTTAAAATCTGGTCCTTTTTTAATGTAGAAAATAATCTCTGATTGATAATTAGCTTTATAGCCCTGAATTTCCCTCTCATGAAATTTAACTTCTATTCTCTCAGAGAGTCTATTAAAAAAATATTACAAAATGCAAGACAGTTTACTGGTAGTCTATTTAAAGGTAGGTGTGGGTGTGTGTGTGTGCACACAAGCGTGCACTTTTCTTAAGGATTTATAGAAAATACCATGACTGTCTCCATTGTATTATTTCCTTGGTTCTTTCTAAGAAGGTAATCAGGACTTGGGGAACTAAGATTTCTATCAGTAAAGTATTTCTCAATTCAAATTTGGATTAATAAATGGTTGTTTTATATTAAATAACATGACTAATTTTTTCTTGCTAAACTTGTTTATTGCCAGATAAACAGTGATTACCATTCAACATACTGAATAATAGCCATTTTTTTTCATATGTGCTCTTAGTACACTCAGAGGAAGCCTTGTTTTTATTGGCAACCTGTTATTACCGCTCAGGAAAGGCATATAAAGCATATAGACTCTTGAAAGGACACAGTTGTACTACACCGCAGTGTAAATACCTGCTTGCAAAATGTTGTGTTGATCTCAGCAAGTAAGTTTTTAAATCTTTTCTATCTAATTTTGTTTACTTACACTGTAGAATTTTGGATAAAATCCTTTTGATAGATTAAACTCTGACTTCTTTTCTCCTCTCTTTTTTGGTAGTAGAGATTTGTCTATTTCAGTAACTTAAAATGTTTATACTGTTGCCTATGGCATTATCATTTTTGTTATGGAGAGATTTCATTGTTATGATAATAAATAATAGAATTTAACTCTGGAGAAACTTAAGTTATAACTAATTCCTGTCATTTTCCAAAATTATCTGAAGCGTTATTTCCTTTCCTTTGCTTTCAATTGGAATAAGCCTGAAAACCTCCTTACCTGTTCACCTGAGATTAACGCTTCATTGTGTCTGGGTAGTTGCGTAATTATTTGCCTTTCAAGATTATTCTATTTGGAAACCACTGCTCCTACCCCTTTGAATCAAGGGGGCAGATTCAGGAGAACACTTCTTTTGAACATTTCAATTAAGTCATCTGTCCCTATTCTGAATCTGGAGGCAGCTATAGATAGAGGTAGTTATCTTCTGTTAAACTCTTTTTTGTGCTGAAAGAGATGGAATAATGCTTAAAGTGACTAAAGAGATAATTGTAAAAGCCTATATGTGAATTTAGTTTGTAGGTTTATAGTGAGAGGACACAGATCAACCTCATGAAGTCTCCACAGACCAATAATATTATACTTGTCCACTGTCTAACTAATGACTTTTAAATTAAAACTAGCTAAAATATCAATAAAATTTCTGAAACATTTGCTATTACATTATTCTTACTTCAAAGATTCTAATGTTAAAGTCTTAAAAATTTATTTAACTTGCTAGTTTCTTAAGCCAGTTCTTACCTTAGGCATTCTTATCCCATTTATAAGTATTCATGGTTTTTTAAAAGTCCCATTGACAGTAAAGGAACTATAGATACCACCTTTTATGTTTAGGATATGCTGTGTAAACTTACTTGAGAGTTTTCCACATGATGTTTGGAAAGAACTTTAAAACAGAAACCATTACAAACTCTGATGTGCTAAAAATGTATAGTGAAGTCAGGTCATTTTTTTTTTCCTTTGGGGAACACTTATGATTTTCTGTATCAAGAAAATATAATTGACAAATAAAAAGAGATGAAGTGCTATTCAGGTTTCATTTGTAAACCTAAAAATGACTGAAACCATTAAATATGCAGTTTTTAGTTAAAATCTGTTAGTTTTGTTTAATTTGCTTGCTGATTCCTATTTCAAGGAATTACAGAACTAAAAAGGACCACCATATCTGTTAATGAAGAACCATTCACATTTTCCCCCAGTATAAAGGCCTTCCATTTCTTTCGACATGAGTAATGTGTATGTTGCTCAGACTACATTTGTACATAGACTAAATTTAACTGTTTCTGTTTTTAAAGGCAAGGCTGGAATTTTAAGATAATAAATTCCCAGTCTTTGAAATGATTCTAAATACATGGTTATTGCTGTTCAAAAGGTGCCATGGACTTCTTGCTTTATCTGTCTCCATATAAGGAAGTACATTGGTAATGAAGAATGTGTTTACACACAATACTTTTTATACTGACTTTTGTTAATCTCTAAATTTGTGTTTTAAAGGCTTGCAGAAGGGGAACAGATCTTATCTGGTGGAGTCTTTAATAAGCAGAAAAGCCATGATGATATTGTTACTGAGTTTGGTGATTCAGCTTGTTTTACTCTCTCATTGTTGGGACATGTATATTGGTAAGTAAGAATCATTCAAGTTACCAGAAGATTTTTTCCAGTGCTAGAAGTCTTTGTGATTTAAAAAAGCTTACATTATCTGTGTTTATCAAATAGCACTTGGCTGAAGAGTGTACTCACAGTCTTCTATGACCTTGTTAACCCTATAAAATAGTAGAGGTGTTGATCCGATTTTTGACTATCCACTTTAACGGTAGTAGCTACAGCAACACTACCTAATAATTGAGTGCACATATGGGTTTTTTTTTTTACCTTGGGTGAGGAGAATATTTTCATGTGATCCACTGAGGAAAAAGAAATGAGTGAAGTTTCTTCTCTAATATTAAATATCACTTTTGCTCCTTAGAGCAAGGCTTGAAGACAAGTTTCAGTAATAAAGAATAGCAATTCCCATCTGGTTTGCCATACTAATTTTGAGGCATGTCATAAGAAACTTCCCACAATGGTAGTTGAAATAATAGTGATTTGCAAGTAATTTTAAATGTATTTAAAATTTCTTTACATTTATTAAAATTTAGTCTTTCGAAAGCAAGTGAGAATGAATTCAAAGTCATCACTGTAATAATATTGTTCACACTAATTTTTATTCTGAAATATTCTGAGTTGGGGAGTAGAGGGTGGAGATATGATTAGGTAACAGGAATTGTTCAGCTGCCCTTGGGAGTGCATTGCATGTATAAATGTCACCTATTATATATTGTAGGAGAAATGGTTGAGGATTGCTTGTCTAAGAGTTAGGAAGGCATCTGTTTTAAGATAAGTTGAGGCTAGTTTGAATAGTAGTTTTTAAAAACCTTGAAAATGTCTTTTTGAACAGAATAAATTATTTGGCTGAATTTTGGGGCTCATTTTCAGATGACACCACTCTTTTGAGAACAGAAGTAAGTGAAGATATAATATCAATATCTTCATTTATCTTAGTAAAAGGAGTTGGAGTAATAAATTTTAGTTCATGAAACTGTGATTAAGGTCTATCCTCCATTTATGGCTAGACACATTACTTGACACTGGGAATGTAAAGATAAATAACTCACATCCCTGCCCTCAAAGGTTTATAATAGGAGAGAAGTAGTAAACAAAAGTTGGTAAGTTTTTATCATCACAATAAAAATGCTGTGATAAAATTTGAGCAGTATTTTGTCTGAAGGAAGGAATAATCAGTTCTACCTGGTCAAGAAGGAGGGGTAAGATGGTAAGTAGGAAAGACTTGATAGAAACAGTTTTGTTTCTTGAATTCTCAACAATAAGAAAATTAGAAATTAGGAAATTAATTAGAATATGGGTGAAATATTTGAATGGACATCTCACCAAAGAGGATATATGGACGGTAAGTAACCACATGAAAAGATGTGCCAAATCATTAGTTATTAAGGAAAGGCAAATAAAAAACACCATTAGGAACCACTACATACCTGTTAGAATGGTTAAAATAAGAATTGACAATACCAAGTGCTGGTGAGGATGCAGAACAATGGAATTTCTCATAACATATAGATATGATAGAATTATAATGATAAAGACAGAGCGGTAGTTGTCAGATTGGAGAGTAGAGTTGAGGCAAGAGTGTGACTGTGCAGAGTTTCTCTGGGCTTTTGGAACAGTTCTGTATCCTGATTGTGGTGGTGATTACATAAATCTATACATGTGAAAAAAACTTCATAAAACTATTCATAAACAAATGAGTGCATGTAAGAACTGCTGAAATCCAAAAAATCACAAAAATATTATATCTGTGTTACTAATTATTTTTAAACAAGATTATTAGAAGTTTTGAAGGTACAGTTGAATCAGGACCTAACCACGAAGAAGGTTTTTTTTCCCCTTCTTTAAAAGAATAAGGATGGGTTCCTTTTATTCATCATAAATATCAAAGGTTAAATATCCAGTGTGGGAAAACTCTGCTCTAAAAAAGTGGCTTTTCATTTCAGCCATCATGTGCCTGTCTTATGACCAAAATTACACCCAGTAATCTAGATACATACCTGTTGTAGTTTTGTAGCTATAGCTTGTTAGGATATCTTTTTTATCTCTTTATTGGTCTTTTTGTCTACAATAGCTCAATAGACTTCTATGTTTAGGACACAACCAGTAATAATTCTGGTTCTTAGATTAACTAGTTTCTTCCCAGTACCATCTAAATAATTTTTCACCCCAATTCTTTGGGAAACTCTTTTCATTAAGAGCTGCCACCTTGGGGCTCCTGGCTGGCTCAGTCAGTAGAGTGTGCAACTGTGAGTTGTGAGTTCGAGCCCCACATTGGGTGTAGAGATTACTTAAAAATAACATCTTAAAAAAAAAAAAGTCACCACCTCTACTTCATTAGAAAATCTAATCATTTAAATATGGTATATTTAAAGCATTTAAGTCACTTTCAAAATTACCATTGGGATATTACATTAAAAATTAAGAATAAGACTGAAATATTTGGATATTGTCCATCTCTCCCTCAGTAATTTTAGTATCTGACAGGAAATTAAAAGCAATTATAATATTCAAGAAGGCATTGGTAGTTCATTAGACTGGCATTCCTTTCAATTCATGTTCTGCTTGCTTTCACCAGACTTTTGATTTGAACTGCCCTAAGTAATAGAGATTGGAGAATGGTAAGAAGGGGAAATTGGTAATTTAGGGAAGCATCAAGAAAAGTACTCTCAACTTATATATGTATTTCAAATGTGTATTTGAAATACATATATAAGAGTTACCTAATTTTTTGCATCAAAAATTTCTTTATAATGTTTTGGGTTGTGTAGCTTATCTAATCTATTTGTTTGTCTTTACAGCAAGACAGATCGGCTTGCCAAAGGATCAGAATGTTACCAAAAGAGCCTTAGTTTAAATCCTTTCCTCTGGTCCCCCTTTGAATCATTATGTGAAATAGGTAAGTTTGTAAAGGTAGCTAGGGGAGGGTTCCCCTACTTTCTCTTTTTTTCCCACCTCCTTAATTTTTGAAAAGTGATACAAATATTCACAAGAAAAATATCTTTGAAAGCTAAAGGCTGTTAACATTAAAAACAAGAAATAAGGTAATAGAATCATGTTTAAGGAATGATGTGGCCTTGTGTCCTCTAGAATGAGTTGTATTGTGAGTATAACACTGGCTTTCTAGGTAAGGAAAGAAATTAATAGAATACCTGGAGCAGAAACTGTTAATGTAAGAAAGACCTGGACAGTATGAGGAAAGAGCGCCTTAGTATATGTGCTCTAGGACTCAAGAATGATCATTTTAAACATTATGTATACATGGAAGTGCTTGAAAGTTTACTGTCTCTTGGGTTTCAGCTCTCAACCGTCACTCTTTACTTTGAGTAAAATGAGATCTAGTTGCTTTCTGCTTTAAAAGAAACACAGAAATCTGCATTTTCTAATGATTTATTGTATTCAAAATCAGCGTTATTATAATTCCATTTAATTTCTAAATTTATAGCTTTATCTGAGGGGTAAATTTTTATAATAAATTGATAGGTGGACTTTTGGGAGGTAAATTTGATTGACTGAAACAAATAGAACTTTAAAACTCTGGATAAGACCTTATTTCCACTAATTTATGCATACTTGAAAAAATATATTAATCTTCATTCCTCAGAGGCATACTTTTTTTTTTCTCCCTTCACAGGTGAAAAGCCAGATCCTGACCAAACATTTAAATTAACATCTTTACAGAACTTTAGCAACTGTCTGCCCAGCTCGTGCACAACACTAGTATCTAATCATAGTTTATCGCACAGACAGCCTGAGACTGTTCTTACAGAAACACCCCAGGACACAATTGTAAGTGTATCATATTGCTAGTGTTCAAATATTATGAAAAACAGGAAAGAATGAACTAAATAATGTATCATAAATGACATGGTAGAAATTTTCTGTTTCAGGAATTAAACAGACTGAATTTAGAATCTTCCAATTCAAAGTACTCCTTGAATACAGATTCCTCAGTGTCTTATATTGATTCAGCTGTAATTTCACCAGATACTGTCCCTCTTGGAACAGGAACTTCCATATTATCTAAACAGGTTCAAAATAAACCAAAAACTGGTCGAAGCTTATTAGGAGGACCAGCTGCTCTTAGCCCATTAACCCCAAGGTAAGACAAACAAAACACACTTTAAAATGTGCTATAATATTAAATGATCTGTAATAATTCATATTATTAGTAATATAAATAAATATGAACAGCAACTTCTAAATCATTATGGAAATAGAAGCATTTAGTAAGTCAATAATGGACCTATTCTGTTTTCAGAAAATAAAGTAAAAGAAATACAATATCTGTGATAAAAATTTAATATTAAGTGTTAGAGAAAAATGTAAAACTCTCAGATATGCCTTCTTCAGCTAGTGTATGTGTTAAAAGATACTGTCTTTTTGGCTGTGTGTCAGTGAATGTCAGTGAACCTTTTGAAATGTTGGAATGCTTATGATATAATCAGAGTGACAGCAGTGATTATTGCTAAAGTGCTGTTTTCCAACCATGGAGGAAGGATTGACGCCTCTCAACAGGAAATATTTTGTCAAAATTATTAGAAGTATATGTGTGTATAAATACAGGAACCCAGCCCAGAGAATACTTATCCAAAAGTGTCAAAATAAAAAATTACGTGCTAGAACAGATGCTATGAATTGGGTCCGGGGGCCAGAGAGTTACTAAAATAGTATGACCATGAGATTACAACAACTCCCTGAATCCACAGATGGATTCAGTGGTCTCTAGAGACAGTCTCTCTGTAACAGTGTCTAAATCCCATAAATTCCAAGAATTTGAAATAATTTTTGCTTTTACAAAGCCATTCTTCTTTATTTCCAAAAATCTCCTGAGATCAGTAGTTGTTGCTCAATTTACTTCCTTGTTTGATTTTTTTTTCTTTTTAATTTAGTTATGGTGGGTGGAATAGTCTACATTCACAGCTTATTTTAAATCTGCCCCTCAGATCCTCACTGCCCCCAAGACTGATTTGCCATTCTCTTCCTTTTAGACCTTCTAATTTAAGTATACTGCTGCTTTATATATGCCTTGATGACTTTTTGACACCTTGATTTCAACCTCTTCTCAGTTTTGGGATTTTGCCATTAGAAACCCCAAGTCCTGGAGATGGATCCTATTTACAAAACTACACTAATACATCTTCTGTAATTGACGTGCCATCTACTGGAGCCCCTTCAAAAAAGGTATTTTCCACATAAAATACGGTTTTGATGTTGACGAAAGAAATTCATTTAAAATGCCAATCTGTTAAAGGCAATTTCAAAGAGAATCTAATTTTATGTAATGACTGTTGCCTTAGAGTTGTTGATCTAAATGTAAAAGAAGGTCATCATTGTCCTAAGCTGCTAGTTATAGTAGGAGACAAAAAGCTGGTTACTCTTTGGCCATGTAAAATTATAACTCACAAGTATAGTTTATTCAGCATGTTGCTAAATAAACATTTAGATTTTTATTTTTGATTTCCCCTTTTTTAAACAAAATTAAGATGGTTTCTATCACTTTGAATATAAATAACAGAAATTATACCTGCCATTGTTTTAATTGTCCCCATGACTGTTTGTCTTTTAAGTGTACTAATTAACATGAAAAAAAAAATTGACTTGCATAAAGCCAGCTATTTCTGATAATAAAAATTTTTTATGGCAAATTTTCATAGATGAATAGTAGCCATATAGTAAATGTGTAGTAAAATAAAAAATATTTGACAGTATCCTTATAGAAATATTGCAACAAGTCTTGAGACTTTTTAAATAATGTTCCTTTATATGGGTCTATGGGATTAGAGGTCAGAGTGCCATTTGCTTGAAACAGGTCTGTGGTAAAGGGTTACCTTCTGTGAGAATTAAATTAGGTTATATGTTTAAAGTGCGTATTACCATCCCTAACAGATGTTTAAGAAATGGAAGCTAAGTAAGTCATACTAGTATATGACTGATATAAACCCTTTACCCTCCTAGAGACGTTTGTTCTTGCTCTTTTTACTCGAAAAAGTCCTTAGAGTCTGTTTTGTTTCTGTAATGGCTTCTTAATGAGTAATAATAGAAGCTCTGAGAGTAGTAAAAAAGGGCTGCAAAGTACTTAATGTGTGGATTACTTTAAATCTCATGTTTAAGAGTTGGCAGCTACCTGAAGTATAATTGTGGAAATTAGTTTATTACAATTATAAGAAGAGATAGTAGGATAGTAATCAGCATGCCAGGTGAAGTAGGCCAAAACCAGGCAAGCCATAGCAATCAAGGACAAGTTAGTCAGTGCTGGGTAGGTGATTTTGGTGCCCAAACAATAAAGCCACTTGCTCTCTCATCCTCTTCTTACCCTGCTGTAAGACATTCATAGGAAAGCTCTGCTTGTAGTTCTGCATGTAGTAGCAACTAAAAATATCAAACTGAATATTGTGTGAAGTACCTAGATCTTTGTTAAGTAAGGAACTGACTCAAAGTTTTATCCCTTGGGTGAATATAGAGGTTCCAAATGGGAAAGGAAGAAGAGGAAGGATTATAAAGTTTTATTTTGAGGTGGTGGTAAATTAGATGAAAATATTTAGTCGATAGTCATAGAGGAAAGACTATGGCCTGGTGATAGAAATAATAGTTAAAGCTGTCAAAATAGCCAGGCTCTCCGAGGAAAAGAGAGTAGTGAAGGAACACAAAGCATACTTAATTTAAAACAGTGGAAGGGGGGCACCTGGATGGCGCAGTCGTTAAGCGGCTGCCTTTGGCTCAGGGCGTGATCCCAGTGTTCTAGGATCGAGCCCCACATCAGGTTCCTCCGCTAGGAGCCTGCTTCTTCCTCTCCCACTCCCCCTGCTTGTGTTCCTTCTCTCGCTGGCTGTCTCTATCTCTGTCAAATAAATAAATAAAATCTTTAAAAAAAAAAAAAAAACAGTGGAAGGAAAAAGGGCCTGCAAATGAAGTGCTAGGACAAATAATCAAAATCCCATACTATTTTGGAAGTTATACACAGTTTCAAAAAGGAGGACATGATCAATGATATTGAATACAGAAAAGGCCAAAATAAGGCTTTCATATCTGGTGAGAAAGTTATTATTAGTTATTAATTATAATTTATAAAGTTTAATAATTATGTACAGTGGCTACCAAAGTAATAATAAATTTTGAAGAAAATTATCTGGTAGTAAAAAAGTTAAAAATATCCATTGATGCAATAGTCACAGATCATTTTATAAAGAAGCCAAGTGATGAAAATGAATAGAAGTAAGGTGATAAATTAGAGAAGACAGAGGGACAGGAAGTCCTTTTTTCTCCTCCACGGGAACAGAGACCAATTAATGAAAAATTGAACACACTAGAAAGAAATGTTAATTCTAGGAGCAAAATGCTTAGAATATGGAAAATAATCAGGTAATGTTAAAAAATTTATTCCTCTGAACTGTTATAGAATATCTTTACTAAGTGTCAGAGAAGGGATATAAAATCTTACTGTATTATTATTTTTTATATTAGATCATAAATCTGACTTAGACCATAAATCTTAAGAGTAGTAGCTGTCTTAAAAATCTTGTAACACTTAGCCCCACCTGGAAAATGTGTAATAATTGGCTTTTTAGCAATTTTCAGGAAGTTTGAGCCTTTCCTTAAAAACTAAACTGAAAAGTGAAAGGATAGTATAAAGATAAAAATACTGAGGTTAAGCGGGCAGCTGGGTGGCTCAGTCAGTTAAGCATTAGCCTTCGGCTCAGGTCATGATCCCAGGGTCCTGGGATGGAGCCCCACATCATGCACCCTGCTCAGCAGGAAGTCTGCTCCTCCCTCTGCCCCTTCCCCAGCTTGTGCTTTCTCACTCACTCTCTCTCTCTCAAATAAATAAAATCTTTAAAAAAAAATACTGAGGTTAAAATGTGGAAATAGTTTGATGTTAATCCTAGTATATTAATTGACATTAATAATGACAATAATTTGTGTTTTCAGATGACAGTATATATTATGAAGTCTTGCGTTGGGAAAATGTAGATGGGAGCATCATGGTGTCTCTTACCATTTTCAATGCAATTTATAATTCACAAACCTTAGACTTTTTGTGTTTTACAGTCTGTTGCCAGAATCGGCCAAACTGGAACAAAGTCTGTCTTCTCACAGAGTGGAAATAGTCGAGAGGTAACCCCAATTCTTGTTGCACAAACACAAAGTTCTGGTCCACAAACAAGGTATTTATTATGGTGTCATTATTTGATATTGTTGGCTTTTCTTGCTATAAAACATGACTTTATTCATTTTAGGTAGGTTTTGACTCTCCCAAGAATTCTAGAATGACTATTATAAATTTTGAATATGTCAAATTAGAAATTTCTAGGGGCGCCTGGCTGGCTCAAGTCAGTAGAGCATGCGACTCTTGATCTCAGGGTTGTAAGTTCAAGTCCCACATTGGGTGTAGAGATTACTTAAAAATAAAATCTTAAAAAAAACAAACAAACAAACTTACTGGAAAGACTAGTATAATTTTTAATTGAGTATTTTAATACAAATCAAGACAAGGTAACCAAAATGTCTTTTATTTTTTTCTAATTCCCTCATGAATTTGTTTAGACTAGATATTCTGAACACTCCTCCAAAATAATTTTCTTACTATATGACCTTCATTGGTCAACTACAGATAGGTTTCGTTCTCCCCTTCCCCTATTATGCACTTCTATATACAGATCATTAAACTAATCTTATGGTAAATCTTCAAATAACGAATCCATTGCCACACAGAAATGGTGTTAAATAGTGTTTCTTTTTTCTGTTGAAGTACTAAAAAATAATTCATAGCTAGTATTTTAAAAGAATGATACAACTCTATCTCCTTGTAAAATAGTGAACATGTACCAGAAGTCTTAAAACAGACACACATGTACATATATCTTGACTATATAAAAGGCCTCAATATTTCTGCAATGCCAGAATGTTAAGTCTCATGAGTGCCGGCCCGAAGACAGGTGACAGAGATTGCTTGGGGCTTAGTTACGAGCCTGTCTGAGGCCTCCTGCAGAACATTATATAGGCTGAGTAAATCCTAATTCTAAAGAACATACAAGGATAATTTACGAAATTATACATTTCACTTAAAGCAAAACAAGTATACTAACTTTAATAAACATCAACTATTAATGATTATTTGGGGGGTTTTTGTATTATTGATTCCATTTTATCTCCTTTATTGCCTATCTTAGTTTCCTACAGCTGCCATAACAAAGTTACTGCAAACCGGGTGGCTTAAAACAATAGAAGTGTATTCACTCACAGTTGTAGAAGCTATATAACCCAAAGTCAAGGTGTTCACAGGCTCATACTCCTCTGAAGCCTCCAAGGGAAGATCCTGCCTTGTCTCTTCCAGCTTCTGGTAGCCCCAGGCATCCTTAGTTAGTGGGAGCATAACTAATATGTGCCTCTCTCTTCACGCGGCCATCTTCCCTGTGTGTCTCTAGACCCAAATTTCCCTCTTATAAGGAAATCAGTCATACTGAATTAGAGTTCACCCTAATGACCTCATCTTAACTTGATTACATCGACAAAGAGCCTGCATTCAAATAAGACACATTCATAGGTACTGAAGGTTAGGGCTTCAGCATACTTTTGGGGGACACACAGTTCAACCATAACATTGCCTTATTAACAATTACTCTTTTTTTTTTTTTAAGATTTTATTTATTTATTCGACAGAGATAGAGACAGCCAGAGAGAGAGAGAACACAAGCAGGGGGAGTGGGAGAGGAAGAAGCAGGCTCATAGCTGAAGAGCCTGATGTGGGGCTCGATCCCATAACGCCGGGATCACGCCCTGAGCCGAAGGCAGACGCTTAACCGCTGTGCCACCCAGGCGCCCCAACAATTACTCTTTATTTTGTATTTTTAGAGGCTGTTTTAATATATATTTTAATTATCAAAGTCTACCTTCAAGTAATGTTGTACCACATCATACATAGAATAAAACCTTATAACAGTGTGCTTTCATGCTCCTCTCCCCATCTTTATGCTATTGTTGTCATAGATTTTACTTCCACATATGTGTAAACCCCATATGCATTGTTAATAGTTTTTCCCTTAAATAGTTATCTTCTAGAGAGATTTTTTAAAATAAGAAAAAGAAATCTATTTTGTATTTACCCACATATTTACTATTTCCGGTGCTCTTTATTTCTTTCTATAGGTTCACATTTCAATTTGGTATCCTTTTACTTCATCTTGAAAGACTTAACATTTCTTATAGTCCAAGTCTGCTGGTAATGAATTTTTTCAGCTTTTGTATGTCTGAAAGAGATTTTTTATTTCACTTTTGTTTTTGTTTTTGAAAGATATTTTCACTAGATACAGAATTCTTGTTCAAAGTTTTTTCTTTAAAGATGTTGTTCTACTGTCTTCTAGCTTGTTTTGTTCCTGAAAAGTCTGTCATTCTCATTTTTTGTTCCTCTAGATGTAATGTATCTCTTTTCTGATAGTTTTACAGTTTTCTTTTTATCTCTGATTTTCAGTCATTTGATCATGATGTGCTGTCCTGTAGTTTTCCTCTTTCTTGGCCTCCAAATTGATTGAGCTTCTTGGATCTGTGATTTCAAAGTTTTTAATAAACTTAGCTAATTTTTGGCCACTATTTCTTCAAGGTTTTTGTTTGTTTTTGTTTGGTTTGGTTTGGTTTTGGTCATGTCCCCCTCACCCCTCCTGGGACACCGAGTGTGTGTGTATTAGACCGTGAAGTTGACCCCCACAGCTCAGTACTGTGTTCATTTTTGTTTCCAGTCTTTTTCCTCTGTTTCATTTTGGGTAGTGTTTATTGTTATGTCTTCAAGTTAACTAATCTTCTCTTCTGCCATGTCTAATCTGCTATTAACCCCAACCAGGATGTAGATATAGTTTTAATCTCAGTTGTTCTATTTTTCATCTCCAGAAGTTTGATTTGGTTCTCTCCTGTAACATGCCCATTCTTTCTCCTACCTTTTTGAGCATATGGAATATATCTATAATCGCTCTTTTAATGATTTTGTCTGCTGCCTTACTGTGTTATTTCTGGGTCTATTTTTTATTGATTTTTTTTTTCTGTTCACTATAGGTTATATTTTCCTGCTTCTTTGTATGCCTAGTTTTTGTTGTTGTTGTTGTTATGCCAGGTATTGGAAATTTTACGTTGTTGAGTGCTGGACTATTTTATCTTGTTTTAAGCATTTCTGTTTTATTCTGGCAGGCAGTTACTTGTTAACAGTTAATTCCTTTCAGGTCTCAATTTTTAAGTTTTGTTGGATAGGACAAGAGTGGCTTACAGTCTAGACTAATGTTGCCCCACCATTGAGGCAGTAGCCTTTGAGTACTCAGTGACCGATTGAGTATGAGGTTTCTTCATTCTGGCTGCTGAAAATATGAGCTACTCCCAGCCCAGGGTGAGCTCCAAAAATTGTTCTGCCAGCTCCTTTCTAGTAGTTCTTTCTCTAGATTCGGGTAGTTTCCCTCACTGTAATACTGTAGTAAGTTCTGATACTAATTACCCAGACATAGCATAGACTCTGCAGCCTAAGATCATAGTCCCAGCAAGACTTACCAAATCTTTTTGGCTTGGCAACTACAATTTCAGGGATTCCCTGGGCCGCCTTCACTTCTGACCAATTAGCTACAGATTTGAGGGTTCTTGCTACCTCCTGAGGTTTAATATGCTAGAACAATTCATAGCGTCTAGGAAAGTTCTGTACTTACAGTTTTATTATAAAGGATACCAGTCAGGACCAGATAAATGAGGCCCATAGGTTGAAGTCTGGAGGGTACTGAACACAGAGCTGCTGTGTCCTTTCCCCTGGGTGAGATGTGTCACCTCACCAGTACATCGGTGTATTCGCCAGCCAGGAAACTCAGCTGAGTTTTGGTAGTCAAAGTTTTTATTGGCGTTACATTACATAGGTATGATAGATTGTATCATTGGTCTTGTGATTTAACTCAATCTCTAGCCACCCTCCCCTTCCTGGAGAAGGTCAGGCTGTTAATACCCAGCTCAAATCTTCAACCCTCTAATCAGTGGTTGGTCTTTCCAGCATGGCCATCCCAGTATCCTGAAACTATCTAGGGCCCCACCACAAGTCATTTCATTAGCATAAACTCATATGTGGTCACGGGCCCACCACGAACAACAAAGACACACATATCACTTGAGAAATTCTGAGCATTTAGAAGCTGCTTCTCAAAGAATTCAGGACAAAGACCAGATGAGTTTTTTATTATAACACAACTCACACAGTTGCACTACTTAGGTTCAACTGCAGATTCTAGGAAAACTTCCAGCAGATCTTTGAAGCTCTCCCTCTTTGTAGCTCTCCCCTTTCCAGTACTCTGACCTTCATATTCTAGCTGCCTTCACTTCCTGGAGTCTCAGCATTTTCTTCTCAACACGTGAAGACCACTGAGTTTTATTTGTGTTCCCTTTTCCTGCACTGTATCCTCAGAATTCTCCTCAGGCATATGTACTTGCTGTCCAATGTCTGAAAAGCATCATTTCATATATTTTGTTCAGTGTTAATAGTTGTTTAAGATGGGATAGTAAATCTGGTCCATTTTACTCCATTTACAATTGGCAGTGGAAGTCTGTTCTTTTTTTAGAAAGTTGTTTTTTTAGAGATGATTAGAATAGCATAGTTCTCTTAGCTAAATTTCCCCAAAAAGTTTGTATGTCATCATTTTCTCTACATATATTAACCTCTAAAAATCATTTTTATATTCTTTCCAAGGCATCTTCTTATAACTAGCATTCATATTTTATTATGAAACCATAAAATGTTACTATTTACAAAAACTTTTAATTTGTTTTTAAGGTTTTATTTATTTATTTTAGATTGAGAGAGAGTGAGAATGAGCATGAGCAGGGGGTAGGGAAGAGAGGCAGGGAGCCTGCTGCAGGGCTTGATCCCAGGACCCCGAGATCACGACCTGAGCTGAAGGCAGAAACAACCAACTGAACCACCCAGGCACCCCTACAAAAACTTTTTAAAAAGGTGTTTAATATAACTGGCACATAATCACATAGGTAATAAGTGATAGAATTGATTTCAAACCTCAACAGTCTGATTCTAGAGCACATTCCTTTCATTCTCAAACTTCTAGTTAAACAGATGCAAGTTATGAAGAGACGAGTCTATTTCCTGTGCTATGACCAATGTTTCAAACTTTCTCAGTATCCTGCTTCGTTTTCCTGATGCCTGTCATACTTTGGACATTTTTTTCTTTTGTCAAATTGCCCTTTGGAGCTAACAGAACTGTAATGAAAATTATGATATAGGAAGAGTTTGTCTTTTTCATCCTCCTAACCCCAGAATCATCTTACTATTATTTTTCCTTTTCTCCCACAAGATTCATGTTATACGCATGTAACTTTCTGTGGCTTTTAAGAAGTCTCAGCATTTTTCTCAGCTTGTCCTCCCTATAAACTGCTCCATGGATGAAATTATTCCCTCCCACTTCTCAGGCAAACTCTTTTCTATAATTAGGTAGTATTATTGACAACGTATAATTCACATTTAAATATAAATGACATAGTTGTTCAAATAAAGGATATTGTACTTCTAAAAATGAATCAGCTTCTGGAAACAGTAAAAAAGATCAGTAGTTGCTAGGGGATGGAGGGAGGGATGAGTAGGCAGAGCACAGAGGATTAGGGCAGTGAAAATATTCTGTATGATACCATGATGGATACATGTCATTATATATTCACACATACCTATAGAATGAACAAAACCAAGGGCAAACTATATCATAAACCATTGACCTTATAATATATCAGTGTAGGTTCATCACCTGTAACAAATGTCCCACTCTAGTGGGGGAGGCTGTGCATGTGTGGGGGCAGGGGTTATATGGCACATCTCTCTGTACCTTCCCCTCAATTTTGCTGTGAACTCTAATCTCCTCTAAAAAAAAATCCTAGGGGGACACCCGGGTGACTCAGTCGATTAAACGTCTGCCTTCGGCTCAGGTCATGATCCCAACGTCCTGGGATTGAGTCCTACATTGGGCTCCTTGCTTGGTGGGGAGCCTGCTTCTCCCTCTGCCTGCTGCTCCCCCTCCTTGTGTGTGCTCTCTCTCTCTCTCTCTGACAAATAAATAAAATAAAATCTCTTTTAAAAATAAATAGGGGTGCCTGGGTGGCACAGTCATTAAGCGTCTGCCTTCGGCTCAGGGCGTGATCCCAGTGTTCTGGGATCGAGCCCCATCAGACTCCTCTTCTAGGAGCCTGCTTCTTCCTCTCCCACTCCCCCTGCTTGTGTTCCCTCTCTCACTGGCTGGCTGTCTCTGTCAAATAAATAAATAAAATCTTAAATAAATAAATAAATAAATAAAATAAATAAATAAATAAATAAATAAAATAAAAAAATAAAATAAAATAAATCCTAGGGACACCTGGGTGTCTCAGTCAGTTAAGCATCTGCCTTTGGCTCCCACATCAGGCTCCTTGCACAGCTGGGAGACTGCTTTTCCCTCAGCCTGCTGCTCCCCCTGTTTGTGCTCTCCCTCTCTCTCTTTCTCTCTCTCTGACAAATAAAGTCTTTAAAAAAAATTTTTTTTAATAATGTAGTCCTAATTTAAAAAAAAAAACATATCAGATTGCCTGGGTGGCGCAGTCAGTTAAGCATCTGACTCTTGGTTGCAGTTCAGGTCATGATCTCAGGGTCATGAGATCAAGCTCCATGTTGGGCTCTGCACTCAGTGAAGAGTCTGCTTAAGACTCTGTCCCTTTCCCTCTGCCCTGCCGCCTGCTCTCTCTAAAATAAATCTTTAAAAAATAAAATAAAAAAATGTATCATAAAGGGGCACCTGGGTGGCTCAGTCATTAAGCGTCTGCCTTTGGCTCAGGGCATGATCCCAGGGTCCTGGGATTGAGCCCCGCATCGGGCTCCCTGCTTTGCTGGAGCCTGCTTCTTCCTCTCCCACTCCCCCTGCTTGTGTTCCCTCTCTCACTGGCTGTCTCTTTCTGTCAAATAAATAAATAAAATCTTTTAAAAAAAAGTATCATAAAAAATGTATCATAAAATAAAATTAATTCATCAGCCTAAGTAACCTCACTTGCTATAATCCCTACATTGAGATTCAGTCTTTTGAAAACATAAGGGCAGCTTGGCCTTTCTGTACTCACTGGTCAGTGTTTCTTTTATTCACAGAAGCCTCTTTGACTCAAATTCAGGTAACTAGTGGGATTTCACATAAACTGTAAACTGTTTTAGTCCATAGACTTACCCACTCTCCGGTAACTTGAGGTTTTAAGTTTGCTTACTTTCTAAGAATGGAATCCTTGTATCTTAGGGTGTGCCTTTTAAAGTTAAAAAAAAAATGTGCCCAGGGGCGCCTGGGTGGCTCAGTCGTTAAGCGTCTGCCTTCGGCTCAGGGCATAATCCTGGCGTTCTGGGATTGAGCCCCACATCAGGCTCCTCTGCTGGGAGCCTGCTTCTTCCTCTCCCACTCCCCTGCTTGTGTTCCCTCTCTCGCTGGTTGTCTCTCTGTCAAATAAATAAATAAAATCTTAAAAAAAAAAAATGTACCCAGGCAGTTATTAGATTCCTTTGGTTCTAAACAGAATAAACCTTGATGTGGTGTTTGAATTTATAGGGAAATAATAATTGTTCTAATGGTATTTATTTTTTGGCAAATATTCCACATTTAGACTGTCCATGTCCAACTATCTTTTTTTCCCTAACTCGCTATGGTTGCTAATGAAGGCTAGAGAGAATTTGTTTATAGATGTGTTTATGATTTATTGATCCAGAATTTTTATGTGGATTGTTTTAAGTTCAAATTAGCAATTTCAGATAGAGTGAAGCTCTATACTATAATCTTTGTTATTTTATGGTAACACAGATAGCTTTTAATTCCTGAGTTTTCATAGAGAGATGACAAACCATACCGACCAAACTTACCAACTTTAGAATACAATCATGATGAATATGTTTTTTTAATGTATCTGAATTGAAACAATAGGTAATGACCATAAGCTGGGTTTTTTTTTAATGTCTACTTTTATCATTATCATTTTTTTAGTACAACACCTCAGGTATTGAGCCCCACTATCACATCTCCCCCAAACGCACTGCCTCGAAGAAGTTCACGACTTTTTACTAGTGACAGCTCTACGACCAAGGTAATTTAAAGATTTCCATATGTTACATTTAGAGACTAAAAAATTTTTCTAATTTTTTTTTAATTTATAAAGCTGTCTATAACGTTTATAAATTTTCTTGGTTCTCTAATAAATATTATAAAACATTGTTCAAAAGACAAAATTATTGTGATAGGAAACAGATCAGTGGCTATTAGGAGTTAGGACTTGGGGGGAAGATATGACTACTAGAGCGTAGCACAAAGGAATTTTTTTGTGTGGTGTCAGTCTTATATCCTTATTGTGGTGGTTGAATACACGAATCATACATGTGATAAAATTTCATAGAACTATCACATCAAAAAAAAGGGTACATGTAAAAACTGATGAAATCCAAATAAGATGTGTAATTTAGTTGGTAGTATTGAACTGATTCCAGTCTCCTGGATTTGATGATGTCCTGTGGTTATGTCAGATATTATCACTAGGAAAATTAGAGGAAGGATAAATGGAAATTTCCTGTGTTTTCTTTGCACATTTCTTTGTACAATTGGAGGGCCTCATTATGCCCTTGGTAAATTTTCTTGGTCCATTGACAAATATTATGGATAATTTTTAACTTTGACATGAACAAATGAACAATTTTATAACTTACCAGTTATAATGCTCTGAGACAATTAAGTAATATTACATTCATTTATTTTCTTATTTTTAAATAATGAAAGTTATACACTTTCAGAAAAGAGCAACAAACACTTAATACTAATTTACCTTACACTCTAATTCGTTAATACAATTTATTTTCAGAATTGTTGCATTTAAAATTAAATGACTTTGAAAATTTTTGTTTTTAAAATTTTTTTCTGAGAAAAATTGAGACCAGTCAAAACTATATATTTATTTTGTGTCTAATACTTGAGAAAGGATTGGGAAGTCTAAAATATATGAGTTTAACAAATGTGGAATTTTCCTCCTTTTTACAGGAGAATAGCAAAAAGTTAAAAATGAAGTTTCCACCTAAAATCCCAAACAGAAAAACTAAAAGTAAAACTAATAAAGGGGGAATAACTCAACCTAACATAAATGATAGCCTGGAAATTACAAAATTGGACTCTTCCATCATTTCAGAAGGGAAAATCTCCACAATCACACCTCAGATCCAGGCATTTAATCTACAGAAAGCAGCAGCAGGTCTGTTTTAAATGCTTAATATCTTTGTATTTTATTTTTTTCACTCATTTTAAGTAAGTTTTTTAATGTTCGTTAAAGTACCTTCCATTTTTTCTAGATAGATGTTGGAATTTTTAATAAATTATTTTGTAATTAGCCTTTTTAGAAAAACAAACTGTTTTATTGTGTTTTTCTCCTTTGTTTACTATATCCTTTTCTCCTAGAAGGTTTGATGAGCCTTCTTCGTGAAATGGGGAAAGGTTATTTAGCTTTGTGTTCATACAACTGCAAAGAAGCTATAAATATCTTGAGCCACCTACCTTCTCACCACTACAATACTGGTTGGGTACTGTGCCAAATTGGAAGGGCCTATTTTGAACTTTCAGAGTATATGCAAGTAAGTATAGAAAACTGTTATACATGCCTTTTTAGAGATAATTTAAATTTAATTAAAATGCCTGTGCTTGAGGCAGCTAGATCTAAAAGGTCAATATTTAGGGGCACCTGGGTGACTTAGTTGGTTAAACATCCAACTCTTGATCTCAGCTCAGGTCTTGATCTCAGGCTCATGAGTTCAAGTCCCACATTGGGCTCCACACTGGGTGTGCAACTGCTTAAAATTAAAAAACAAAACAGAACCAAAAAAAGGTTAGTATTTATTATGTGATGTCTTCATATTTTCTGAGCACTTTAATACATAAATAGACAGTTTTTTCTTGTGTTAAGGGGTGAGTAATTTAAATTTGGGGGGATTGCTTGAGATAGATTTGTAAAATCTGAGTCATCCATATATTCCTTTTTTTTTTTTTAAGATTTTATTTATTTTAGAGAAAGAGAGCTCAAGCAGGGGGAGGGGCAGAAGGAGAGGGAGAGAGAGAATCCAAAGCAGACTCTGTGCGAAGCACGGAGCCCAACACAGGGCTCAGTCTCAAGACCCTGAGATCATGGCCTGAGCCAGAATCAAGACGGTCGCTTAACTGACTGAGCCATCCAGGTGCCCACGTCCATATATTCTTTTTTTTTTTTTTTTTAATTTATTTATTTGACAGAGACAGCCAGCGAGAGAGGGAACACAAGCAGGGGGAGTGGGAGAGGAAGAAGCAGGCTCCCAGCAAGAAGAGCCTGATGTGGGGCTCGATCCCAGAATGCTGGGATCACGCCCTGAGCCGAAGGCAGACGCTTAACGACTGCGACACCCAGGCGCCCCCACGTCCATATATTCTTATGTGAAACATTTGTACCATGCTCAGTTGGATCTGAAAATATGTATTACCATGTATTAGGTGTTAATAATAAAAATTTTTTCTGCTATATGCAGAGCTCCTACTGGGATGAATTTTTGGCATTTAGTATGTTTTATAAACTTGAAAAATGCTATGAAGAAAACTATATATAATGGAGGACATAATGTCCTTCTCAAGACTTTTATCCCTTTAGTTTTAATTACATTCGTTGCTTAAGTTATCTGTTTACACCAGAAAAGGAGATTATTAACATAAAGCCAAAGAAAATTCTAATTTCCAATTTAAATTTCCTACCCAGTTTACCTTCTGAGAATTTTCTCTCCCCACCCCTAAACTTAAAAAAAATAAATTATTTGAAGTTTGTAATAAAGTTACTTTTTGCCGTTTACTTTCAGTTCATTATTCAGTGCATGTTATGTCTCAGATTCTCTTCTACACTCTGTAGTACAGCTAGACAGATAATTGCTTGCCTTTGGAGGATGCATTCTACTAAGACAGATTGTAAGCCAATACATGTATGAGGACAGGTAGCAATAGGTCATAGGAAGAAAAAAGTGAAGCATGATAAGGGGATTGCAGGACAGTCATATATGGTGCTATTTACTAAAAAGTGTGCTCAGAGAAAGGAAGTGACTCCTTCATGAGCCATGCAAAGATCTGGGGGTAAAGTTTTCTTCTAGGTAGAGAATAAATACAGAAGATACCAACTCACGTATAGTAAAGAAAGAAGTGTTGCTGTAGACAGATAGCCTTATTCATTGCTAGAAGTTCCATGTTTGGATAATGATACATAGCCAAAAGCTGTGCTTGGAAAACCCCTTT
Organism: Ailuropoda melanoleuca; assembly: GCF_002007445.2. NCBI lineage: Eukaryota > Metazoa > Chordata > Mammalia > Carnivora > Ursidae > Ailuropoda > Ailuropoda melanoleuca. The sequence goes on along the minus strand of NC_048230.1, from coordinate 29,249,480 downwards.
CAGAATTATTTCTAATTTATTATTTCACAGGTGCTTTAAAATACATAATTTTTATTGTTTCCCTCTAATTATAGAGCAATGTCCCAGATCCTTAACTAAACAGAAGACTTTGTTTCATGAGTTTTTTTCATTTTTCTTTTTGTCTGTGCCACAATCACTTTTCAGAGGAAAGAGTAGATCCTGAAAAATTTGAAACCAGAAGATTTCCAGTCCTATATTTGACTTGTGGTTAGGTCTGTCTTCTTACAACAAATGCCTATTGGAAAAACTTATCTATATGACTCTTAAGGGATTTCAGGGAAGTTACAAATCATTAAGCTAATCCTAGATAGTATAGGGCCATTTCTTGAAGTTCCTAGTTTTATAAATGCTTTTTCTTTATTTTCTGCCGTCTTCATTTCATTAAGAACAGTCCAAATATTTTTATTCTAAACTAGACTTTCAGAATTTTGATCTTTTGAATGAATAAAATAGGGAGCTAATAATTGGTTTTATATAACCCAAAGCCTCAGACTTCAAGGTGAGAGAAACTGTTCTGAGAGCTGTGAGTTTGGGGAGGAAAAAAATAGCTGAGGAGGGACCCTAAAGTCAGGTTAGTGCTGCAAAGGAAAAGGGAATCCCTAGGCTGGCGCTACAGTTCCCCACAGGTATGACGTTGGTGGGTATGCTCTCAGTCAGTGCTCAGCATGACATAGCATTGGTGGCCAGCTGAACCTGTTTTTCCCCTGAAGTTTCTAACTCAACCTCTTAATAAAAGTCAGTGCACAAGTAGTTTGGTGTTACAGAAATGATTATTCTTTCACTTTTCTGGAGAGAGTTATTCTGTAAAGCCATTATTAAAACTTGGAAATGTGTTTTTTGAGAATAAAATAATTGACTTGTCCTTTATAAATTGTAACTTTGTATAGATTTCTCCTCTGTCATTTTGGTGAAAACATAGGTTTTCTTTTCGCATTTAATGTTCTTACCATAACTTGTGTATACTAGGTTAAGTGTGAATATGATTACATCAATATTTGGCCTACTGGGGAACATTGTTCATCGCGACCCTACATTATTACTAATTCACATAAACATTGTAAAACAAGGCAGCATTTAGGTCCTATGAGAACAGTGCTCAGTGCTCTCCCCGTATATATGTAAATTGTATCAACTTGTTTTCCCATTAACTAGTTTTTTTATTTCAGGCTGAAAGAATATTCTCAGAGGTTAGAAGGATTGAGAATTACAGAGTTGAAGGCATGGAGATCTACTCTACAACACTGTGGCATCTTCAAAAAGATGTTGCTCTTTCAGTTCTTTCAAAAGACTTAACAGACATGGATAAAAATTCACCAGAGGTATGATAACTGAAACACTTTGCTTATGTAGTTGTCTTCTGATCACCCTTGCCAAGTGGGGATGAAGCAAATAATGCAAACACCATTTAGCATCATCCACACTTACTTTTGCACCCTTTTCTACAGGCAGAGAGGGACTCAGAGGAAGAGAAAGTCCTAGAATATGTGGTGCAGATTCACAAGCATATATTTTATTCAAGATTAATCAAGATTTGGCTCTATTAAAATTGCTGTTGTTGAGGTGTCTAGGTGGTGCAGTCGGGTCAGCATCCCGACATCTTGGTTTCAGCTCAGGTCTGATCTCAGGGTCGTGAGATCGAGCCCTGCATCAGGCTCCGTGCTCAGTACAGAGTCTGCTTGGGTTTCTGTCTCCCTCTCCCTCTGCCTCTCCCCGCTGTGTGCACTCGCGCTCTCTCTCACTGAAATAATCTTTGAAAAAAAAATTGCTGTTGTCAGTAGGATTAGTGTTCATTAAGCAGAAATTATGTAGACTGGAAAGAGTGCTAATTTAAATTAAAATAGTTTTTATTGTCATTTTAAGACATAGGCACAATTCATGCTCCAGTCCTGTAAGAATTGTATTTCATTGCATCTCAAGAATAGTTAGTGGTACTTTTATACCATTTTTAATCTTAGAATTAAAAACAGTCAATTCTCATTATTCTTGGTAGTTACGTTCAGTAGTTTCTGTAAACACTGAATTAGCAAAGACTGGATCATTGCTCCTGGGGGAAATACACACACACACACACACACACACACACACACACACACACCCCTCACAGATTATAATCTTAAATCCTAGAAACAACCCATCCTGGTAGATTTTATTATCTTTATTTTATATAAAAGAGAAAATGAGGTTCAGATGTGTTAAGGTGATTTGCCTGAGGCCACCCTACAGCAGGTGCCAGATTTAGGATTCAGTCTCTGTCCAGCTGCTCCCAGAGCCAGAGCTTCTTGCCCTGCTCTGCCCTACCCCCTACACTCTCTATCCTCTGATCATCTCTATATGAGAGATGAAACAAGGAGGCGTAGAATCGCCTTTTTTTACCTCAACTGAGACTGTGCCTTTTGGACAACTCATATGTTGGGTGACCACTAAAAGCACTCCCAAGTGTAGAGATTGGTTTTACAAATATTATAAATTTTTACAGGTAGACAAATTCACCAGTATAAAATTGTGAACAATGAGGATCAACCGTATCTACTAAAACTTGAAGGGGCACCTGGGTGGCACAGTTGGCTGAGCGTCTGACTCTTGGTTTCAGCTCAGGTCCTGATCTCAGGATTGTGAGATTGAGCCCCTCAACAGACTGCAGGCTCAGGGCCTAGTCTGCTCCAGATTCCCTCTCCCTCCGCCCCTCTCCCATGCTGTCATACGCTCATACTCTCTCTTTCTCTCTCTCTCAAATAAATTTTTAAAAAAGCTTCAGTTTTTGTTTTTTGTTCCAAGTGAGATCTGAGTCTTGATTTTAGTCATAAATTTGGTTTTGTTAGAAAAATTGAAGCAAAATTTTAACTATACATTTGGTTTTTGTTTCCATCTTTTTTTAAGGCCTGGTGTGCTGCAGGGAACTGTTTCAGTTTGCAACGGGAACATGATATTGCAATTAAATTCTTCCAGAGAGCTATCCAGGTTGATCCAAATTATGCGTATGCCTATACTCTATTAGGGCATGAGTTTGTATTAACTGAAGAATTAGACAAAGCATTAGCTTGTTTTCGAAATGCTATCAGAGTCAATCCGAGACATTATAATGCATGGTAAGTGCTAATGAAGTGCAAAGACAATGTCTTACTGATGAGCTGATAGTAATTTTTGTTAGACATCTCTTTATTGTCATAAATTTGGTTACTGATACTGAAGAATAGTATATACTGGTTGATCAATTGTAACCAAAATTTTTTTTTATGTGAAATGTATACCTTTAACAAACTCTTAAGTTAACTAATGATGGAATACTAGATCCTTCTACTCAACAGTTTCAACCTTTTCTCCTACCAAACTTTTGAAAATAATTGATTTTGCTGTTTGATTTCTTTTTCTTAGAACACCGAAACAGTGATTCAGATAGTACATGGTTGGGAAAGTGGAGAGGACTAGTATAATCACCTATTGGGTAGTAGAAAATAAACATTGAGAACTGTGCACTAGTTGTTGTTCTTTACAGTGTTCTGGTTTACTAAATACCAGTCTAGTTCATTAGCTTTATTTAAACTCTGTTCCAGTTTTTTAAGTAATGTCTCTATTGAGGAAGTTACCTGGCTCATATAGTTAACAAATGAAGAAGGCATTAAAAAGTTTGTTCTTATTTCTGCCTCAACACTGTATCTACTGCTGATATTTTATTGTATTTTTCTTGACTGACTTAATAGTTTTACATATCAAGAAGTATATTTCTGATCATAACTCTGCTACAGTTGTTATGTCAGACATGCTTTTTTTTTACATTTGAGGTAATCATTATAGCAGTTGAATTTTCATTCTGTCACTAAATCTGAATCACTATATTATTAAAACATTTTTTTGATCTGTGTATATTTTTTTAATGGATGATATCTCATTTATAAGTAGTTACATTATTAAAAGATGGCCTGACAAGTGCTAGCTTCTACTGACGTATTGAACAGTCGAGCTTGCTGATACTGTCTTCTCTTCACATAAACTACTCTGTAGTATTTTAAGAACTCAATTATCAATAGGACTTGTGTTGTTTTTTAAACGTTTGGGTATGTCCTATAGTATAATAGTTGCATTCTTAAAAAAACCTTACCGTACCAAAAATTGTTATAAAAATACTTGTTTCAATTAGAAAAAAAATATTCAGATTGGTGAGCTTTTACAGGAAGAATTTAAATGTTGAGGTATTTAGGTAACTCTAAGTATCTAACTTAACACTAAGTAAATTTATTATTCCAACTCCAGAGTAAATAGTCTTTCTTTTGTTGTTCTGCCACCACCATTATTAACACAGAGCTTTTTACACCTTTCTCTTCATCCCAAATAGAAGAAGATATACTGTGCTTTCTTCTTATTCATTCATTTGGTGATTATTCCCCATTATCATTATCTAGTTATAGCCAAGAGAGGTCTCCTTAATGTAGATCAGTCACATTATGTTCATTTGATGTTTTGAAAATTCAGAATACCTGTATATCATTAAAATGCTGTTACATAGCCTTTAAAATTTATAAGTCTATAGGAGTATGTTTTTGATATAGTGAGGAGAGGGAAAGCAGAACATGACACTATGCATATGTAATTATAATGATACATATGCATTTGCACCAATAATATGGAAATAACATTGTTAAGAGGTTAGAGTTTAGAATCCTAAAGGAAGGATCTGACTAGAATCCTTATTAGCTGTATAACTTTTGTTAAGTCATTTAACTTCTCTAAACTCATTTTCCTTATTTGAAATGTGAGTGATAACAATACCTATCTCCTTGTTTCCTCCTAGGATTAAATGAGATAATTCACATAAAGATTTTAACAAAGTTATTGGCACATACATAATTAGCCACTCAGTAAAAATGAGCTGTTAAATCTAGATTGTAATGATGGATTTAAGGATATAGTTTCTTTTTTCCCATTGTCAAAGTTCTATTTGAGTGATCGATTTGATTTGTTGTTTTTACTTACAAAAGTGATTTGTCTAAAATGCTTTGATGAAAAAAAATTTTTTTAAATAAAATGCTGTGATGATTTTTTTTATTATGATTGATAGTTTTGCCTTCTCTGAGATCACCAGTATTTCTCTTTAGTTTATTAAAATGCCAGATGCCATAACATACCCTTTTATTAGTTGACCTAAATTACCAGCCAAAAGTTCATATCCCTAAAATTATACTTTATTTTATACTTTCAGGTATGGTTTAGGAATGATTTATTACAAGCAAGAAAAATTCAGCCTTGCAGAAATGCATTTCCAGAAAGCACTTGATATCAACCCTCAAAGTTCAGTTTTACTTTGCCACATTGGAGTAGTAAGTAGCTTTCTAAATATTTTCCAGTGAATCTCCCTTTAGAAATGTATTTGTTATTGTCTTAATTGCTCTGGTGAAGATTAGGGCTTTTTGTTTGTTTATATTATGGAACAACATCATGGATTATTTAATAGCCAAAATATCACCTTTTTCCGTGGCATAGAGAAATCACTGGAGTACCCTCATTCCTTGGGCAAATCCATTTCTCTGAACTTCCATTTTATAAATGACAAGTAATACCATCTTATCTACCTCATAGGGCTGTTGTAAGACTCATATGAGATACTTCATATTTTGAAAGCACTTTTTTCCATGTTAATATTTAGCTCCTAAATTCAGTAATTATCATTTCAAGACAAATGGTTCCCTGTGTTTTAGCTGCTGAGTGATATAGGTATGTCAGAACTAATTAAAATTCTTTTTTTATTTTACTTTATTTTTCTTTAAAGTCAATTAATTAACATATAGTGTATTAATAGTTTCAGAGGTAGAGTTCAGTGATTCGTCATTCTCATATAACACCCAGTGCTCATTATATCACATGCCCTCCTTAATGTCCATCACCCAGTTACCCCATCCCCTGATACCTCTCCCCTCCAGCAACACTAAGTTTGTTTCCTATGATTAAGAGTCTCTTATGGTTTGTCTCCCTCTCTGGTTTCATCTTATTTTATTTTTCCCTCCCTTCCCCTATGATCCTCTGTTTTATTTCTTAAATTCCACATATGAGTGAGATCATATGATAATTGTCTTTCTCTGATTAACTTATTTCGCTTAGCATAACACCCTAGTTCCTGCAAATGGCAAGATTTCACCTTTTGTGATGGCTGAGTAGTATTCCATTGTATATGTACACTACATCTTCTTTATCCGTTCATCTGTTGATAGACATCTGGGCTCTTCCCATAGTTTGGCTATTGTGGACATTGCTGCTGTAAACACTGGGGTGCGGGTGCCCCTTCAAATCACTACATTTGAATCCCTCAGGTAGATACCTAATAATGCAATTGCTGGGTCATAGGGTAGCTCTATTTTCAACTTTTTGAGGAACCTCCATACTGCCTTCCAGAGTGGCTGCACCAGCTTGCATCCCCACCAACAGCGTAAGTAAGGGGTTTCTCCTTCTCTGCATCCTTGCCAACATCTGTCATTTCCTGACTTGATAATTTTAGCCATTCTGACCAGGGTGGTTGGTCATTGTGGTTTTGATTTGTATTTCCCTAGTGCTAAGTGATATTGAGCATTTTTTTATGTGTCTGTTGGCCATTTGGATTTCTTCTTTGGAGCAGAGTCTATTCATATCTTCTGCCCATTTTTTTTTTAAGATTTTATTTATTTATCTGACAGAGATAGAGACAGCCAGCGAGAGAGGGAACACAAACAGGAGGAGTGGGAGAGGAAGAAGCAGGCTCATAGCGGAGGAGCCTGATGTGAGGCTCGATCCCCTAACGCCGGGATCACGCCCTGGGATCACGCCCTGAGCCGAAGGCAGACACGCGCTTAACCGCTGTGCCAACCAGGCGTCCCTGCCCATTTCTTGATTGGATTATTTGTTCTTGGATATTGAGTTTGATAAGTTCTTTATAGATTTTTGGATGCTAGCCCTTTATCTGAGAATTCATTTGCAAATATCTTCTTCTATTCTGTCGGTCGTCTTTCAGCTTTGTTGACTGTTTCCTTTGCTTTGCAAAAGCTTTTTATCTTGATAAAGTCCCAGTAGTTCATTTTTGCCTTTTGTTTCACCTGCCTTTTGAAACATGTATAACAAGAAGTTTTGGCCACAGAGACAGACAGACAGCGAGAGAGGGAACACAAGCAGGGGGAGTGGGAGAGGAAGAAGCAGGCTCATAGCGGAGGAGCCTGATGTGGGGCTCGATCCCATAATGCCGGGATCACGCCCTGAGCCGAAGGCAGATGCTCAACCGCTGTGCCACCCAGGCGCCCCCAATCTTATTAATTCTTTCAAAGAACCATTTCCTAGTTGATCTGTTCTACTTTTCTTCTGTTTTCTATTTCATTGATTTCTGCTCTAATCTTTATTAATTCTCTTCTCCTGCTGGGTTTAGACTTTATCTGCTGTTCTCTCCAGCTCCTTTAGGTGTAAGGTTAGGCTGTATATTTGAGACCTTTCTTTTTTCTTGAGAAAGGCTTGTATTGCTATATACTTCCCTCTTAGGACTGCCTTTACTGCATCCCAAAGTTTTGAACAGTTGTGTTTTCATATTCAGTTGTTCCCATGAATTTTTAAATTCTTCTTTAATTTCCTGGTTGACCCATTCATTCCTTAGTAGGATGCTCTTTAACCTCCATATATTTGAGTTCCTTCTGAATTTCCTCTTGTGGTTGAATTCAACTTTCAAAGCATTGTGGTCTGAAAATATTCAGGAAATGATCCAAATCTTTTGGTACCAGTTGAGGACTGATTTGTGACCCAGTATGTGGTCTGTTCTGGAGAATGTTCCATATGCACTCAAGAAGAATATGTGTTCTGTTGCTTTAGGATGGAATGCTCTGAATCTATCTGTGAAGTCCATCTGGTCCAGTGTGTCATACAAAACCCTTGTTTCCTTGTTCATCTTCTGCTTAGATGATCTGTCCATTGCAGTGAGTGGGGTGTTAAAGTCTCCTATTATTGTTGTATTATTATCAATGTGTTTCTTTAATTTTGTTAATAATTGGTTTATATAATTGGCTACTCCCATGTTAGGGACATAAATATTTACAATTGTTAGATCTTCTTGTTCGATAGCCCTTTTAATTATGACATAGTATCCTTCCTCATCTCTTATTACAGTCTTTGGTTTAAAATGTAATTTGTCTGATATAAGGATTGCTACCCCAGCTTTTTTTTGATGTCCATTAGTATAATAAATGGTTTTTTGCCCCCTCACTTTCAGTCTGGAGGTGTCTTTGGGTCCAAAATGAGTCTCTTGAAGACAGCATATTGATGGGTCTTGCTTTTTTTATCCAATCTGATACCCTGTATCTTTTGATTGGGGCATTTAGCCCATTTACATTCAGAGTAACAAAGATATGAATTTAGTGCCATTGTATTACCTATAAAGTCATTGTTTCTGTATACTGTCTCTGTTCCTTTCTGGTCTATGTTACTTTTGGGTTCTCATCACTTAAAGGATCCCCTTTAATATTTCTTGCAGGGCTGGTTTAGTGATCACACAATCTTTTAGTTTCTGTTTGTCCTGGAAGCTTTTAATGTCTCCTATTTTGAATGACTGCTTTGCTGGATAAAGTATTCTTGGCTTTATATTTTTCTCATTTAGCACCGTGAATATATCATGCCAGTCCTTTCTGGCCTGCCAGGTCTCTGTGGATAGGTCTGCTGCCAGCCTTATGTTTATACCCTTGTAGGTTAAGGACCTCTTGTCCTGGGCTGCTTTCAGGATTTTCTCTTTGTCTCTGAGGTGTTTTTTTAAAGTTCAGCTAGTATCTTTAAAATTGTTATTCTGAACTCTACTTCCAACATCTTACTTATATCCATTCTGATTAGTTCCCTGGCAGTCAGTACTCTTATTCTCTTCTTTGAGGTGAGTTTTCCATCTTGTCATTCTTGGGAAGGAGCAACTTTGTCCTGACTGTAGGACTGAACATTGTGTTCACTGCACTCTCATTTTCTTTTCTTTTCTTTTCTTTTTTCTTTTTTAAGATTTTATTTATTCATTTGAGAGAGAGAGAGCACGCGCTTGAGTGGTGGGGTGGGGCAGATGGAGGGAGTGAAGCAGACTTCCCACTGAGCAGGGAACCCAACAACATTGGACTTGATCCTGAGCCAAAGGCAGATGCGTAACTGACTGAACTACCCAGGTGCCTGCCCCCCATTTTTTTTTTTTTTTTAAGATTTTCTTTCTTTGAGAGCAACAGAGAGTGCACTCTCATTTTCTGTATACACAGTGCAAAGCCCTAAAGGAATCTGGCCTTTACTTTTTTTTTTTAAGAAAGGAAAAGGTCAAAAAAAAGTTACAAAAGGAGATAACTAGCCTTAACATGTACCTGTCAATATTATGAATATTGTCATAAAAAGCTATCTTTTAAAAATCAGAACAGAAACTTAATTTTTTTTAATCTTAAGATTTTCTAGGATAGGATATTAAAAATTATTCAAATCCATGCATGGTGTTAAGGTCATTTTTCTAGTTATTCCATTGAGTCAGTTTTTGGATCACCATTTTTATGTTGTTTTTTTTAAGTGTTTGATAATAAGTTGTACTTCAACTGGAGAAGAAGTATGTTTGCTTTTTGAAATCTCATTTATTAGTTTCTCTGTAAGCACCAGGAGTTCTTGTTCTTGCCTCTTCCACATGTCCTCCCTTTCTCCCTCCCCTGCCCTTCACTTTCTCTCAGCAAGCTTGGCTTTTGTGGGAATGGCCATACAATGTGAGGAAATTATGTGAGTTTTGGGAATTTCACTCTTCATTTTGGGAGAAGAATTATAGTTCTTTATAATTTTTTTTAGTTGTCATGGTAACTTTTTTCATAGATACTATGCAAAATATATCAACAAAGAATTTTTCTTCATCACTTAAGTAAATCAAACTTAAGTACCTCTTGATACCTTTTAGTGAAGTTGGACATCTTTTAAATTAGGCTTTCTTCCAAAGTGATTGTGGAATAGATGGTTTTAAAATTTTGTGTGCTTCATTTGAAGAAGTTTTCAGGTAATAGAATATGGTTTTCTCTGTTAGAGAACTAGCGTTTAGGATTTCAGTCCAGTGAGCAGAATATTTGGCCACATTTAGTAATAACCTTGTGCAAAGATCATCGTATAGATGAATTTAGCAACCAGATTTTGGCAGTACCATTCTTGTTACAGTGAGTAGTATTTGTTCAAGTTCCACAGCCACATCCACGCACTTACATTTCTTTTTAACATACAGTTCGTCCAAGGAGGACCACAGCATAGCCTGAGTATGTGTGAATGAATAAATAGTGATGTTTGGGGTTGTGTGGGGTTTTTTTTTATTTAAAATATTTACTTCCCCATATAAAAGATCAGTGGTTTTCAGTGTAATTGAAGTGTAATTGTTCTGAGTGAAGCAGGGCTGGTAAGGGTTTAGAGCCAAATCCTCTAGTGTTTCTTTGAACATAGTTTTGAAAAGCCTAAGATTTAGAGGACCTTAATAAACATATTGAAGTGTGAGTATTATCTAGATAAATAGTACAGATTTTCTTTTTTTTTTTAAAGATTTTATTTATTTATTTGACAGAGAGATAGCCAGTGAGAGAGGGAACACAAGCAGGGGGAGTGGGAGAGGAAGAAGCTCCCCCAGCAGAGCAGGGAGCCTGATGCAGGGCTCGATCCCAGGACCCTGGGATCACGCCCGGAGCCGAAGGCAGATAATTAACGACTGAGCCACCCAGGCACCCCAGTACAGATTTTCTTGTGAGGGAAAAATCAAGGTTTTTCTTGTCTTTTAGACTTAAAGGTACTAAATATCTGCTCTAAAGATAAAATAATCATTGTGGATTATCATTATGGATACATAATGGTGGATTGAGTGCCAGAGGACCTAGGTTCTGATCCCAGAGCAAGTTATTTAACATTCTGGGCTTCAGTATTCTCATCTTGAAAGTGAAGCAGTTTAACTAGAATTAGAAGAGATTTTAGAGATAATCTATTAATTGTCTGGTAATCAACTATTAAGTCCACTTAACTCTGTGGAAAACCCTCTCACACCATATCTTTTTATTTTAAGTAATTTGTATGCCCAAGTGGGGCTCGAACTCATGACCCTGAGATCAAGAGTTGCATGCACTACCAACTGAGCCAGCCAAATGCCTCAGTAGTCTTATTATTATCTTTACGTTGATTTGAGTCACAGTGTTTGGTTCTCCCCTTTCTTCATAAGTATCAAAAGGAAACATTAATATGATCTTTATTTTTTATAGGTTCAGCATGCACTGAAAAAATCTGAGAAGGCTTTGGATACCCTAAACAAAGCCATTGTCATTGATCCCAAGAACCCTCTATGCAAATTTCACAGAGCCTCAGTTTTATTTGCAAATGAAAAATATAAGGTAAGATATATATTTTAGTGGTTTTCAGCATTTTATTGCTTAAGTTTTGCCCCTTCTTTTAATAGACCAAAAGTTATTTATACCTTTTCTTCTCTGATAGTTTATTTTTCCCATTTCCAGAAGCTATTCATTTTCTTTTGTGATTTTATTTATTTATGAAATTCTGATAGGATGAATTGTATGGATATTTAGGAATATGTGCTATCCCTCGTAAGGATTCCATATATAGAAAGGCAGTTTTTCCATCAGGGAGTTATCTTAAGGGTAAGACCTAAACCATCCTCTTAGGACCAAAATATCTGAACAGGTAGCAAACGAATGTGTGTACATTATTGAACAGATATATACTGAGTACCTATTACATGTCCAGGACTAGGAATATAGTGTCAAGGAAACCAAAGCAATCACATTTCCTGCCTTTGAAGAACTCACCGTATAGTACCCTTTTAGAACAGCAACAGACATTAATCAAATAATGACAAAAATAATAAATGTTGAGTACATAAAGGAAACATATAGTGAGTTATGAAAGCTTATAATAAGGATACTTGGTCTAGTCTGATGTGTTTCTCTCTTTACTTCTCACACTATTTTCCAAATTGTGGAGCTGTAGCATGAAAAAAAACTGAGAAAAGAAGATAAGGAAAATTGAGAAAGAAAAAAGAGGCATAAAGTGACATGGGATTTTTGTCATCATTTACTCAATCATAAACCATGAATACAAAGTTTTTATTTAAAGTTCAGGTTACTTTTTTAATAAATTTAGGCTCTTCCTAAAAAGAGTAAAAACTTACCAAACAAAAGAAAACCTCCAAAATTTAAGTGCACTGAAAATGTTGGGCCAAATAATCCATTTCAGTAGACTCCCTAGAAATCAGTTCCAGTACACATTGACATTTGCTGAAATTGAAAAATACAAAACCAATGATAAACTCTTAATATTTCCAAACTAATAAAGATACATATGGGATCAACCATCTAATTTATTCTTTGTCATTTATTCAGTGATTCCCCTAATCTGACTCTGTTTTTCTTTATCAAGAAGTGGATGTCTAGTCCTAAAGCTACTTTTAAATCGAAGAAACACTTTTCAACTTTTAACTTGCTCTTTGAGGTACTATATGTAATTCGTCATTTGTTTTCGTGTTTTTGCATCATTGTACCTCTTTACATTTGTGGTCAGGTTCTTCGATTGAAGGATTTTATTCAACTTATTATTCTCAAAGCCACTTTAATGCCAACACACCTACCAAGTATGCCATATAAATCAGCCCTGTATTTGGTTCAAGAAGCCCAAATTCTAATCTGATCCATTGTTGAAGCCGTAGTGGTCATAGCCATTTTTGCCTACCAGCTTAGGGTTTGGCTAAATCATAAGGCCTACTTTGATGCGTGGGTATATCCAGTATAGCTCTATTAAAATAAAAAGGGGTATGAGGAGAAGTTACTGATTACTTCTGAAATATCTTGGCTTGAAAAATGAAAAGCAAATGGTGGCAACCTCTCTGTGGCAAAAGTCTTGCTACATATCATCCTATATAATGTGCTGCATTGATATCAGGTAAGTGTTAAGTCTTTAAGGCAGAAATGAGATACTATGTTAGAAACTGTTTCTCAATTAGTCTTAGTAATTAGATTATCGAGGTGGGGAGGTATGATAGATGCATGAAATTTTTATAACAATTACAGCACGCAGTTATAGAAAGAAAACCTATCCATTCTGAACTGTGTGTGGTGAGCAGTTAAGGATTGGGGTGCATTGTCCCAATTAAGATTTCTTTAAAGCGGTGATTCTCAGAGTGTGACTGGTAACTTCTGGGGGTCCCCAGAAATCCTTTCAAGGAGTCTACAAGGTCAAAACTATTTTCATAATAATATTTAGATGTTATTTGCCTTTTTCACTCTTATTCTCTCACCAATGTACAGTAGAATTTTCCAAAAGCTACATGACAAACAAACTGAATGCAGAAGCAGATAAGAGAGTCCAGCTGTTTTCTTTTAACCAGAAATTTGCAAAACTGTTAAGCAGTGCCACTATTCTTACTGACTTATTGTTCTGAAAAAGTTATTTTTCATTAAAAAAATATTATCTGTGTTAACATGTAATGGTTTGGTGTTGTTACTTTTAAATTAATGGATAGATATTTTTAAAACTTTCCATGTTTTAATTTCTGATATAGTAAGTATCGATAGCTATGGTCCACATTAACAAAAACTCTTTGGGTTCCTCAGTAAGCTTTAAGAGTGTAAAGAAGTCTGGAGACCCAACAAGTGTGAAAATTGCTTTTTTGTAGTATTAAAATCAGTCCCCGGCTTCTTCGTTGTGTTACAGGCTTTATCAGTCCCTGTCAGTAATGTTTGACAGGTGTTAACAGTGATTGTAAGTAGATAATATCGGTGACCACAGATCTTTTATCTTGATTCTTTTATTCCATGTATATTTTACAATACTTAATAATATGGAGGAATAGAGAACAGTCTACCTCGTAGAATTACCGTATGTAATAAGTCTTCCATTCCTAGACAAGTAAGTATGATTCCCAGACCCATTCAGCCCAGCAGGGCTTCGAGTTTATTTCTCTTGGGTTGCCAGCAATTAGGAAGATAATGAAGTATTAAGGATGCACCACAGCCCCTTAAGTACTTGTGTAAAAAGCACAGCACTTTAAACAAATACACTGTCTAAGAAAGTGCATGCATGTGTGTGTGTGTGTGTTTGCCTTTACTCTTCTTTTTTATTCCTTTTATAGAAAATTCAAACTTCACCATACTGTGATAATGGTCCATGGAACCTACCACCCAGCTACTTTCACACTACTTCCTACAAAACTATTTTATGTAAATCTTTTATTTTAGGTAATGCTAATAAAAAATTTACAAAAGCCAAGAAATTACATTTGGCCTCAAGTTAAGGGAGGGTCAGGTGGGAATGTATTAAACTTTTTTTAGAACTGTGAATTAAGATTGATTCCTTATTCTTTATACCCTTCTTAGAGAAATAACGCTAAAGTCTTATACCGATCAATGGATCAATCCCTTATGTTACCCAAATGGTATAATCCTCTGATACTTTTATTAGCCCACTATCTTTGATCACTGCTTTATTCCTTATATCTTTATGGGGGCTTTTTATGAAAGTAATAGGCTTGTTACCCAAAAATTCAAATAAAATGAAAGTATAAAAAAATACGAAGTTGAATGTGCCTCATAAGGGGACCCTCTAGGGAGGAGCATTGTTAATAACTCAGGACATACTTCTTTAGATCTTTTTCTCATTATTTATATATTTTAATTGTACCTAACAAAGTAGACTTACCCTGTTGTGGTAGGCAGGGTAATGACCCCTCAAGGATATCCATGCCCTAATCCTGAGCACCTGTGAATGTGTTACTTCACACAGCAGAAGAAACTTTACAGATATGATTAAGGATATGGATCTTGAGTTAGGGAGAGTATCCTGCGTTATTCAGGAGGTCCTAGTCTAATCACATTAATCTGAAAAGTGGAGGATCTTTCCCAGCTGCAGTCAGAACTAGCATGAGAAGGACTCAACCAGCCTTTGTAGCCTTTGAAGATGGAGAAAGGAGGCTACAAGCCAAAAATGTGGGCAGCCTCTAGATGCCAAGAAAGATAGGGAAACAGATACCCTCCAGAAAGGAAGGCACCTTGATTTTAGCCCAGTGAGATTCGTATTGGACTTCTAATACACAGACTATAAGATAAAAAAATTTGACTTGTTTTAAGCCATCAAAATTGTGGTAATTTGTTATGACAGAATAGGAAACTAATAAAACTGAACAAACTGTTCTATAATTTGCCTTTTTTCACTCTAACACTCGTATGGATAGATACTTTGATACTTACCTTTTTTTTTTTTTTTTTCAACCTGACTTACATTGGATTTTGTTTTACTACAAAGAGTATAGAGAAGAAAAGTAGATAACCTCTGTGGACATTAAAGAGAAATAAAATATAATATTTATGTTGGAAAATTCAAAAAATAGAGAAAGCTACCAAGGAGAAAATAGAAGGTTCCTCTTCCCCTTTTACCTCAATCGTCCCCTTCCCAAAGGGGAGCAAAGATGTATTGATTTCTGCCAGAAAGAAAGAAAAATTTATATATATGCTCACATAAAGTAACTGTTTTATAACATAACTATTTGTATATGTATGGTATATATGTTTTGTTACAAAAGAAATAGTATTTTTGCACATACTCTTTTGCATCCCGCTTTTGCTTCTTTTTTTTCTTTTAACATACGGTTGAGCACCTACAGATCTAGTGTCCATAGAGGACGGACAGTTCGTTTAAGCTATGATTAGACACACCTTGATTGCTTCTAGTGATTCGCAGTAACAGGTTAGGTTGAATGTTCTTATAAAGATGATTTAGTGAACTTTCTAAAATATATCCCTGGGACAAATGCCCAGCAGCAGGATTGCTGAATCAATGGTACAGCTTTTAATTTAATAGTTATTTGTAAATTGTTCTCACAAACAGGTTGCATCAGTTTACAATTCCACCTTTAGTAATGAGAATGTCCATTCCTCTCTTTCTCATGGTAACTTTATGCAACATCAAGTTATTTTTATTTTCATCCATTTGCTAGGTGAAAAATGGACAATATCTCATTTGAGGAACCAGTTTTATTTGTGATCATCATGTCTTTCTTTTAAATACAAATCTATTTCTCTGTCTTTTCTCTCAATTTCCCAACCCTTTAACAATGGTCAAAAGATTGCTAGATAGTTTTGACTTAATTCAGAGGGTTAATTTTAGACTGTTCATCATTAGTTAAAATGGCAGGTTGGTATTCAAAGCTTAGTGCTTGCATCAGGGAGAAGGTTTATAAACAGAACTTCAAAATTGTTCTGTTCTGCAACTTAGTTTTCAAAACGCTTTCACACACAATGTCATGGAGTATTGTTATTTTAAATATAATGGTGACCACAGCAAGCATCGTCCTGCATGTGTGTGTGTTCTCAGCGTACTCTGGTGAATTCCTGCCATTTCTTAGTTTCTGTCGTCATATAAGTATTTTCATGCATTTTATTTTCACAACAAGAATTAATGCAATAAGGAAGTGCATTGATTAAGATCTAGTATAAGCTTCATTTAAGATGATTTGGAAATCAGATAAAAACGCTTGCTTAGAACTTTGTAAAATTTTGCTATTCTGTTTTTCTTTGCTTTTTTCAGTCTGCTTTACAAGAACTTGAAGAATTGAAACAAATTGTTCCCAAAGAATCCCTCGTTTACTTCTTAATAGGAAAGGTAAAGATTGGGGCCATGGTCCTAAACTGTGACTTTCATAACAACTATTAACTTCTGAAGAAGAAATATAATATATATTGTGCAACATCTGTTGAGCAAATTCAACTAGAGCTCTGAACTAAATGCTGTGGGAATAAAGAATGGATTTAGTTAAAACATTTAAGAAGATGATATCGAGATGAAGGAGCAAGAGCACACACCCCATAATCCTAAACATACTATGATTTTGGAAGTATATTAGCACTTGCAGCCAGTGGCAGTCATGAGTTCATAACTGAGACTGCATCTTGGAAAGCTCTTAGCTTCCATTTATCAATAAAATATATAGGCATCCCCCCCCAAAGAAGAAAATTAATGGCTCTGTGTTGTCTTAATTAGAAGAACTGGCTTCCAGGATTTCCAAAACCAGACTAGTCAAGACTTTACAGACTTGGCCCCTCAATGCCAACTGATTAAGTTAGCTGGGAACGGTGGACAGGTGTTGATATAACAGCCTTTAACATCAGTGTGAATAAATGCTAATCAAGCAGCTTATAGTCCATTTCTTTCAATTGTCATTGATCCAGTCAGATTATGATTTATTGGAAGCTCACTATCGGAGAGATAAAGCAAGGAATTCTGAAAATATCTGAATATATTAGAAGGAACTCAGAAGTTAGTCTGAGTTTTTCTATAGGATGAAAATGGCCTACTCATCAGAATGGGTTTATAACATGTAAATCAGAAGCCTATTTAAATTATTAATGTATAGGATTTTATCATTGAAGCTCACAACTTAATGAAAAATGTAGTGCTGCTGTTTATTTTTAGGTTTACAAGAAGTTAGGTCAAACGCACCTCGCCCTGATGAATTTCTCTTGGGCTATGGATTTAGATCCTAAAGGAGCCAATAACCAGATTAAAGAGGCAATTGATAAACGCTACCTTCCAGATGATGAGGAGCCAATAACCCAAGAAGAACAGATCAGTGAGTATCATCCATAAGAATCAGGTTTGTATGTGTATCAAACCAGAGCGCTAATAAAACATCACCTCAGAGTTAAGCCAAGAGGAACAGATATTTCTTTATGACACAGAATAAACATGGAAATTTTCTTGAGTATTGAATATTCACAAAGTTACCTTTTACATAAGGATTTGTGGGCTGCTTTTTAATTTTATTTTTTTAACCATGGTGTATTCTTTATACCAAATGGAATTTTAGAGAAATTAAATAGGGCAGTATATTAACAAAGTACATGTGGAGTCAGGTAACTAGTCTCTGTTTTGGATCTAATTTGCTGTGTGACTTTGACAAATCCATTGCATATTTCCAGGACCTCAGTTTATTTAAATATGTAACTAATGCCTGCCTTACCTGCTTCATAGGAATGCAGGGTGGGATGGGAGGGATTATAGATGTGACAATATGTTGAAGACATTATAAGTACTACGTGAATGAATAATAAATTTGTGCACATTTTAAAGTATTGACAAAAAAAAAGTATTGACAGATCTGCAGTAGTGACTATTCAAATTCTCTGAAGCTCTGGCAAATTCAAAATCTAAAAATATGTCTAATATATATAAACTGAAGGGTCAAGAAAAGAGATGGGAACAAAGACGTAGTTTAAAGCAATAGTAAATACTCTATCCCTAAATTGAGTATATATCTTTTTTTTTTTTTAGATTTTTAAAAATTTTTTTATTTTAGAGAGCATGCAAGTGGCAGGAGGGCAGAGGGAGAGAATCTTCAAGCAGACTCCCCTGTTGGGCATGGAGCCCCACATGGGGCTCTGTCCCAGGAACCCTGAGATCATGACCTGAGCTGAAACCAAGAGTCAGATGCTCAGCTGACTGAGGCACTCCTAACTTGAGTGTATATCTTAAAATAACTAGTGAGAACATAGCTAGTGAGAACTGAGTCCTTTTTTAAGATATATTTATTTATTTATTAGATGGGGGTGAGGGGCAGGGGCAGAGGGAGAGAGAGAATCTTAAGCATACTCCTCACCTAGCATGGAGCTGGATGCAGGGCTCAGTCTCATAACCCTGAAATCACGACCTGAACCAAAACCAAGAGTGGGTTGTTCAACCGACTGTGCCACCCAGGTGCCCCCAATAGTATTTTTTAATAATAAGAGAATTAAGAAACTTCTGAAGAGACAAACTAAGATGTCTTTGTTCCAGAAAACTTGGCAAAAGGCTTTAATTAAAATCATAATTCCTATAATCCCAGTAACCCTTTTTAAACGGAAGTTTGTATTTTATATCACTGTGGACTAAAGTAGAGTCAGCAGTTGGAGGGAATGTCAGTCTTTTTTTAATGTCTCGGAAAACTAGCTCTGATTCCTAGGGTAGGAATAAAGAATTCATTAGGGAGGGGCAGCTTTAATAGTTAAAACTGTTAAAGGTTAAATGCAATAAACGAATCTTCTCAGACATGCTATAACATAAGGAACCTGAATTGCATTTTACTGAAGGATATCAGGATTTTTAAGGGCCTTAATTTAAGATCTCATCTCTCTGCGTAGAATAGTTTTCCTTACTTGTTTTCATGAACCAACAAGAAATATTCGTAAGACACCTAACTGTAGACTTTCCTTTCTATTTTTAAAGTGGGAACAGATGAATCCCAGGAGAGCAGCATGACAGATGCAGACGACACACAGCTTCATGCAGCTGAAAGTGATGAATTTTAACTTCCGGAAATCAGACTTTTGCAACTGGATGTGTGACTAGTGCTGACATGTTTCTTGTCCCTCCGTATACTGAGTCTTCACTCTTGAGCCGGCAGTGTCATCATCCATCGCTTATACCATGAGTGTGCCACTTTCATTGGACCCTGACTGTACACAGAATGAAAGGCAGTGCAATATTTAGCTGCTAACAAGACTGGCTCTTTCACCAGTATGAATGACAATGTAGGGGGGTAGGATGGGGAACTTTCTTTTCTTTTTTTTTTTTTTCTTTAATCTCCCTTTGTTGGAAAGCTATCATGGAAGGAAGAGTTATGTTTTATCTTGAAGGAAGCATTAGATATGGAAAATAGTGATGAACCAGAATTTCTTGGTCATTTTTCCAAAAATTTGTTTTTATTTGGTTCTGTTCCTGATTAACAGAGTGACTGACCTTCATTTCTAGGTTCTTCAAGAATGGTGTTAGCAAGTGCCAGATGGAACAATAAAAAGACATTGCCTATAACAGAGTAACTTGATTGCCAAGGAATGTAAATTACCTTAAACTTGCAGTGTCTCCCATAAGCAAATGTAATGGGCACATTGGGACTCGTGTAGGAATCAAATATCCCTCCATACAGTGTACACTTATTCTTGGCAAGAATGCTTTAATGTCTAACCAAGAATTTTAATTTATTCATCTTGCTTCAAAGTGTTGATCATTGTCTTGGTATTGCAAACTTTAAAGTTGTCCCTTTACCATATTGCCTCTTCTCTTTGACCTCTGTGGGATCACCTTTAACATTCAGAGATGGTAGAGTGTTTGCCCACTGAAAAGCCAAAACAAGGCCCGTAATAACCACTTAAGTTCACCGTAAGAATCAAAATGAGAACACTAAAGTGGAGAGACTTTAAGAGATCATGATAGCGAAAGCCTTAATACAATCAAAATTGTACCATAACCTTGAATCTATATTTGTTCAAGAAAGTATCCTTTGACTTTTCTAAGTGTTTAAGCAGGGTGCAGAAATGTGTAGTTAAACCATTGGTTGAGGTCATTTCCATTCTTTTCAGCTCTCTGCTTCAAATTATTTTCAGTAGTGTGAGTCACCAAAACGTTTACCAAGAGTGATTGGGTTTAGGATATTAGAAATTTTTAGCTGCAAAAAAAAACACAAAACCCATTCTTATGAAGGAGTTGAGTTCTCTCCTGAGTTTCTCATAATATAAGTTGGTGTCTTTGGGGAATGGCCACAATTTTAAAGATCTAATTATGCATAATAAAATGGGAATTATTGGAATTTCACAGTAACAGATTTAAAGTCTTAAATTGTGTATCTCCTTTATTGTAATGTATTGAAATTTTTAGAGAAACTTTAGTTGTTAACATTTTTTTAAGTGCCAATGTCAGAATATAACAAATTACAGTTTCTTATGAATGACAGGCCTACGGTTATTATTTTGGATTATTTGATGAAGGACAAATGTATCTATTGGTTACCTGTACTTGTCAAGTTGTGAAAATAAGGTGGATTACAGAAGACGTGAACAAAATTTTAACCTGTAGACTCAGTAACTTCCTATCATTTACTATTAATCTGCTCATTTGAATGTGGATTAGATACCATCATAAATTAATTCAAGTCAGAGTCTTAGATTAGGTATTGGGTGCCAGAGAGGTATTTAACAAAATTTCCTACCTAAATCTATGTAATATGTGCTGCTTAAAGAAATAATTTATAAGAAAAAGGAAAGTTTGGGAGTAAGTGAATATCATTAAAAATTCCCAAAGGCTAGCACTTGGATTCTAACAAATATTCCATGTTATTCATTAGTTCTTTAATATTTAATTTTATATTCCTTTGTTTTTTTAATTGGCAAATCGTAAGCCAGCTATATAACAGTATCAAATACAGAATTTCATAGAAAGCTTGAACCTGAGCTCTGTTACAAAGCCTGGAGAAAGCTAAACTCAGAACATAATTTGCTGATGTATAATTATCTTTTTGTAGTAGGAATTTATGTCCTGTGCTAGAGGTGAGAGCCTTTCTGGTACTAATTTGAGACCAAGGATAAAAGGATAGTTGTGGAAGGCACACCATGGCAATGGTTGGCTATGGGACTCTCAGCCCAAGCTTAGCCTGATTTCATTTTCCTCACACCTACTTTCAAAATGTTTAGATATTTGAAGCCTTATTCCCACCTAGTAACTGTTTCTGGCCTGCCTCTTTTTTTTTTTTTTTGCCTGGAATGAGGATCAAATAACCAGAAAAGGACATACATTTTGATCAAGCAAAATGTTTGTTTGAAATTTCAGTAGTTACTTTGAAGGAAATTTAAAATACTAAGAACTTTAACATCCTTTTTAGTCTCTTTAAGCTTTTCACACACATGTATATATGTGTACACACACACACACTTTTGTTCAGAAGTTATGTTGTGGCATTGGATATTTTCCCCCCTTGGAAATGGTTCTTAACTGGGATTTTAGAAGGTTGGAAATATTTTTTCAAGTGAACAATGGTACTCAAAATAATGAAAGGTGGTCCCTACTTTTTCTGTATTTCATTATTTTAAAATTTTTGTGTTTTTTTTCCAAGAACTGCAAGTTACATTTGAACCATGCTGCTGTTGTACCTTAAACAAAAACTCAGTGATAACCAGTATTTAGTCTATTAAAAATGCTCTTTTTGAAGAAAAAAGTTTGGAAGTCTCTGATTAGCCAGAATATAGTATGGGTCTTCACTGAGAAATAAGGTAACCCGTTTTCTTTGTGAAAACCCAGGAAAATGCAAGTGTGGGTGTGATGTGTGTGTTCTATTTGCATTGAAACAATGTAATTCTGTGTCTTTTTTTGCTTTTCCTGACTTATTTCAGAAATTGTACAGTCCTTGGGGGGTTGGGGAGAAAGCCTTTTCTGTTAATATATTTGCAATTCATTAAAGGATACAGAAAATCCAAATAAATTACTTTTGAAAGCAATTTATAATCAAGTTGTTGAAGCTACATAACAGCTGTGCCATCTGTATTTTCATAGTAAGGCACAGCAAAATAGTGAAAAATTAACAGTTTTACATTCCACAAAAGTCTAAGGTGGTGTTTCTCTAATTTTTTTTTTAAACTTAGACCCTCTTCTAATGCATACATATACTTTTTTTAAAGCTCACATCCTTTTTTAGTTATTATTTGGAATTTCGAAACAAATATTGTTGACAAAAATGTGGTAATTTTTAGAATATATTTTTTTCAAACTACAGAAGCCCCTTGCCAGCAGCTGCTACTTTGCAAGTCACCTGCTTATTCTTTAATCATATGATTTCTGAAATGTATTTAAAAGGGACACAAAGCTTTTTTGTTCTAATTATTTGTTCCAGAATCTTAAAAATCAAGAAAGAAAAAAAATTTTTTTTAATTTTATTTACTTATTTGTCAGAGCACACAAGCAGGTGAAGAGAGAAGCAGGCTCCCCACTGAGCAGGGAGCCTAACACAGGACTCGATCCCAGGACCCCGGGATCATGACCTGAGCCGGAGGCAGACACTTAACCAACTGAGCCCCCCAGTTGTCCCAAGAAAAAGAATTCTGAGAGAAGTACAATGTAGAAACTAAATTTTACCCTGGTCTGGTTATCTTGGATAAAGTATAGAGAGCTGAATGGTTTTGTCAGACTTGAAGAAGGGGTGGCAATAGAGAAAACATATGAAATGGGATGAGTTGGGCAGATCAGTGGGAACAATAGGCTTCATAATCTTCCCTAGGACCTGCCTTTTACTGTCAGCTGCACAGGCGTAACTAGTAGAAGGGTAGACTGGAGGCAATCTTTGGCTTGTTTAGCTGCTAATTAGTGGTTCAGTGTAAGTTTTCTTTTTCTTTAGAAGTGCAGACTTTGCTAAATACCCACATTTAATGAAATCTTGCCATAGGTACTGCGTTACTTGATCTTCCCATAGTATTTTCAGTCTTCAGCCCTATAAAGTAGGTGTTATTCCATTTTACAAAAGAGGAAACGGCTTCAACCATTAGAGCGAGCTTGGGCATTAGTGTATGCTCAAACCCTTTTATTCAGTTTTAGACTTCCTCTCGCAGTTTCAAATCATGTCTCATGTTGCCTGTTAGGTGTCCTCTCTAGCATTTTAAAATTATCTGCTATAGAGTATCATAAAAGTTTGGGTTTTACGGAGGAAACTTTAGTATCAACTGTAGATTCGTATCTATCCTGTGCATAGTCCTCTGATGGTGCTTTGATCTGTATCCTGCCTGTTTTTCTTCTCACACTCAAATTGAAAGTGTGTTATCCCTTCTTGGATGACTAGAATTTGCTTTAAGATAGAAAACAAAATTAAATTTTTTACTACCAATTTCTTCTCCCTATCACAAGCATTCTTTTTCAGTACCCTCAAAATAGAATTTTTAATTTGATGCTAAAAGCTACATTTGAGGAGAAAATTCAAGTCCTTGAAAATGCATAATGCTTCACCGGAGTTTGAGTGAGAAAAGGACTAACAGTAGAAGCTAAGAAGAACAATGAGGTAGAATTAAGGTTTCTAATCTTGTGTTTTCAAAAAGCACTAAACTGATACCTAGGAAATAGAGATTTTGCCCCTCAGTAACTCTGTGACCTTGAACAATTCACTTAAGCCTTTTCCTGATCAATACAAAGAAGATGAGCTCTGCCCTTCTTAGCTCACAGAGGACTAAGGATTAAATGTGTTAAATCACCATGGAAGCGCTTTGGTTGCACTGTGGTAATAATAGGGTGGAGATGATGTCATGGAAAATTGATTAGGTTGATCCCAAGACATGATCCTGTGAGACAAGTTCACTGTAGAACAGTAAACTCTGAGTCTAGAACAGGGATTGTCTATGGCCTGCAGGCCAATGGCTCATTGCCTGTTTCATTTTATTGGAACAACCATGCCCATTTGTTTACATGTGGTCGCCTTCTCACTTTGGGACAGTTGAATAGTTGCACAGAAACTATCTGGCCTACAAAGCATCAATATTTACTATCTGTATATATTTTTAAATATATATACACATAGTATAGATTATACTGTACATGTGATCTGACATTTTATGTTCTGCAAGCCCTGATCTAGAACTTATAGCTGTATTGGCATAACCATCTGCAAATCACCCAAATAACATGTTCTCTGCGGTGCTAGGTTCTTCTCAATGCCTTATGAGTTAAATCACTGGGCAAGGTGCTACACAAGAAAAAAATTCATCAGTTCTTTTTTAATAACAAGACTTGATTGGGTAAAGGGATTTCCTTGTATATAATGGCACTCCTTAAACTTATTGCCAGTTTGTAGCATTTATACCAGTGCTACATCTGTGCCCATAATCACTTGAATATCTTGAATAACACTAGCGTTTACTTGCTTTTTATTTCGCATTTATGGATCGCTTTGATAGAATAATCTCACTTCATCTTTACAGTCTTAAAAGGTAAGGCATGTATTATCTGCTTGATACAAGAGGAAACTAAGGCTTAAAGAAACCAGAACATTGGCAAAAAGTGGAAACTCCCAGGAACAACTTGGCAGACATTTGTTCACACATTATTGGCCAGGACTGGATCACAGAATCATCCCCAGCCGCAGGGGATGCTGGTAAATTTAGAATCCCGTAAAACGGAATGGGTTTGCTATGACTAGTTTAGATAAATCATGATTTCTCTCCTGGGTCGTACACAAAGAAACAGATTTTGTTAGCAAAGAAGGGGGAGTGGCTGTTGATTCAAGAGCCGAGAGCCCCTGCCACACTGCTGTTAAGAAATTGCTTTTTGGCAACTGACGTTGTATTCAACTTAGTGAACTTTCTTACCAAAGAGTTGGTAGGGTTTCTGTTTAAGATTATACTATCTTCAAATATTGATGTTGATTCCTTTCTACTGCTTTTACAACATACCTTTTTTCTTTTTTCATTTTAACTGTTGTGGCCGCGACCACCAGTATTCTGAGCAGTAGCAGCCATAATAGCAGGCACTCGCTGTCTTGCTCCCAATCTTAAAGAAAATGCTTAAACTTTCTCAAACTTCAACTCTATAAAACCTCAACCCACTGTGATGCAGTACGTCCCCTTTGCTAATCTCCTTGCCAACCCCAACGCTCAACTCCCACTTCAACTACCATTTATAGGCACTGATACTCAATGAAGATACCTTTCTATTGCTAGTTTTCAGTGGTTCTTGTTATGACTAGGTCCTGAAATGGACCCATTAAGCATGTTGAGACTTCTGGGGCTGGAAAGCAATGACAGTAGCCTGATTACAAGTCTGCCCCTCACTTTGCCAAAACAACTCTCAAATAGAATAGAACAAATAAAAACTACACAGGGTTCATGCCTTCACTACTAGAAGCTTGTAACTTCAAATCACCTGTAAATAGTGGGGTGGGGGTAGGGGGGAACCAGTAGGGATCCTGCTGCCACCATAAGCCTGTGGGGGTAGAGATTGAGGAAAGGGGTTGAATCACTCCATGGGACAGCAGAAGGGAGGAGTGGACTTAGAGGAAACACAAACAGAACGTACGGGGGGGGGGGGG